>NW_009258119.1:4591315-5160211 GCF_000149755.1 Phytophthora sojae
CCAGTCGGCTTCGTCGGGCCAGTACACAATCGCTTTACGCCCCACTATCGCTCGAGCGCTGTGTTCACTCAACGGCAGTAGACGCTGTCCTTGATCGTACTCATCTGTAGTCGTGAACGTTGCGGGGAGAGGGCGGATCTTAGCAGGACCCTACAAGCGAACGTGAACGATAACGCAAGACAACGGCACATGCACACTCAGGCCACGGACTTGCGGCGGACGAACTTCGTCGTTCGTCACGAGCGGATCAACAACAAGCTACACTATCATACCTCCCACGCCTCCTCTCCGTCGTCGTACTGGACGAAGTAGCGCGGCTCGTTGCCTTCTTCCACACGTTGGATAAGTCCGTCGAACCACTCGTTCTCCTAGATCCAGAAGACCTGCACGCGGGTGCCGGCGCTGAGCAGGGCGATGTTCGTCTCGCTTGGCTGTGGGTTTGCCACTTCAACTGCAGCAGCGGATGCTGCATCCGAGCCCGTAGCATCGTCGTCGGACTCGAACGAGTCCGAGTAGTCGTCAAAGTCGTCAAAGTCGTATTGCTCCGAAGCCGCGGAAGCCGAAGCAACGGAGACAACCGACGAGCCTTCGAAGAGAGTGCTGCACTCGCTGCTGCTGCTGGCCATCCTAGCAAAATTCAGCGTCTTCCCTTTGCAGCCTGCCGCCCGTTACGAAGCCGAGCATAACTAACATCCCGGCGGTCTGGCCGTGGATACTTGCACCGGTTGAAGCGACCTGGTGTAGCCATCTGCTGCTGTTCGGGCCGGCGGCCATGACGCGTCACACGCAGCGCTCTCCATTGAGCCCGTGCCACGTCCTGCCTGCGGCTTCAACGCGTTGCCCCACGCTCAGCGTCTCGGCGCTCGCCGCCGGCTGGATCACAAACTTTGGATGGGCGCACCGGGTGGGACCGGCCAAGGGGATACAGCCAGTGCGTCGTGGCCGCCGCGAGGAGGGGAGGAGTCCGCGGTGCCGCGCAGAGGACATCACCCCCGCACACATTTCGACAGCGGCCAGTGGTGTCGCTGCTCGGCTCAGCGTTTCTGAAGCAGCGCGGACGGGGCTGCAACGACTGCAAAACGCCCAGCGACATCGGCCATCGGCCGAGTGTCGCCGTCGACTCTACGCAGGTGGGGCGGGGTGGACCTGGCGGCGGTCTTATCCTGGCAAATGGTACCGTGCGCCAACTGCAACTACAGACGCGGACGCCTTCGGGCGGTCGACCAGCGAGCGGCCCCAATGCACTTTGTGCTCGACAAGCAGCGCTGCACTCCCGCTATGCGGCGTTTCGTCCGGTTGCAGTCGCCGAATCTCTCGGTCCGATAAACAATTTTTGAGACGAATCTCCCGAGACTCGCGCCGTTTATACCATCGCTGCCGAGCGCTTTGCCGCTGCGGCTGTGGCTGGCTGGCAACGGAGGCGAGATGCATTGGGGGCCTCGCCTTGCAGCTCTTGGCAGTGCTCGCCGCCGCCGGCAAGAGGTCACTTATGATGTGCCCTATGACGCCCCCGAACATTCTCGGCGACGACGGATAATACGGTTAGTTAACCGGTTAGGTTAGGGTTTCTACAGACTCCATCGCTGATAGGCCAAAAAGGACGCGCGCTACATCCCTTGTGATTGGCCTAATAACAATCACCGCACGGCGGTTGGTTGAAAATCGACCAGTGAGGCCAGAGAGTGGGCTCCCTCCCGCACACAGCCGGGGCCGTGCGGCAACCCGAAGGGTTAGGTCCACCCACGCGCCGACCCATTTTTCAGTCAGTAGAGAATTTGCGCTGTAGAAGGCAGGAGAAGACGTCGCGTCAAACCAGGCAGAGAGGTACGGATCAGAACACTGCTTGCTGTTGCGGTTGCTGTTGTAGCTAGCTGCCTCCGCGACGCCGCCGCTGCCGCGTCGCAGCTGGGCGACAGACGCCTAACCACTAACGTCTGTGTGCTTCTGTATGCTTGTGTTCGTTTGCCTGCGCAGTAGTGCATTTTTGTCGCTGTAAGCCGAGAGTGAACTAGTTCTTGGCCCCCCACACACCTCAAAACAAGTTGCCGAGCGAGCCCGTTGTTTGTGCACGAGCTCCTTTTGTGCCGTTTGTCCACTGCCACCTCAATCCGCACAGCGCAGCAGCGAAAAAAAGCACCGCACGGCGGTCTGTGCCTGTCTGTCCCTTTGCGCTTGCGCTCTTGCAGTTCGCTGGACAGAGGATCCGACGCGTCGCTTGTCAGACGCATCGCTTGTCTTGACTCCGCGTCTGTTGCCGCGCACACACTTATTGCTCACACGCACACACGCACGCATTGTTTAGTAGGTAGTTTGCACCCGAACTACTGAACGACGGCACCGTGGCGGCGACAACAGAGGCCCAGGAGAGCGCGTCAGAGCAAGTTACGGGAGTTGGCTAATAGCAGCGCCAGACAACGCGAAAGAAACTCTTTGTCAGCACAGTCGACAACGGAGAACGCGAGTGGAAACAAACAAATGACAGCGGAGGGCATGCGTGCCAAACGACGAACCACATACCAAAACATGCACGAGATCGTCAAGCTGGCCAAGAAGTACTCGCCCAAGCTGGTGAAGGGCTACAGCGCAGGGAACATCTCCGTTGTGGACAAGAAGAGCTGGCTCGAGGTCTGCGATCGAAAGCACCGGTACGTACAGCTTGCAGCGTTATTGGATCAATATTGGGACTGTACACTAATGCTTTTTGTTGGCGCATGTGTCTGATCAGTTACGGAGCAAACCTGCGCGCGTATTATAAGGAGTGGAAGCGCCAGCCAATGGAGCCAACGAAGCCGAGCTTCTGGGAGTGGCTGGACGATGAATCGATTGAAGTCGCTGGTGTGCCGAGAACGAAACTCGAGCGCGAGACTGTGTTGTACTGCGATACGGCTGCGGAGCGCCAGAAGTTTGCGCTCTCGGTGCAGAACGGCGTGATTGTACATGACGCCTCGCAAGAGATCGTGGAAACGGGCCCGGATGGATGGATTTTTGTGCTGCGCGATGGAGTCCTCTACGGTTCGCAGAAGGAGACGAAGAAGATCCCGCGGATCCACCATACGAGCTTCGTAGGCGGCGAGTGCGTGCAGACGGCCGGCATGATGGTGATCTCGAAAGGGGTCATTAAAACTATTTATCCCCACAGTGGTCACTACCGTCCGTCCGAGTACGAGTTGCTGGTTTTGTTGCGCTTTCTTGTGAACAATGGCGTGGATCTGAGCGACGTAGAGGTCGACGTGCAGCGAATCCAGAAAGTGTTCCGCGACTCAGTAAACGGCGCACTGGTAAAGAAGCTGGACAACGCGCATTTTTGGAACGCGTACCGCGTGTGGTACTTCTTGGAGGAGAAACACCTTGCGTGGAAGATCGGTCTGTTTGACGACCTTCTAGAGACGATCGGCCAGAAGACGGACATGCACGTGTCGCTTGAGCGCTCGGAGATCCTGGAGGACAGCGTCATGGAGGAGATCAACGACGAGTCCTCTGAGATCTCGTTCAAGGACGGCGGCTCGCGTGCGCTTTCTCTCTTGCGGCCGGCGTACGATGCTCCGACGTTTGAAGAAGCGGCGAAGCAGCTGGCGTCGTGCGAGCTGCAGCCGTGAATCGCTTCGGTCGTGGCTATCCGAGTAGTCCCTACACTTTCGTTTTCTCAAGCCAAGACACCACCACCTCCGCACCTGGGTGGCAGCGGATACGACACACACCACACCTCAAGCAAAGTTATAATGTAATCTAGAGCGACCAGAGACACGGAGGGTTTCTCTGGTGTATTGGTAGTTAGCATATTGGTAGTAGCAACAGGGAAGACAAAGTCGATGGAGAAGGAGAAGTCATTATTGGAGCGCAGCGCGCGGCACTCGGCATCCAGCGCGACTGTAGCGGTGCGTTTTATTTTTTATTTTTTATTTGATGAATGCGTTTCATGGTTTCGTTTCGTTGTTGTTGTCGTTGCATTTGCTTGTGTTGGTGATCTCGCAGAAGGGCTGAAGAGGCTTGTTCGCTGCTTCAAGCGGAGATGGCGGACCGAGGCAGCTCTAGCTTCGGGGACGTCCAAAGCAGTGGAGCTTCTTCAGCACTTCCTGATGTGAGTGTCCCGGTCCTCAGCCAGATCCACGTTTCCTGCTACGTCACAGCTGCAAATCGAGCAGCGCCGGTGTTCGAGGTTCTCCCACAGCACAACTGCGTGCGAGTTGTGAATAAAGCCTCGAGTGATGCAGCTTCCGGTAACAGCGGAACTGTGGCGACCGGAACTACTGACATCGTGGCGCCTGTGGCCGAGTGGGACTTTCATTCGGTCTTTTCGTCGACATCGCCTTCACACGCCATTGATTTCTTCACTGAGATCACATTACCAGCTCTTCGTACAGCGCGAGACGGAATCAACTCCAACGTTGTCGTGTGGGGTGTGCATCCTACGCAGAAGTTTAGACTGCTGTTCGGTAAAAGTGTGGGTGGGGGCGGGTTTGCTCCTCGACCGGAAATGGCTGTGAATGATGTCGTGGAGCTCTACGGCCAGCTTGTGGGGATGCTACATGCATTTTACTCTCGATTGGATCTGGGATCTCGACCGATTCAGGACGAGCCGTGGCGACTGGGAATTAGCAGTTGGATTATCGTGAACAACCAAGAAATTGACCTCTTGAAGAGTCCGATAGGAGGGGCGTCAACTGAAGGAAGCAGAATGCCATCGGAGAAAGCTGAACCATTGTCGTTTGTCTCGCTAGAGGCGACATCACTGGCTACCGCTTTTCGCATTGTTCAAACTGCGAAGACCAACCGCATCGTACGCAAACAGAACGCAGAAAGTGTCCACTTTTTCGTACGTTTGGCGTTATTTCATGGCGGTCAGGTCAGCACGGTGCACCTTGTTGACCTTATCGACCAGAAAGAATCCCAAGACCCCGTCTTGAATCAAGAGAAGTACGAGTTCTACAACATTTTGCAGGGGCTACGACAGCCCTCATTTTCTCCGAGGCGAACTGGAGACGGATGTGGCGGAGGAGCTGCAGTAATGAGTTCTGCTGGGAAGATGGTCCTGTCTAACTTCATGTTGCCGCTCTTGACTGCGAACGCCAAGACCTTTCTGTATGCAAATGTGATTGACTCGCGCTCGAGTTTGCGGGAAAGCGTGCAGATGCTAAACGCTGTGGCTAACCTTCGAGGATTCGCATGTGTTTGCAAACCACTACGCGGCGTTACGTTTGAGCAGCTCCGTTTCCAAGCTAGCCCAGACGAAGAGCGACAAGAAATCTTCAGTCAAGCAGAACAGTTTAACGCACCAGACTTGGGCATAGACTCAAGGCCTACCCTGAATCGCGCGTCGACTTCACCACCTATGGCAGCGTCTTCAGCTCGGTCATCTTCGCCCATAATCGTACAAACACTGGAGAGTGAGCTGCCACCCCATCAACTACCACAAACGAAGTTATCCAGCTCGTTTTCAGATGGAGCGTTTGAGTCGGAAGCTATGAGCTGGTTGAGTGAGTTTGCTCAACGGAAACGAAACATTCTTGGAGGATCTATTGACACGATCGACACGGTTGCCTCAATAGCTCGAGTCCCCGAAATCCGTGCAAGTCTACCATTATCTTGTGGAGAATCTGAAAATGAGTTTATTGACCGGAGTGACGCAACGCTAGAAGCACACGCGACTATCACAGATTTATATAAGCAGTTGCGTGAGTCGTTGGAAGATGTCCAGGAGATAGAGCTGGCTGGATCGGAGAGTCCACGGGGATCCTACTGCTCACTTCACTCGTTGCCTCCTGGTCGCTCTACGCCTGAATCTCATCCGCCACTACCGATTGTTGACCAAGAGGCAGAGCAAGAGGACCTACCGCGGGTTGGATACAGCAGAAGTACCATTGGAGGTATCGCGCGGCACCAACTACAGCAGTCACATGAACCAAATCAAGAGGAGCTACTGCCATGGTCTCAGTTTAATCGTACAGCTCTAGATCGTGATGCCTCACAAGCGAACATGTTAAGGCCCGAAGTGGATGTTGGTGAATCAGTGGAAGCGGAGCCGGTGTTTTCATCGCTGTCAGCTATTGATTCATCCCAACCTAAGCCTTCTTCATTATCTGCGAAGCCGGACAAATTCACAGCGGAAGCGTTCAAAAAAGCTGGCTTACACCCCTGTATCTTGGAGCCTCCGAATCTCAACGGGTTAGATGCAAAGACTGCGGAAAAGGTTCAAGCGGCAGATGCAACTTTACTTCGCAAGAACTATGACGCACTGCTATCAATCGTCCGTGAACAACAGCAAGCAAAGGAGGCAGCCGAGGCGCGAGCGGCCGAGGCTTTGCAGGATCAGGAGGAGCAACGAGCAATGTTCGAAGTTCAGATTGAAAACATGAAGCTGGCGAATGTCGGGCTTCGAAGCAAAGTACGCGCGCTAGGGAATCGAACTTCACTGCCTCAAGTGTTTGAGCAGTATGAACAGGAGCTACGAACACTTCACGCCCAGGTCGAGGAGCTACAAGCACGAAACGTGGCGCTTGAGCTCCGGGTAACAACTGCGACTGCTGCCTACTACTTTGAAGTATATGGTCGAAATGATCTGCCTTTACTAATTCATCGTGAACTTTGTTTTACTGATGTGTAGGTTGGTGGCGATGGAAATGGAGGACCAGGCGGATCTGCTTCCGAAATCAAGAAGAAGTATCAACAAGTGGTCGAAGAGAAGTTGGCACTTGAGCGAGAACTCATGGAGCATCGAAGGAGAGAAAGGTTAGTTTTCTTACTAGGTGGTGGCATCGTACTTGCAAATTCTTCTGCTGACATGTAATTTCGTTGAGAACAGGCATCATCAAGTCCACAGTCGCCTTGCGGGTGAATCCACTCGTCGTGTAGACCAACTTTCACGGTGCGTTGAAGCAAGCTTATCTTGATATGTTCATAAGTATCGTATTACAATAGAAGCTGACCAGTATGCGCTCATCGCAGCGACTTGAACAACAAGGAAGAGGATCTAGTGGCTACCCGGCTGAGCAAGCAGCGGTTGAGCGCTGAAATGAACCAGGCTCTTGAAAAGGCCGATCAATTGCATCATGAGAACGAAAAGCTGCTACAAGAGAAGGCGGCTACGGCCGAGGAGCTCCTCGCCACTAGGATGTATCTGGCCTCTCTTGAAAACGTAAGTGGGCATGGTAATCTTCCGTGTCCAGTGGACTTCAGTTGACATTGATCATTTGATTGCAATCTATGCAGGAGAAGAAGAAAGCCTCGATCCTCGACCGCTTCGTTGAAAAGCATGGCAACCGCATGAACAAGTTGCGTCAGCATTGTCAAACGTCTTCTGGGAATTGGAGACGCGACCAGTACGCTCGTGAATGTGAAGACAAGCTTCTAGCAACAGTGAAGCGCTCGCTTCCTCAGGCAGTCCCGCTCTGCAACAAGCTGCTGCGACGCCTAGAGATGCAGGAGCTGTCGCTACGTGAGTTCTCCGAGCGGGAAGTGGACTTCATCAATCTGCTCGTGGAACTTGTGTCGGACCAACCGACAGTCTCACTCAAGCAGATGATTGAACAGGAAATGACGAAGCTTCAATCATGCTAACGCAAAGGACGCAATAATACACGAGTTTTGAGTTGGCAAATGCCAAGAGGAGAGAGCGACCACCTCCCCACGATCCGCATTATCAGCTTTAAGCCGTCGCGCAGGCCGCGCGGCACCTGCCATACTTAGTGTGTCTTTCCTTCTCTCTACGATAACAATGCTCGAGATGGCAGCCGTCAATCGATCCTCAAGTGGCAACAAGTACGCACTTAGTCGACGTTGGCCATGGCGACGTCCTGCTCCGTGAACTTGCCCTTCTCGGTCTCGGACACGGCGCGGTTCTTGCGCTCCAGGATCTTCTTGCGGTCCTTGTCAAGCTTGAGCTTGGTGATGACCACCTTGGAGGCGTCAATACCAATGGGCACCGAGGCGCCGTTGGCCTTCTCGCGCACCACACGCTCGACGTGGATGACGAACTTCTTGCGGTACACGGCGGTCACGCGGCCCTCACGGGACTTCTGCGAGCCACGCACGATCATGACCTCGTCCTCCTTGCGGATAGGCAGGCTGCGAACCTATAATAATAGCAAACAACATGGCAATGAGCACCCATGATATCTGTCGAGCTTGAAGCCTGAGCAACGTCGATCCTGTCTGTGGATGTCGAGTGGCCGACACTTACGGTTCCCGCGATGCCATGAAGTGCCAGCCTCCCCCCTTTGAAGGAGGGGGAGGGTCTGACATGGACTTACAGCGCTGAAAGTACCAGTGTACTAACTTACATTGTACTTGTTCTGCAGCTCCTTGGACAGGGGCGCGCTCATGAGCACACGACGCTGGGTCGAGTGGGCGCCGAAGTGGGCCTTGCGGCTTTTGCGGCGCGACGAGGACACGGTCGAGTTGAACTTCACTGTAATTCATCAGTAGGTAGAGCAGCCACATCGTGTGAGTCACATGTTCCCCTGGCTGTTTCTCTGTGTATCATTTGGGATACTGTAGGTCATTTTCAAGTAGCAGCAGCGACGTACTCTTGTTATCACGTAAGAAAAGAGATACTGTGGCGCTGTATGGGCTGGCGGCGGCCTGGAGGCTTTCGAGGCCAACCAAAATCGAGGCGGATGAGGTGGAATTGGGCGGTTCAGGAAGGACGGTTCGGGGGTAGGGTAAGTGGTTGGACCGGTTAGGGATGTGGTACACTGTACCATTTCGGATGTTGAAGAGGACGAGGACGCTGGTGGACGCTTCTACCTCACATTTATACTGGGATAGGAAGCGACGAAGTGCTGATAGCCCAGCCCAAACACGTCCAATCGACACCGGTGATGAACCGGTAACGTCTTTAGGTCAATTTACAGTAAGTGATGTCTATTGACCGAGTGTTTTAGACTTTTCAAGAATGATGGAGGCTGGTCCAGTTCATTTGCAAATTCGTCGAGTTAGATTCGTCATTGATTTTGCTCTGAAATCGGTTGTACGTCGTGACCATAGTGACGATACATTGTCGGGCAGATTCTGCGGCTGCGAAGCAGGCGCAGGAGATGCCGGATTGAGTTTATCAATGGCGATCAAAGGTGAGTTAACCAATCCTATCGCAGCCTTCGCGAAGCCCTAGTTTAATTGGTCGACGGTACTTGGCTTAAGGAGACTTGGAACGTGACGGAGTTGAAGGCCGGACCTTGTGGGGCGTCTGCAGACTGCTCCTTGCTGATCGGTTCGTGTTGCGCGTCTTGGCGGGCACCACCAGCTTTTGCTTCAGAGCGTGCTGTTCAACGGAATGCCAGAAAAGGGTTAGAATGGGCATGCGCTGTGCAGGAATAAAAGGAGAAAAACACAAACCTCGATGATGAGAGTAGCGGGCTCTGTAGCGGCGGGCATACGGGGGTTCTTTAGGATTGCTGCAGCGCTGGGTCGACGTGCCGGATCCGGATCCATCATCTATGCGTAAAACATCGTGAGTTAGCACGAGCATTTGGCGCTAGCAACGAGGGTGTTGGTTTACCTGTCGAATCAAAGCACTAAGGTCCTCCGAATATTCAGGAGAGAAGGACGGCAGTACTCCTTCTCGGAGTTCATGCCAATCCTTCCCGGCTTCTGGCAGCGTCATTCCCGTGACGATTTCCAGCATCATTATGCCTACACCAACAATAAGGTGAGTGCTCGTCGTTGCACAACATTTGCGGCATTTTATCTTACCTAGACAAAAGATATCTGCTGACGGAAGTCGGTCAGCACTGGACAGCAGCTCCTTTGCCATGTACTTGGCATCGCCTTCGAGGTCGCCAAATTGGCTCGATGGTTTGGAGGAGGTTACCACTTTTCCAGCCATACCGAAGTCACCGATCTTTAATCGACCGTCCTCGGTGATAAATATGTTGTCGGGTTTTACGTCCAGATGGACAATGTCGTGGTCGTGAAGTACCTTCAACCCACTTGCGATGTCCCTCAAAATGTTCCACACGTAATTTTCGGGGAGGTTCTCATCTCGATTCCGCGTTGCCATAAAATCCTGCAGCGTGCCACCTTCGCACAACTCCATTTGCAGAAAGAAAAACCCTGCAACCAGTATCAATTGATCAGCACATGGCCAGCGCAGAGCCTTCACGCTCATCGCATCCAGATCTAGCTTACCATTTTCTTGCCACGCCTGATAGTATCGCACAATATTGTCAAAGTTGTGCTGAGATGCAGCCAGCTTTTCAAGAACACCGATCTCTTGGGACATGAGATCTCTGTTACAAAGGATTTCAAGTGGCATTAGACGACCATCAACGGAATTGCAAGAACAAATTGCAGCACAGTACCGTTCTCGATCATTGCGCAGCTCCTGCTGTGATTTCTTGATGGCAAAGAGCTCTCCACTGTCTGGGTCTCGAACCTACACGTTGCAACACAATCACAAGTGCATCAATAAACACTGTGCATTTGATTCCACACACACAAAATCCCAGTACCTTGAACACTTCCGCTGACACACCAGCTCCGAGCCATCGAAGAGTCTGCAGACTCTCAAACGAACTCACAAAGTGGTTCTGCACCATCCCACCAATAACAATCAGCACCCCCCCCAATTCCCCACCACACCGCCAAAATCACCAAAAACTCACCGAGCAGCCCTCAACACTAAGTTGCTTGACCACCAGTTTCTTCAGCCGAAGCTTCACGGGGCTCATCATGGACAACGTCGCTCCGAGACTGTTGCTCAGCATCGTCGCTGGACTCGCACACGGCGGCGACGCCGACCGACTGCATCTGTACAGTACCCCCACAAACAGCCATCTCAATCAGCCACCCCTTCACTTCAACCCCTTCCAGCACTAACTAACTACCATACCTCCTGACGAGGTTGTGTCTCCGGTGCGACGTGGGCGTGGTCTGCTCCGCCGAGCAGGACCTCCGCTGCAACGTGTTGCTAGGCGACTGCGGTGACTGTCGGCGGTACGGAGGATCCTGCCTGACGTACACATCCAGGCGCTCCATGCGACGCGTGCGGTGGCGGAAGGTGCCCCCTGGACGGTCAACAGGTGCGTCTGCAGCTGTCTCGTAGCTGTCATCTTCAGCGTCTTCGTCGTCGTCGTCGTCGCTGATCATGAAGCTCAAGGTCTTGCTCACGCGCGGGGATGAGGCCTTGGACGCCTCCTCCAGCGCCGCGTGCAGCGACCGCGCCCGCATCGGCGACGGCGACGTCGACGTCGAGTTCCGCGCCATGCCCCCTAATTATTGCCAAATTTGGGTACATTTGCCTCCGCTTTTGGACCAATGGCCGTGTCCGGCGGTATTTATAGACCCCAAAACTGAGGCAGGGCTAAGCTCCTGGGCTCTGCTTGCACTTCGGTTCTGTAGCTGCTCGTAGCTGCTCAGATGCTGGGCAAGATCTCGCACTGGCTGGCCACGCGCCACGAGGACAGGGGCGGCGCCAGCGACGCCTTCGTGCAGCAGCGCTACGACGCGCTGGTACGTGTGGGGTGGCTGTGTACTAGCGGTTTGGGTGGAATATGGGAAATCTGAGAATAATTTTCTTCTTGTGTAGACGCGGCTGAAGAACGCGACGCTGGCGGTGCTGCGCAAGGAAAATGCGGCGGAGTTGGGCGATGCAGGCGGTCAACAGGCAGCGGCCAGTCAGCAGCCAGGGGCCGAGGGCGGCTTGGCGGCGGTGTCGCTGCCCAGAGAGCAGCGTCAGCAGCTGACCGAGCGCGACCCTTGTGTCGGCGAACTCTGTACGTGCAGCACAGGTGTAGTGGGTTTAAGTATGAGGTAGTGCTGATGCTGTGGGGCTGCAGGTGTGGCGTTGGAGGAGTGTTTGGTGCTGGGGCTCAAGCCGCGGAGCACTGAGGAGCAGCCGTCCTGGTGGCACGTGCTGTATGCCAGCACGCTCATTGTGGACGAGCCGACGTTGGTGCAAAGCGTGCTGTCCGCTGCTTTCCTCTCGGAGGTTGGTGTACGGCGTGTGAATGGGTGGACGGAGCCTTTGGTGGTCTTATTAATGGAGAACACTGTGGATGCAGGATGACGCAGGGAAGGCGCGCTGCTGGTTGAAGATTGCACTGAACAACCACACTATTGAATCGAGTATAATGGTAAGCGCTGATATGTTCTGGTTGGGTTGGGTTGCGTTGCAGTCTACTCATGGTTTGCTATCGGTGGCGTGCTGTGTATGGTCGTTAGATGATCTTTTCCATGGCGTGTGAGCACTTGATTCGCAACAATTACGAGGAGTGGTCACTGGTTCGCTGTTCGGAAGGACTGGGTTTGTTTCTCGAGCTGATTATCGCTCTTCGGGATGTGCACTTTGCTATTGAAGTTAGTGGCGATCCATTTTATTTGCCGGAACCGGCGGAAACGGTGGAGGTGGAGCCTGTTCCTACAGAGAGCAGTAGTGGCGAGATGGTTGCCACCATTACGGATGCTGATATCGCCGCGGCGGTGGGTGTGTCGCCTTCCAGGGCTGGTTCATTTCTACCGCCGCCGGATGCCGAGCCCGCACTAGTCGAACTTGAAAATGTTATTGAAGTAAAAGATCAGGAGATTCAAGGGGCTGTCACTACTACGGAGGAAGAAGAGGACGAGGTCATCCAACTCCCGTCGGCTCTGTTTCCGCATCGCCTTCGGGGAATCAAACCGTGGCAGTACGTTTTCGGCGTTAGCCTAGCCTCGCTCTCGAAGAACCCGTACCACAGCCGCTACGCTTTGATTGACCCATTGCTGGCCCTTCCTAATATTGTGGATGACTGCGTGGCGATACTGAGGGAGAACCCGGATACCCCTCGACTATTTCGTACGACAGTGCTGAGCATCCGCTTAAACCAGCTTCGAGAAATAGTGGAGACCGATGGATCAGTACCGAAAGATCTGGATCCCCAATGCGCAGGAGCGCTGCTGCTAGATTTCCTGAAAAACCTGCCAGACTCGCTGCTGACGGATGATAAATATGATGCGTTTGTGGCAGCCGGACAACTACGGGATGAAGAAGCTAGCATTCGCAACATCACGTGTCTGGTGAACGACTTGCCTGTGCATTGCCAAATTGTACTGAAGAGGTTGATCAACCTCATGCACTTATTGCAGCAACCGGAACATTCCGAATTAAATGGCGTGGACGTTTTTACAGCCTCCAGTGTTATAGCTCCAGTGATTGCATTCAAGAAAGACTCAGGAAGTGGCTTGCTCTCCGAACGTCCGCGTGGCAGAACCCATTCTCAGTATCAAGATGTACGCTATGCAGCAGTGGGTGCCCAAGTCGTGGAGCGAATGATCCAGCATTATGCCATTATTTTCCACAGTGTGCGGGTACAGGTAGTAGACGCACTCGAGCGCTTGGAAGCGAAAAAGGAAGCACTGCGAATGGTTTCTCATCAGTTGAAGCTCCTGCCACAAATGAATTTCATGTCCGATAGACAGCAGGTGAATGAGATTACGCGGTTGTTTCGCGGGCATTTGGAAGGCGGCGACAGCTCCGCTTTGCCTGTACCAAACGATGCTGTGGTAGGCCAAGTCGCAGAGGGCTCGAAGCCACAAGTGACATTGGAAGTGGAGAATGAAGCGCAGTCAACCGCAGCCTTCAACTTGGAGTTAGATTTGCGGCGGTCTTCAGCTGCAACACCACCTACTAGTGCTACAAGCAGCGGAGCGTCTTCACCGACGACGAGTGAAACGACAGAGCAAGACCTTGTGAGCATCTGGGAGCAGTTTGGTTTCAATCGACCAACCGTTCTGGGAAATTTTGAAAAGGGAGGCGTGCTGATGCTGCGCGCAATTTTATATTGGCTGAAGAATGACTCGAACGCGCTGGCATCGCTGCAGATGCGTGCACTTCCGTCTGAGCTGCCGTCATACGACGCAGGGCTGGTGGCATCATCCATTTGCGAAGGACTGGTGAAGCTTCTGAAACTATTGTACGTGAGCCATACCCATGCATGCGTACTTTTCTCTTGATCAAGCTGACTTTTATTGTTATCATTTCAGCTTAACGCCGAAGCACCCAGAAATTGATATCGTGGCCCTGTCCTTGGAACCGTTCTGGGAGCTGTTCGACGAAGACATGTACTTCAACAAGTTGTTCATGTTCATGTTCCAGGTGTTCGATCAGCTCTGGAGCGAGCTTGACCCAAAGGCAGCATCATTTACCCGTGTTATTACCGAGACGGAAGGGATCATGAACGAGTTGCTGAAAAAGGCTCCGGTCACTGTCAGCGACCTGCGAGCAGAATGGGCAGAGTTGAGAGCACGCCGCCTGGAAGAAGCCGAAGACGAAGACGAGCAAGAGGAAGAAGAGCTGGTCGAAGATGAAGTCCTCCAGGCTGCAGCATTGTCAGACCCATCGCTACTGTCGCCTCCTCTGAGATACTCGAAGAAGAAACCCTCCTTCGATGTCAAGCCAGACGACTACAAGTCAAAGCTGATGGACACGTCAAGCATTTTGACTCTGGAGCACATCGCCTATATCGACCACGCGTTACCTATCACGAGTCAATTGTGTCGATGGTTTCGAATTTACAGCATTGAGGCAGATGGATCGTCGCTGGAGACGCTGCTTATACTGGCACAGAAGCAGAGCCCGACATTGTTGGTGGTGAAGGACGCGGAGGGAAATGTGTTTGGCGGATATGCTTCGGACGAGTGGCACCGCGCGTTTCACTACTATGGTACAGGTGAATCGTTTCTGTTTTCCTTCGCAAACTCGAGCACTGCGGGTGGCTTCGTGAAGTACCAGTGGAGCCGCAAGAATAGCTACTTCATGCTCTGCTCGGACGAGTCGCTGATCATGGGTGGTGGTGGCAACTTCGGTTTGTTCCTGGTAAGTGCATTTGGATTCGTTTCGCTTGCTGCAACTGGAAATCTAACCATTCGTTTTGCACTTTGGCACATCAGGATAGTGATTTGTCGAGAGGGACGAGTGGAGCATGCGAGACTTACAATTCACCTCCACTGACAACCTCGCAAGAGTTTTCCTGCGTCCACGTCGAGTTGTGGGGCTTCACGACGGGGGACAAGCCCGACATCGAACGGCACAGGAAAAGTGTATTGGACTAGCAGCTAGGAACGGCGGCACGACGCGCAAACAACGACAACAACACATCTTATTTACTCGAATCTGGATGCTTGATAGCAGCGATGCCATCACGTACAAGTAGTGAAAGCGACGGCAATACCAGAGTCGTCATCAGTATGTCCCTTCAACCACTACAAGTCACAGCTCACTGCTGCGACTCCGTTTGGTTGCCTAAGTAATGTATTCTGGTAAAAAAAAGTAGGAAATGCTCAAAGCCAAATCGCCAGCTCATTGCAAGCCGACGTCACCATTGGTTTGCAGCAACTGGTTGTTGAGTTCCGCCTCAAATCTCCGGAACGGAGCTTCCACTGCCTCGCGCTGCAAATAACACGTCGTGATATGACAAGGTTTGTCAGGACCACTGGGATGTTGCCGTTCGAGACCAAAACATACAAACGACGAACCTCGTCGGCGGTGGGTGTCGCGCTCGCCTGCAACTGCGGCTGCAATTGCTCCAGCTCGTGCTCAAACACTTCGGCGAACCGCTGCAAAATTCTCTGCAGGAAAACCTTGAGAGCGGCACATGCCGCGTCGGACGTTCGGTCATGGAACAGAACCGCCTGGATGTTCTCATTCTGGAGTGAGATCATGACGAGGCCACCTGCAGAGGACTGTACCACGGAAATAATACACAGTGAAGACAAGTTAGAGTAAATTAGCGATTACTAGTTAATAAGGCAGTGGACCAGTTAGTTACCGGCATTGGGTTACTCCCTGATCGGTCCTTCTTGTCTGCTCTGCTTGGGTCGAAGTGCGCTTGCACCACCTCTATTCAACATACAGTTAGAGAGCACATACACAACTCCATATTAAAAGCGATCCAGTCTCACCGCCGCCGTCGATCTCGCGCGCGAACTGCGTGAAGGACATGACGAGCGCGTCCACGCCCTCAGCATGCGCCTGCGGGTTCCACTTCCACTGGTGCGTGAACAGACACACGCCCGACTGCTGGTGCAGCACCTTGAGCATGCGCAGCTCCCCGAGCAGTGCGTTCATCGCAGGCAAATCGAATGTGCATACAAAAATCATATGATACAGTTGTAGAGCAATGTAATTTGCCACTATTCCGATTCTAGGTTCCAACCTAGAGTTGGTTTTGTGCGCTCATATTCGACTTGCCTGCGATGAACGCACTGCTCGGGGAGCTGCGCATGCTCAAGGTGCTGCACCAGCAGTCGGGCGTGTGTCTGTTGGAATGCATATTGCAGGCCAGCTTCAACTGCAGCAAGTTGAAGGATGAGCCTGGGACCTGGACTGGTGGTAAGACATGCAGCAGTAGGAGTTCTCAGAGAACCAGGTCCCTGTATGAGAAAGGGGCAAAGGCCCGTAGGAGCTGGCAGCAGCTCCACCGCTAATCTATTTACCTTTCCTTTTGCCTTCTTTCGTGAAGAGCGTTCGGCCGTCGGATCTGGTACAACGTCCAACAGGGTTCTGAGCCCAAACCAGGGGACTTGCTACTGCACAGGAAGCGATCCAGGATGGCGGACCAGCTGAAGTTCACGTCGGAGGGTGTGCCCAAGAACTGGAAGGGCAAGGACTGGCAGGCATACAAGTTTGCGATGCAGATGGTGTTTCGTGAGGCGGAGCTCATGGAGATTGTCGATGGGACGATCACCAAAGAGACGCTGTCGGATGCGGAGAGTGAGGAGAAGTTCGACAAGAAACAGACCAAGATCATGCGCTTGATTGGGATGTCGATGCCGTTGGAGATCTTGCACCAGATTAGGGACAAGATGACAGGCACGGAAATGTGGGAGGCCTTATGTCACCTGTTTGAGAACAAGGTGAATAAAACTGTTAAGGCTCACACTATTCGTCGCCTTCGTGATGAACTCTGGAGTGTGAAGTTTTCGCCGGGTGGAAATATGAACATGCACTTGAGCAAGATGTTCAATATCCGGACCTAGTTGCAGACATTGCAGTATGCAGTTGATGATATTGACATGGTTGAGATGATGCTGGAGAGCTTGCCGGTCCAAGCAGAGTTCGAGAGCCTGAAGTCGTCAATTCGCTACAGTGCAGACACTACTATGTTCACACCTACCAAGGTCCGCGAGTTGATTCGTGCTGCCGCTGCCCGCCAAGTCGAGTTCCGTGGCAAGGGCCAGCGTGGAGGACCTCGTGTAGGGAGTAATGGTGGGGCTAGTGGAGTGATTGGGAGGAAGAGCAGAGCTGATAATCAGCATGAGGAGAAAAGCAGCGACTCCAAGAAGAAGAAATTGAAGAAGTGCTTCATCTGTGGGAGTACTGCACATCTCAGAGCTGCTTGCCCATATAGGACGCATGAGGCACGATCTGCAGTGTCTGGTGCAGCTGGTTCTGTAGTTGCAGAAGGAGCTGAAAGCAGGGAGGCGACTCTGTTTATGGCAAGTGCTGCTCACATCACATACATTGAAGGTGTGACGGCAGCGATCCCTACTAAGGTTGGACCTACACATGCACGGCTGACCAATACATCGCCATCTCAAGCGGCAACGCAACGAGCTGCAACTGCGAGCAGCGAGAAACCGCAGGAAGATGAAGTGAGCGATGGGAACGAGTCGACTACTGGTGTCTGTGGATCCGCCGCTGCGTTAGAGCAACCGGACGAGATTGATGAGGAGGAAACTCAGGATGAAGTCGATGATATTGATGAGACTATTGAGAAGAGGAGTCCGTAATTAATGACGATCAAGTTACGGTGGCTAGTGTGTGTAGATCAATGACTATTGACGATCATGATGAGTGCCTGCAAGACATTCAGTCTGAGCATGGAGGCGGCGACTCGGCTGCCATGGAGTTCGCCAAGCAGACGGGAAAGCGGACGCACCGCGACGAGACGAAGTCCGAGGAGCTGCGCGTGGATCAGGATGCTGACAAGCAGCTGCCGAAGCGAACCCGGACTGGTCTTCGTGAGTATCACGAGCGGCGTCGCCCTCGTTATCTGGATGACTATGAAGTGAATGTCGCGCAGTGTTCGGCCCGAATCTTGGACAAAGATGGTAAACCTACTCTGGCGAGCAATGTGAAGCTCCCGAAGAATCGCCGCGAGTTGTACAGATCGAAGTACCGAGAGTTCTGGCTGCAGGCAGATTTAGAGGAGATGAGCGCGCTGCGTGCCAAGGGAGTGATCAGAGAGATTCCCTGCGAGGAAGTTCCGGTGGATGCAAAGCCGATTAATACACATTGGGTGCGGTCTCTTAAGACTGATCGCCAGGGATATGTGATTCGTTTCAAGTCGATAATTGTAGCTCTTGGAAACTACCAGAGACCTGGAATTGATTTCTCCGAGACTTTCGCTCCTGTCGCGAGAATGTCCTCGTTCCGGATGTTCGTGGCACTTGCTGCTGTGCTACATCTCCTGCTCTACGGCGGCGATATTAACACCGCGTACCTGAATGCCTTGCTGGGGATCTACCAGTATCTCAAGTCGATTGAAGGGTTCCCCTGCAAGATTAACGGGCACATGTATGTGGTGGTGAAGGCATTGTATGGACTGCGGCAATCGGGGCGTGAATGGAACACGGAGTTGAACAACTGGTTCTTGGCGCATGGCTCTCACTGAACCTTGCCTGTACTACAAGTTCGGAACAGACTCGATCATGCTCGTGCTTGTCTACGTTGATGATATTGTGGTTGCGACCAACAATGAAGAGGACAAGTGCAAGCTGTTTGAGGAGCTGAATATGGCGTACGGCATTAAGGATCATGGGCTTCTCAAGGAATACCTGGGCATTGAGGTGGACCAGACTGATGAGGGCATCACCATTCGCCAGAGCAAGTATGCTCGAGAGGTATTGCAGACACTTGGGTACGAGAACGCCCATGCAGTGGGCAACCCGATGGAGACAAATGTTCGGCTGGCGCCTTTGGATGCGAGTGAGGAGTCTGACACTAGCTTTGACTATCGAAAGGCCGTCGGGATGTTGATGTACTTGGCTACGGGAACGAGACCCGACCTGGCGTTTGCAGTGGGGCAACTTAGTCGGTTCGTGGCCAAGCCATCTGCCAGACACGTGGGGACACTGAAGCGTGTTCTGCGGTACCTTGCTGGTACAGTAGACTATGGCATATCGTATGAACGACCTACGGAGGTGCCAAGCACTATTGTATTGGAAGGCTTTTGTGATAGTGACTGGGCCAATGACTCTGAGTCACGTAAGAGTACTACCGGGTTCGTGTTCTCGCTAGCAGGCGGAGCTGTGTCTTGGATGTCACGTCGCCAATCGATCGTGGCCCTCTCAACGGCTGAGGCCGAGTATGTGGCCGCGTGTGAGGCTGCGATGGAGGCAGTTGCAGTCAGCAACATGTTGCAGGAGATACTACCACAGCGAAGTGTGAAGCTGAAGATCGGGATTGACAACCAAGCGGCCCATGTGCTGGCGACCAACCCTACCTACAGTCGCCGTACCCGACACATCGAGCTGCGATGGCACTTCGTGCGTGAACAAGTGCAGAAGGGCGCAATTAACCTACGCAAGATGAAAGGTGCCGAGAACCCGGCGGATGCGTTTACGAAGCCACTGGACAAGCAGCGACTGAAGGACCTGTTGTGGCTCGTGGGCGTGACCGGTGGCATGTGATGAAGCAACCTGCCTCAAGAAGCGCATTCTGGTGGTCGAAGTCTGTACTTCGAGGGAGGCGTGTTGGAATGCATACTGCAGGCCAGCTTCAACTGCAGCAAGTTGAAGGATGAGCCTGGGACCTGGACTGGTGGTAAGACATGCAGCAGTAGGAGTTCTCAGAGAACCAGATCCCTGTATGAGAAAGGGGCAAAGGCCCGTAGGAGCTGGCAGCAGCTCCACCGCTAATCTATTTACCTTTCCTTTTGCCTTCTTTCGTGAAGAGCGTTCGGCCGTCGGATCTGGTACAACGTCCAACAGATAGGACTGACAAGTCAAGTGGTGATGGCGCTAATGCAACTGAGCAGAAGCGTAAGCCACGAGGAAATGTGACTATTCGACAGGAGGTCCGCGAATCTCCGAGCGCAGATAGTGACAACGGTGGCTCTAGCGTGGAGATGGCCGCGCTGGACCAGATGATACTTGACGCTGGGGTCGAGGTGGACATACGGGATCCAGAACCCGAGAGTCCTGGTGATGTAGATGCTCAGGAAGCGAATAGTGCTGAAGCTGACGATGCAGTTGGAGACTCCGATGGATGGTGGTTCTTCGACACTGCGGCAAATGCGCACGTCACAGGAAACCTGTTGGACTTCGAAGCATTTACGGAGGATACCAATCAGTCACAGAGCGTGCACGGAGTGGCACCTGCTCTTGCATCGCGGATTGCAGGAGTAGGAACTGTAGCTTTGGTGACTGAAGTGGATGGTGAACGACCTGAATGATGTCGTTTACGTTCCCGGTGCTGAGCACGGACTCTTTTCACCTGGACTTGCCGCGGAGCAAGGATTCGACTTTGACTATGAGCATGATACATTGAATTTCCGCATCAAGTATGAAGGTCGGACTGTTATCGTGGCTTCGCCGTACGAGGCAACGTGGGGATTCTTTGTGACCCATCCTGTGAATGAGGGGCTAGAGCTGCCCCGAGACAGAACAATGTGTAATTTTACTGCGATTGATGGAGTTGCTTCACTTGCGTTCTGGCACGAGCGACTTGGACATATCTGCCCACAGTATTTGAAGACCATGGCGGACAAGGGTCTGGTGAAAGGACTGATGTTGACGAGGCGCGAGCAACAGGACCCTTGTGACGCATGTCATTTAGGGAAGCAGAAGAAGACACCACACACCAAGAAGCTGAACCGTGGGCTGAAAGCGCCTAATCAGGCAGTGTATGTGGACTTGCTAATCCCAAGTCAGGGAAATGGCACTCGCTTTGAGGCGGTGCTAGTGATTATGGATGGCTACTCCCGGTTCGTGACCGTGCACGTTGAACAGCAAGTCGAGCAAGGTCATCAACCAGCGCATACAAAAATCATATGATACAGTTGTAGAGCAATGTAATTTGCCACTATTCCGATTCTAGGTTCCAACCTAGAGTTGATTTTGTGCCGGCAGTCGACGATTCCAGACCGAGCAACGATGAGTGGCATGAAGGCGACCTACCGCTTCCACGGCGAGGTGGTGCACTCGTTCGAGAGCTTCCCGAGCGCCGCAGAGGCCTCCAACGAGTACGCGCCGCCGGCCGGAGAAGAGAAGCTCAACCACTCGTACACGGGCCAGATGGACGGCGGCAAGCCCATGCCCGAGCTCAAGTCCACGGGCCCCTACGCCGCTCTGGTCACGTCCATCAAGGTAATGAATGAACTATAATACTACAGTCAATGGGAATGGAGATGAAAGAATGAATAATTGACTGTATGTTTTGGTTGTAACTTAGCGTGCCAAGGAGGACAGTGAGGGGTTCCTGAAGGACCGCGTGGAAGGCCCTGTGCCGGCGAAACTCTACAACCAGTAACAATGGAGCAACATGTTCAACAACCAAGTGTATTATTTTTCATCAGTTTCTAGGTGAAGGTCTTGCTTTGACGAGGAAAGACCGCAGATCAAAAGCTACAGTGTCGACAGTCGTGTGCAGGTACATATCAACAGCTCATGGAAATTGTGCGTGGGCGCGACCACCCGAATGGACAAATGGGTCGCGCTTGGTGATGAGAGAGATAGAGCGCGTGTGGCCGGTGTCTCAGCTGATGCAGTTTGTGCTTACTGCTCGGCTCCGCTCTCGTCGCTCTCGTTCCACACGGGGAGCGGCATGTGCTCCAGCTCGCGGTAGGAACGGTCCGTGGCTTTATGCCGCTTCTTGTAGCGGCGCTTGGCGTGAGGCACGGTGGAGTGGAAGATCTTTTTGAGGCTTGGGACCTGCGGGGCCGCGTGAGTGCGCAGGTGTCGGCTAGCGTAGTCAGTGAGCTTGGCGCGGTTGCTGCTCCTTGTGCCATTAGCAGCGACGATGCCAGCGTCGGTCGTCTTCGGTGCCTTCTGAAGGTGTCGAGGGTTGGTGCACTCCGAGCAGAACCATGGGATGCCATCAGGGGGCACCATGGCGAGGTTGGTGCAGTTGAGATGGAAGGCGGCAGGGCAACCGTCACAGCAAATGAGCTCGCCCGCTAGGCCGCAGCGGAAGCAAGCGTCTTCGTTCAGGTCATTCTGTAAAGCCGCACAACAGAGCAGTCAGACAAACGGCCACGACATTATACAAATAATCTAAGCGAGCAGCGTACCTGGTCGGATTTGATGTACATCTGCTTGCCCTTTATGCGATCGATGAGGCGATGGATGCGATCGGGGTTGATCGAGCTGGACGACGGGATGCGCTTGTTCCACTTGGACTTGCCATTTGCAAACGCCGCAAGCTCAGCGATTCCTCTTGCTCGTGCTTGGGAGAGACCAAGCCTAGTGCGGATAAGTTTCGCTCCGGTGGGGGCACGCTTAGATGGAACGAACATGGACCCCCCATTCCTCGGACGACTGCGTTTCTTGGGTGGACGGCCCGGTCCCCTCTTCTTTAGCGGCGAAGGAGAGTTCGCCGCCACTTCCGACTCCGAGCAGTGGTCGACCTGAAGGACCGCCGACCAGTCTGACTTGCCACCGCAGATGTAGCTGTGTAGTGCCCTCATCTCGGGCAAGTGTTCCCCTGCTGTGACCTTTTCGTACCAATTCTTTTGGTGTGGTCGCTTTTCGATGAGATCGCTCTTAGCAATTGCTTGTGGCGGCGTGAGTGAAACATCCTCCTCGGTCGTTGTGGAGCACTCCGAGGCCGGGCTGCATGACGGTAGTCTACGGTGAACTTCGCCGGTGTTAACTTCTTTATCGTCCTCTTTTTTCTGCCGGCGCGGTCGGTGACTGAGAAACAATCGGCAGTATTTGAGTCCATAGTAATCCAGCCAGCTCTCGTCCATCTGTGAGCTTTTGAGCAGCGCCAGGGAGGTCAAGTGCACGGGGCGCTTAAGCTCGGGCGGCGTCTCGTCCACCAGTACCTGCTTTTTCGCCTTCGCGGTGCCTACCACACGAGGATTAAACGAGGGTAATTTTGACCGCTTGACGCCCAGCTTGCCTGTGCACGCCGTAGACCCACATTTGCAATCGGCGGCTTCACCGAAGTGGGAGAAGTTGTAGTCGATGGTGATCTCCTCGTCGGGTGCAATATTGCGGCGCGCAAAAATTCCAATACGCTGCATGCCGTCCACATTCCTGTTGCAACAGTCGGAAACATATTAGACAACAAGGTAGATTCAGCCGGTGCTGGTCAACACTTAAGACGTACCACTTCTGCGTGACGCTGTTGGGATCACAGCAGTGGTTGATGAAACGCGAGTCGTTGCTGCGGTACTTGGCGTCAATCACAATGTTCTTCTCCAGCTCCATCATGTAGAAATTCACCTAGCGTCATAAACCAACCCATGTCAGCTGCAGTTCACACCTAAAACCACCACCACAATGCGCTGAGCTTACCTCGCCGTTATCCCTGTACTGAATCATTCTGCGTTCGCACTCGATGTCATCAATCACCTCGCCGACGTATTCAATGATAAACTCTCCAGCGTTGATCTTCTCGTTGGCAACGAGCCCAAACCCGGGTCCAGGAATATACTCCACTCTCACCGACTTGAGTTCCCTCCTCTTGATCGCTCGGTTGCTGCACATGCTCAGGTCCGGCGCAGAGCACGTTTCATCTGAGCAACTGATGAACAGCATGCGGTTGTAGCAACCTTCACCGCAGTACACCACGTCCTCCGCTTCGTGATGTTTCTCCACATCAGCGTGTCCTCTATTGGTCTCGAGCTCCTTCTGAGCCTTGGCGCTCGCCATCATCGTCGTGCGCTTGGTCGTGGACTTGTGGATCTCCTCGTAGCACGTGCACTTGTGTACAGGGAAGTCGGCCACGGGCATCTTCGTGGACACGTAGACGCAGCGGCTGATCCTGCCGAAGGGCGGCGGGCGGCGCACCCATTGGCGCTCCTCGAGGCTCTTGATCTCCGCGTCCTTGAAGGGCAATTGGAACTCCACGACGCGCTTCTCGGGCGGAGACTTGGCGAATCCGCGACGCTTGGGGAGCGGCGGGGGAGAGGGTGGCAGGCTTCGTGCGTCGTCCTCCAGGAGCTGCAGGAAGCTCGCAGTCTCCGGGTCCACCGTCACCTCCGGCTCGGTCTCAGGCTCGGGCGCAGGCTCCGCAGCGACCGCGGGCTTCTTCTGCTTGGGCGGTCGACCTGGGCCGCGCTTCACCAGCTTGGGCTCGTCGCTGGCTGCCTCCAGCTTGCGCTTCTTAGCGGCGGGGCGGCCCCGGGGTCGGCCAACTTGCTTCGGCGGCATTATATGCACAACTTTGTATCAGCTGAGACCGAGGCGGTTGATTGGCGACTGAATCACGGGGCGCCAAAATCGCCCGCGCAACGCGTGACTTGAAGTTTGTATGTGTCGTGACGCATCCCCGTCGACTTGCGAGCGCCAACTTTTTCAAATCCATACGGGCGCGTGACTGGCTGAAAATGGGGTGTTAGAAGACACACCATTGGACGAAAAAGAGCAAGGTATCCGCTAACTCGGTAGATGGCTACATTGGTTGACGTGTCATGCGTGACATATCCGTTCATTGCGGACGTCTATCTCTCTCTACCCATCTAAAGCTGCGCCTCCCTGGCGTTGACCTCGTCCAGTGCAGCGGCCAGCGTCTTGACCGCCTCCAGCTCGGCGAAATCCACCTGCGCCTTCTTGAGCACGCCGCGGATGTACAGCCGGCATGAGTACAGCGCCTTCTTGGTGCCCTCGGCCAGGTAGTCCTGAGCCAGGCGAGAGGCCGCCGAGCACAGGTCCTTCACCTTCTGCTCCTCTCGCTCCCAGCCAGCGACTTGCAGAGCGCGGCACTGCTTCAAGCGGCAGTCGCGCGCCTTGTCCGCACGGCCCTCCAAGCCGTCGTTGAAGTGCGCGTACACCTGCCACACTTTGGCGTCGTTCGTAATGATGGACGTCACGCGACCAAACAGCATCGCCAGCTGCTTCTTGTAGTGCGAGTCGGACCGAGGAGGCGTCGCGTCCGTGACCGCTGCGGCCTCATCCAGCTCGGCCAGGTCGTCATCGTCGTCTTCGAGCTCGTCGACCTCGTCCTCGTCTTCGTCCTTCTCGATAGCTCCGGCTTCGGCAGCAGCCTCCTGCTCCATCTTCTTCAGCGACTCAGGGTACACGATGGCCTCCACAAGCCACGCCAGCATCTCGCTGTCGACCGGGCGCTTGTGCTTGGCGCGCATGTCCAGCAGTTGGTGCATCGCGTACATGGCCTCGCCGTAGCGTTTGGTCTCCATGGCACAGAGGGCGTAGTTTTCCCACATTTGCCACATGTGACGCTTCTGCTTGAGACCCTCCTCCAGCACCGCAAAAGCCTCTGCGAAGCGCTGGTTGTGCAAGTGGATAGAGCCTAGGTTGCCCCACGCCTCACCATTGTCCGGCTCGAGCTGCACCACGCGCGTGAACGCGCGCATGGCGAGTGCCCACCGATGCACACGCATAGCCAACGCGCCCAAAGTGAACCAAGCACCGGTGTGCATGGGACCCACGCGCACGGCATCCTCGTAGTGAGGGATAGCCGCGTCAGGTTCGCCCTTCTCAAAGTAGTGGCGTCCAAGGGAACGCTTGGCACGAGCAAACCGCTGCTTCGAGAGCGTCCAGGCCGTCTCGTAGTGCGAAGGCTCCTGGGTGAGGTCTCCCAGCGTGACCCACATAAATGGCGTGGGGGCGATCTCCAGGCGCTCACACACAAGCTTTTCAGCACGCATCGGCTTGTCCAGAAGCTGGTAGCACTTGACAACATCGTCCCACATCTCGAGCTCCTCGCAAATTTCCACAGCACTGCCAAGAACACCAAGCTTGAAGTAGCGCTCAGCCAGGTCGCGCTTAAGGGCATACCGCGGAGGAAAGGCCAGCGAATACACGAACTGCATGCGCTCACGAGCTGGTGCCGAATCTGCAATGGACTGCAGAGTATTTTGCGTGATCGTAAGACGCGTTGTGTGCTGGTCCACCAAGGCCTGCATCTGCAAAACAGCACGCTCACGGCGCTTCGAGCTCTCGCACTCGAGCCACGCGCGCTCCAGCAGCGCCGTGGAGTAAACCATCCAGTTGTTGGGGTTTTCTAGCACACGCGTAACGTAAGGCATCATTTCCTCGCGCGTGAGGCCGTCGTTGGCGTTACTGTTCTTCACGTCCAGACACAGGCCCAACAGCACAATCTGATCGACGATCTGCAGGTTGCCCTGCTCCGTGAGTTTGCGGTCTTCAAACGCGATGCTCTCCAAAAGATAATTGTCTTGGTCCACCTGGTCCAATTTCACGTCGCGATAGGAAGCCTCGCCTTCCTGAACAAGCCTCTGGATGTGCTCCTCCTCGGCCGTAAGGCCATCAGCAGGTGGGGCAGCAGAGGAATCAGCGCCATTTTCACCTTCGGGCGTCACTTGCTTACCGCCAAAGTCCACGTGAGTCGATTCGGCCACCGCTGCGGCGTAGATAGACTCCTTGTCCTCACTCTCAGGCTCTTTCTTGGATGCCGCAAGCAGCACCATCTGAGCCAGACTTTTCCGCTGGAACTTGGTACGCTTGCCCAAGGATCCGCTGAGCTGCACGGTCACACCAGATACCTCCTTGGCACGGGCGAACGTCGACTTTCCACGTTTGTTCTTGTCGAAGTGGTGCTGCGCAAGGCCCCACTCCACGTACGCGCGAGCGAGCAGGTATTGCGTATCCTTCTCAAAGGCAAACAGCTCGGTCGCCTTCAGCGTCTGGATGTAGCCACGGCGAGCTTCAAACCACAGCGTGTTCGACGGCTGCTTCGCAAGCAGCAGTCGTTCGTGGGCCACAGCAGCACGCGCGTTCCACCACGCAGCCGACTTGATCTGCTCCAGCATCTCGCCAAGTGCGCGGATGGCCGCACCACCGGTAATCTGGCGCTTGGCAGGGCCCTCCATAGCGTCATCCGACACCTCGTTGTCGTTCTCGCCGTGCGCAACTTCTTTAGCAGCCACCGACCAGTCGTTGTACGCGTGGTTGCCCACGAAGTCCAGCAAGCAGCGACCAATGAGCAAGAACTGCGGGAACTCGCATATGGAGAACGGACTTTCGCCATCCACCTGTAGCGCCACCAGCGCGTCGCTGTGCGTCTTCTTGTCGTTGCTTTCAGTCGAGCACGTGATAAGGTGCGTGGACAAATCCAGCAGGTCACGCAGCGTCTCCTTCTCGAACGCCGGTCCCGTGTAGTTGGCCTGCACGTACATGTCGAAGAAGGCGACACCAATGAACAGGATCTCGTAGGCGGCCACAAGACGGCTCTCGGCGCCGTCACATTGGCCCAGCAGGTAGCTCTGCAGCGCCGACGCAATGCTCCCACAGATGTGCGCGTCCTCGTCCTCATCGTCCTGCTCCTCGCTGCGCAGCTGAGCCAAAGTCTTTAGGAGACTCTGCGATTGGGGGAGACGGATGACGTCCGCGTACTCGCCCTTGAAGATGAGCTTGGCCATTGCCAGGACTGGAGCCATGTCGTCGCCGTCCTTGAGGGCGTCCTGCGCCGCGACCACGCTCTTAATGTCGCTCTCCAGCACCGCGTGCTCTACCGCAAGCAGGCGCTGCTCGAGCAGGTCCTGCGCGGCATCCTGCGAGCTGTCGATGGCCGATAGGCTCACGCCACACAGCTCCTGTATCAAGTCGTCGGCGTCCGCCATCGCTTCCGGTTGAAAAATGTGACTTGCGTTGAAATTCAACTTGAGTGGCTCAGAATTTATGATTCCTTCGCTTTCGTAAGTAGCATATAGGGGTTCCTGCGAAGTCGTCGGCGTGGACAGCTGACATTTTGCAGGAAAAGTACAAGAGCAGCCTCAACGGGATTAAGAAGTGGATCAGGAGCGAGCTCGCTAAGGAGGATGAAAACATCGCCAGGTTTTTCGACGCTGATGATGACATTAATCTATGTGAGTTTACACCGAGTGTTTTTGAGCGTTTTCTGGTGTTCAAGAGCGCCTCTGTGAAGACGGCTACGCTGAGCGGGTACCGAAGTGCTATCAAGGATCTTTATCGCGTGAAGCGCGTGGCGCTGCCTCCTGAGTACGGCGATGATATGAAGCAACTGTTCCCCGGTATGAAGCGGATGGAGGCTGATCAGGACCAGACTAGCACCCCAAAGAGCAGCCACTCACGTACTCCCTTTATAAGGAGTTGTGCAATTCGACTCTCGTGGCGGGTGAAGGCGGGTTTTCGCATCTTTTTTTACTTCGCAGTGGAATTTGATGTGTCGCTCAATGTCGGTCCAGACTCTTCAAAGTCAGCATCTCGTGGTGAAAGATGATAGCGTTGGAGTAATATTTGTGAAGACGAAGACTAACCAGGAGGGTTCAGGGCCCCGTGATCCACGCCACCTGTACGCGAACCCGCTGAGCCCATCAACGTACTGGGTGACTGCCTTGGCAATTTATCTTGCATGCCACCCTCGATTGGAACCGGGGGCACTATTTCCAGGCTCTAACCAGAAG
Source organism: Phytophthora sojae (assembly GCF_000149755.1). Classification (NCBI taxonomy): domain Eukaryota; phylum Oomycota; class Peronosporomycetes; order Peronosporales; family Peronosporaceae; genus Phytophthora; species Phytophthora sojae. The sequence goes on from NW_009258119.1 coordinate 4,619,803, forward strand.
CTACGATTTAGCAAGGTGCTGACTAACCTTTTGAAGCAAGGAGACGCTGGTAAAAGTTACGGTACGCACTCGGTGCGCAAAGGAGTGGCTACATTCGCTTGTGGAGGAAGTACAGGCGGTCCCTCGATCGTGAGTGTGTGTCTTCGCTGCGGATGGAGCCTCGGTGGAGTTCAAGATCGCTATTTCCGTTATGAAGCCGCAGGGGATCAATTCCTGGGGCGAGTAGTGGCAGGACTTCCCGTAAATGACTCTAAGTTCGCTACTTTACCGCCCCATTTTCAGGATGGCCCCGATAAAAATGTGAAATCGTGCGTGGAGACTATGTTTCCGGTTCTCTCTCGCGAAGCGAATGTGACAGGAATTTTGCGGTTGTGCCTAGCATCACTCGTGCATCACGCGGAATATTTGCAACAGCCACCCATGCATTATTTGTTTACAAGCCCCACTGTCCTTAGGACGCTTGAAGGCCAACTAGTAGCTGGAGAGTCTGTCTGGATGCGACCAACGGGGATACCGCCCTATATTGAGCTATACAAGAAGCTTGACCAGCAGCAAAGGTCAATTGATGAGCTGCCTGGCAAACTGGGGCAGAGAATGGAGCATGTACTTGAGAAAAAGGGTGTGGCAGCGGACAATATTACGAGAGAGTTATTGCGTGATGAAATTCGATCGTTGTTAGACGAAGTTGGGCTCCAACAACGCCCGTCGATCAACGCCGTAGTGCCAGCGCCAGTTCCAGTGCACCAGTATCATGTCTGGGGCGGGAAATTTCATGTGCTACCTAGAGAATTTAGTTTTCCGAGTATCGATCCCCTTGGGGCATGGATGCTATGGTGGTTCGGAAATCCAAAGCTCAACTACCCCCCGTACAAAGGAATACCATCGGACGACCTGGATACACTGCAGAAAAAAGCGACGCTATCAGAATGGTCAATTATGACGCGGCACATTATGAATGGGATCGAGGCCAAGCTGGACGCACCTATGCCAGAAATCCGTGACAAGAGACACGCTATTGAGCTTTTCAACATTGGATACGGTACACTGCGGTTAGAGCCAAGCAAACGTAAGCGAAGAGCTGAACAGCTTAAGCTTACAACTGTTTTGAGACTCATCCGACAAGCCGATCAAGAGCGAAACGAAGAAGACAGTCAGCCGCCCAAGCGTCAGAGACACACAAGCCAATCCGAGTGCCCGAGATTGGCAAGCTAGTAGTAGCTATAATCAAACAGTACACCCATTTACATTCGTGTTAGTACAGTCGAGCTGATCGCAGTAGTGCAACGGTGCGTAAAGCTAGCAAACCTCGCTGGCGTACAGGGTATCCTAAAACCAAAGTTGTTAGCGTAAGTTTTATAGCCATTTAGCAACAACAAACACAAACCTGGTAGCTCATGAAGTCGCCGCCTAGAACTCGGCTGTCGACTGTTGCAGTCACCGCTTAGTCGATGTTGCCTGCCGGACTGCACGGGACCTCTGTACCTATGTATGGCACTTCAATAAACTTTTAGCCAATCAAATTGTGCCTTGATACCGTCGCAGAATCCATCTTACGTTTTCGCAAGTCAATTGAAAGTAGAGAACTTTAGAAACTGAAATATCTCATGACTTGGAAAATCTAAAAAATCTGGATAAAATCCGGATAGATTACGGATACATAGATTACCCGGCAGATGTTTCAATACTCAAGTCCAGTGGTACAACCGAAGGGTCGCGTTGTTCCACTGGAACTTATTTTTGGATCAACCGGATTTCATGCGTTTTTGTCAATTCTTGTCCCAAAACATCGACTTAGCCTAAAGTTCGCTAGTGAGGGTTCTGATACCTGAATTTTGGATTATACCGATCCCTACTTAACAATTTTGGGTTTAGTTACAAAGGTATTTTTTAAAAGTGTACTTATTAATAAAAGTACACTTTAAAGTATCAATGACGACAACTAGGCTCCGTGAGGTCGGGATAGAAGGATTGTATATAATCCCGTGTTTAACTTTTTTTTACAAGACTATGCTTATCAATAATAAAACCAATGATAATAGAGGTTTATTTTGCAGCTCGTATGAAGATCATATGCTCATGTAAGCGCTAGTGTTATTTTATCAAGGGGAGCTGAAGGTTTTCCGGTAGGTCTCTCCTGATCACAATTTTGCTCCAATAGACTAGTGTCGCTGATTTGACCAATTTCGTGTTTTTTATGAGTCCATTTCAATTTGTACCCATATCACCACATTGCTTGAAATCGCTTTCCAACCAGTTTCGTGTCGCCTTTTTGATTTGGTTATAATATGGAGTGCCGCTCTGCGTGCATGGGATTAGTAGGGTTAGGGAACCATATTTGAACTTTTAGCAAATAGGACAGCGTAAAGATAACCACAGAGCTATTTAATTGGATGAAATTCAAAAACACGAACTGGTCGTACTCCTTTAAGGAGTCTCCTTAGCGCAAAAATTACTAACATCTCCCAGCTGGTTGGTCACTCCCCTCGATAGTGACCAAGTGGCCTCAAAGCCAACAGGTACATTTTGTATGACACAAACTACAGGGAACTTAGGGTTTGTATGCAGGCCAAATCTGTACCATCTTATAAACATATTCAGTCTTATATCTACCGCCGTTGTGGGTTAATATGTCCCCTCCAACCAGGGACACGTGAACGGTTGTTCACTTGGATTTTGTATACTCCTGCTAAGAAGTGCTGGGTGTCCCGTCACATTAACCTTTCGGTGCATTTTCTGGTTCCAGGGAGATGCACAAATTAGAAGGTCAAAGGAGTAAATCTTTTGACTTGATGTATCACAGGTTCGAACTGTAGTAGCAGTACTAACTTTGGTGTCTATCTCACCTTATTCGACCGACTGGTGAGAGTCAGGCAACTGCTACAATCAGAATTGGGATAGGTAGGTATACACTCCCGTGTTTTGCGTACGTTGATCTAGGGTAAAGGAGATCCGGTGGCTCATTATCTATGTTCGGCAAATCGTGGCTAAGATCCTAATGCAAATCTGAAGGTATGTGCTACGAGGACGTACTGTTCACACTGTCAAAACTTCAAAAACACCGAAACTATACTTCCAGCACAAGCTAAGTACGATTGGCACCGAGAACGCCTGAGCCCCACAGGTTTTCTACGACCACCACTCCCGCTTGGCAACCTGCACTCCTACCTGGAATTGCCAGCTTTTTGACCAATGGTGAAGGCCAAACAAGACAAAATTCACCCAATCACTATGAGGGGAAATGGGGGAGGACACCGGGCTGACAGCACATTCGCTTTTGCATCCACCGATCTCAACGCTAAACCACCCGCTACTTCAGCATGACCAGTCACCCGCGTCACCCCTGGCAGCTCCTGGCTGCGGCGACACCGCCAAACGACGGCAATGCTCTCCTGGCTGAGCTCAAGAAGCACAAGGTAGACAAGTGTGACCTGACGCCGTGCTTCGTCTGCATGCTGCCAGCGCCTCACTTCATGCGTTTACAACGCCTGCTGTGTGCCTGTAAGGCCTGGGCCGACGTCTCAACAGCCTCCGCATGCCCATGGCGCGCGAGTCATGACGTGCCAACTTTCATTGGTGATGACGATAGAAGAAGCATACGTGCACTGCACCCTCGCCCAAGCGCCATGCAAGCCCGTCCTAACCCCAGCAATGAAGGAGGTCGTGAAGGATTGGGCCGCCCAGGGTCTCAAGCCCAAGCGTAGCTACAATGCTCTTCTGCAGCGGTTCGGCCTCACCAAGAGGACGGCTCCCTCTCTAGCCACGATGCAGCGCATTGCGCACCATCACGTGACTGGACGACTCGGCGGGAGCGATCTACTAGATGCTGTTCGTAAAAAAAACAAGGATAGAAGGTTCACGGGTCAAGAGGAAGAAACTGCCGCGTTCACGTTCACCAGTCGCAGCGACCGGACGGCAAGCCCATTTCTGGGAACGGAAGTGACTTGGATTCATTCGTGGTGGGCATCAGCTCCAAGAAGCTCCTTCGTCGCGCCGATCGAGACCCGGAGTCGTTCATCTTTCATCTTGACGCTACCTACAAGCTAACTCAAGTCGGCTATCCTGTCGTTGTGGCCGGGATTTCAGACCGAGCGAGGCGGTTCCATCTCGTGGCGATCTTCATCGTCTCCCAACAACAGCAGCAGCACTTCGCGGAGATCCTTGGGCTGCTGGCGCGGACGTACATGTCGATGACGGGGAAGCCACTGCGAGTTCGCTATGTGATGGGCGATGCTGACGCAGCCCAGTGGAGCGCGATTGACGAGGTGTTCGGGGAAGAGTGCAATTACGTGTTTCTCATGTGCTACATTCACGTGGCAAAGAAGGTTTATGAGAAAACACGCTCCCTTCCCACTGCCATGGCTGTGTCGGTTATGAAAGCCATACACAAGATGCACTTTGCCGCCAGCGAACCAGCCTACCAGAAAGTGCTCGAAGAAGCTCAAGAAGAGTGGTCCAAGAGTCCTGAGCTCAAGCGATTCTCACAGTACTTTTCTAAAGTCTGGCTCAACCAACGGCTCTGGCGATGGCAGTGCTTTCACACGCCTAGTGGATTCGCCACGACAAACAATCCGTGCGAGACCTACAACGCCATGATCAAACGAGATGTGACTCTACGCAGAAAGCTCAAGGTGGGTGCTTTAATCCCACAGCTACTGTTGCTGTGCGAGAGCGAAGCCGTAGTTGCACGGCCGTTTGCTACTGCACCTGAAGCTGATGCACGCCTCCTACGACGTGTGAGGGCGCTGAAGCAGGCTGGTATTCTCGAACTGACGTCGACAACGCGATGCACTGTAGCATTCCTACTCGCAAGTACCCCGGAAGAAGACCAGCAAGATGTGGTTCATGTGGTCAGCCGGGCCTCGCCGCGCGTGCTGGACGAGATACGCCGACGGACCGTTGAAGATCTACCTGTCACTGCCCGACTGAACAAACTGACATCTGCGATGGAGAATTCAGGCATGCCCACATCGGGGTGGCGTGTGGACACGAAGACAGGTGTATGCCAATACCCTTTCGCGAACAAACACGGTTGTTGCATCCATTCCCTCTATGCTTTGGAATGCCGTGGTGCCATCGACACCAAGGGCCGAGAGACGCTAGTAAACCGCGGCCCCACGGCCCGGAAGAGTGGAAAGCGTAAGGCAGGTCGCCCACGCAACAGCGGTGTTGCGGTTGCTATGGAGTAGCTAGGTGGTGAATGTCACGTAATACAGTCGTGTACTCCATATCGAAGTTGTCAGGGTGATTTCGTTTCTGACCTATACCGTCGTAAGCTCTTTGCAATGCTCATTAAATACAGCTTAGTACCACATGCATGTCAGTCGAAAGATGATAGAAGGAAACCGTGTCGAGGCTGCACCACAAATCTTTGGAGCAGTTGCCGCCATTCCGCTGTAACTACCATAACCAATTGTACCTGATGCTATCTTGCCTTATTCGGTCTATACATCTTAGCGAGTAGGTTGTGAGAAATATATGCGTACCCTTACATTGTTCGACCGCCTAACTTTGAGGTCGCGGCTGCGGTATGACTGCTGTAAATCAAGCATTTTCGTTAAATATACTGAAGACGAATTGTATAACTGTGTGGCATGTTTCATTGTATAAGATAAACGTGTTGATAGCTTAGAAATACCGCCCAGCTAATTAGACGTCACGTTTCCAATAATTGCGGCGGGGGCTGCGCGATAAGTAGCAGAGTGCCTAAACGCGCACTTTTATTGGTTATATTTTTTCTAGGGAACAGATTGAGCTAATGACATCTTACCAAAAGTGGCTTTAACTTGTGCCGAATTTGACTGGCTGCTGCAATGTATTCATTACTTCGATTTGTTGTCGGGGCTGCGGATGATATCTACCATAAGAGTCGCACTCTACATTTTTGCGTATCTACATAAGTTTCCCAGCTAATCTTCTCTATACATTCGTTTAAACATGTGTGTCCAAGATACTTTCACACTAAAGCATGTCCAAGTTTTTATTTGTTCGACCGGGGCTGCGCAGCAAAATGGTCCATTCTTTATTTTTATCGGCCCTCCATCACGCAAAAAGCCGAGAGAATTGACGTCCACGCTCGGCTTGAACTATATTGACTTCCAGAAGGAAGGCGAGCTGCGTAGCGATATGAATCGTACCTGTCGGTAGCACAGACGACCACACGCACTTCATGTTTTCCGGCGTCTTGGGCTTGAATACTAGTAGGACCGCGTGGGGAACCAGCGTGCTCATGTAGACGACACCCCCCGGGCGCTGGACTAAGACGCACAACTAGTTTTCAACATCCGGTTCAGAGTGTTTTCCGTTTTCGTGAAGTTAAACTCGTCCTGGGCGCACTCCGGCCTCCGGTAGAACACCCAAATCTTGAACGTATGCGTGAGCGATGGCGGAACGATGGAGACAACGCGTCCATGGTCAATGTGAATAGGAGATTCGCGATTACCACTTTGTAGCCATGACTCGAACGGGTACACGTAAGCTTCGTCAGCCGGAAAGCTGAGCTTCGTCCGGTACCCAGGTAACATCGCTGCTATCTGGTCTCGGAGACTCGGTAGCGCAGCTTCCCAGAGTCTCTCAGCACCCCGGCGAACAAAACGTCTCATGTCCTCCACACGCAGCAGCTGATTCAAATGCGCCGGGTTTTCGGGTAAGCGATGTTGCCCCCGAGACGCCGCTACAGCATTGCATGCGTTGCGAAACAATAGAGCAGGAGCCTTGCTGACCACAGCGCGCTCCCAGCCTCGTCCTCGACGTAGCGATCGATAGACGCTGCCAGCTTGTGCTGCACGCGATGCTTCAAGTACTTCACATCCCCGTAATCTCCCGGCTCCACAAGCTCACGTAACTCCTGAACTAAATCCGCCATTTCTATTACTGTTCCAACACCAAAACGCCGCTCACGAAGCCTAGATACGTGCACAGACGCAGCAGTAGCTCACTTACAGTCCAGCCAGCCGTAGCCCTCGCACGCGTCCACGCGGTCATAGCCCTCGCACGCGCCACCGCAGTTGTAGCCTTCACGCGAACAGTCCTCTCGCGTGCCACAGTCCTCTTGCCGCCGGTAGTACTTGACGCGAGCCGTCTAGACTGCAGTCTTGGGGGGTGGGTGGGTGGGTGGGGGATGCCGTGGGCGTAGCGCTGTCCGCTCCTGGGGGTAGATTCGCGTTTGAATCTAGGGAGAGAGCGGCGGAGATTAGAAATGTACAGTTGAATACAGCACCTAAAACTAATATGTCTCCGACAGTAATGTGTTTTGTGTGGAGGTGAGAGCAGAGCAAGCATCGTGCCTTTTTTGTACCGGTGCTCGAGCTGATTCTGCTGTGTGACATTATAATTCTGCTGGGTTTTTGGTATTTGCTCATGTGCCACCATCCACGAGCAGTGCACCTGAAACCTCATGAGTGCGCTTGCGAATTTGTCGCAGCTCACATGTAATCGACGAGGAGTGCGAAAGTGGTGCTACCACAGCTCCACACATTGAATGGATAATAATAGTTTTACTTCAAAATTCGTGCCTAACTTGTACTCTGAGGATTTCTTCATGATGATAGAAAAATCATCGGCATCTGCAGTTACTGTAGCGTAATTTCAACCTCATTGTAGTGTTACGAAGCACTCCCGTTGAGCGCGATTTTGCCACAATTGTGAGCCATTTTAGCCTATCAGTTCACTCCTCAAACGAGCTGATCGTTGGGTTGTACTTTTCCGAGGGAGCAGTAGATCCCAGCTCGTGATTTGAAGTGATCGGACAGCTTATCGCTCCTTCGTATCTAGGGGTGTGGGACGCTTGAATATGTGTAAATTCTAGACCTGCTTCGTTTTGTAAGACTGTTTTAGTGTTCAATAAAGCAAGGCAGCTGTATATTGATTTTGTGTTAAAGCAAACTTAAAGGCATAGAGAGTTAAGCTACCTACCCTAACTGCATTTCGAATTCAGAAGGATGCAGTACAGCCGCTTGCACACAGGGAGGAGGTCCTCCGGAAACTGCGTCCAATCGTCCGGCACTCCAGTGCCGGTGAAGTCCCGACGAAGAGTGCCGCCTTCGTGCTCCACGAACATCTAATTCTGAAAGTCGGTTATGAGCGCGTGAACCTTCTCGAGTTCTTGACCGCCGTTGATGATCCGCGCGGCTTCCATCATTGCGAGGAGTTGATGTTGATGCTTGAAGATGTCGTATTGTTTCGCCTCGATTACGACAAGCATCCGTTTCCCGCGAGCGCTGACCCAGTTGGCTACCCCACCGGCCATGAGGGACGTACCTTGGATCGTGTGCTCTGGGAGGAGGTCGAGCTTGCCCTTGGTCTTTTCGTGTTGCACATTCACCGCCGCAACGATGGGGGTCATCAGGGCATCGATAAAACGTCGTCTCTGAGCCTCCTGCTGGTTCCATGGAGCCTTCCCGGACTTGACCAGCTCTGCAAATCTGTCCTTGATCGTCTTGATGAGTTCAACCGGCAGCTCTTTCTGTTTTTGGCGAAAGTCTAGCTCTTGAACGCTTCGAAGCATGCGCTTGGTCTGGTGCTCGGTGAAATCGGAGAACGCCATGCGGTGCAGCTTGAAGTTGTCTCCTTGTTCGACGTCGGAGTGCTTGCGCTTCTTGCCCAACACAGGCGTCCCGCACGAGAGGTTAAACCGGCGCAAGGCCTTCAGTTGTGCCTCACTCTCGGTATCTACGACGTCATCTCCAGCCTTCGAATCTCCACCTGGTTTGCGTTGGCCTAGGGCAGTTGAAGTTTCCGTTCCAGCAGGCTTGATCTCTTCGTCGGGTTCTTGGTGGTCGGATGTCCCCGACGCGTTGTTGTCAGTAGCTCTTGATAGCGTCACCCTCAGATGGATGTGGCCCTCTGCACCCGCATCCTCAAACTCCATGCCGATGGAGTTGGTGACAACGGTTGCCCTAGACGCGGCGCTGCTGACAGTTGCCTCGGTTGGCCAGCGGCCGTCGGTCTTGATCATCGTATGCAGCTTCAGCTGTGCTGGGACAATGTCGATGCCGAGCGCGGCCTTGATCTGCTGGCACAGCGGGATACGCAGCGACGCAACAGGTGTCCTCTTGTTGAAGTTCTTGATCACGCCCACATATTCGTTGTAAATGAACGAAATGTTCACGGCCGACGTACGGGGCGCGGTGTCGGAGGTTGCGAGGGCAGGAGACATGGTGACTTGTGGCTTGAACCGCTAGAGATATAATGTCGAGTGTTTCTAGGGTTGAGCTGTAGTTGTCTACCAGTCATTATCCATCCATTAGGCACATGAACGGTTTATGCTGGACGCGAGGATTTCCCTTCGCGATGGCTACCCCCCTCCCCATCTTCATGGCAGATTTAGGGTTCTGTACATTTTACGGTGAGTTTCTTAAACTGTCGTCAGTCTAGCGCTCTCTACAATGATCTCTCTCCATCCATCCATCTGTCTCTTCCTGTAGTCTGCCTTTCTGTGGCTCGAGCAATCCCCATTCCCCCCTGAGGCTTACTTTATCTTTCCGTTTCTATCTGACTCTCTCTCTATCTCACACGTACACTCTCTGTGTCCTTCTCTCTCCGGCTCGATCTGTTTCTGTCCGACTCATATTTCCGTCTGTCTCTGGTCCTATACCGTATTTTAGATCTCATATTACAGACAGATCTCTTACTTCATAGCAGCCATTAACCAATAATATCACGTCATTTGTCCAGCTCACAAGTTGAGCTCTCATAATACGTAGGGTAAAAATATGACACTTTTGGCAGAGGAGGGTCACTTACTGCTAGAAAACCGCCATGGAGCGCACGCCGAGTCCGCGAAAAGTGATGGCTCGCGCTCCAGGTCAACAGGGAGGGTGCACGCGTACAACAGGAACGGGGAAGGCGCCGAAGCAGTTCAAACGTGTGGCTGTTTCGTACCAACACAAGCTCAGTGTCATTTAGTTCTATGATGCGGTCGCCACGAAGGAAACGATGCACGCCACTGTCAGCTATTTCTACCCAACGCTCACGGTAGAAGAAATTAATGCAAAAAAGCGGCAGGTCTACAACTGGTTAAACCAGCGAGAGCTCATCATCGACAAATGTGAAACTGGGTGCGGCTCCACTGTAAGGACAGGAAGTCAGGCATGTCAGCGACACGTTCTCCTGAGTTTGATGAGCAGATTGTATAGTGGATCAATTCGCTTAGGGAGGAGAGCATCCCCGTGACAGGTATTATGGTTAGAATTCACACAAAGGACAGCTATGAGAGTACCGGATCTGCCGAGATCAAGTTCGCGGCATCGCAGACATGGCTGCTTTCGTTTCTGAGGAGGAACAGACTGTCCATTCGGCAGTGCAAACGTCAGAGCCAGAAGATGCCAGAGGACGCCGCTGCCGTAGCGGAAGAATTTTGTTGGAAGGTGAGGAAAAAAATGAGTCAGCTTGGGGTGGACAGAGTTTATAACGCCGACCAAACAGGAAAGTCAATTTGCTTGTTTTGTTTTTACGAATGTGCAACTAGTATGTTTTTAATGTTCCTGTTAGCAAAACAATACGAACATTTGCCAACAAAAACTATTGCCTTGACTGGATCCAGAACTGCCTGGATGAAAAGCGCCGGCAAAGACAAAGAACGCATCACCCTCATGTTAATTGGAGACAGTCTCGGGCAAAAGTACGACCCTTTCATGATTTTCAAAACGAAATCGTCGACAATCCCTGAGCGAGCGTGGGAAAACAAAGTTTTCCAGCATGGATTTGGCGCTCATCTCTGGCGTGAGCTGAAAGGAGAGCAAAATGCTGTTCAAGTGTATGGAAACGATGCGGGATGGTGGAATGGAGACTTGACGATCGAGGTTTTGATTTATCATTTTTTTCAACCGTCCTGATATGCACGTCCCGATATTACTGTTGTTGGGCGACTTTTCTGGACATTGGAGGAAGGACGTTCAAATATTTGCGCGGCTCCTGAATGCTGAGCTCATGCCGATACCGGCCGGGTACATGTTTGCGTGTCAACCGGCCGATATCTCCTGGAATAAGCCCCTGAAAGACTTTTTACGGAAAAATTGGGTCGAGTATATGCTGCAGCAACTTCGAAACAGCAGGGCTCTCCTACCGTTCAAGCTGAAGCCGCCTACAAGACACGAGCTAATATCCTGGACTAAAGCGGCATGGAGCCCGCTGCAACAACCGGTGATTGTAAGTGGCTTTCAAAAAGCCGTGATCGTGCCAGAGGAAGTCAACACAGCGCCACTGATTGACGAGCAGAGGCTGTTCTATTCTGAGCCAGACTGGCAGTTGTTCAACCTACTTCTTGACGAAGTTCCTGTTGTGCGCCATATAGTAAATCCAAACAGAGATATCGACACTCTCTCGGCGGTGGCGCGGACGGATAGTTGGTCGAGTTAGAGCTCTCAACTTGAATACATTGCATGCACTTGACAATGAACATAAAATCGTTGGTACATGTACATCTCGTGTCCACTTTGCAACACTACAGCTTCAACACTACAACTTCAACAATCACCTGTATGAAGTATGAGATCTCAAATACGGTACCTGCCACGTTCTGGCTCTGTCTCTCCCTCCGGCTCCATCTGTCTCTCTCTTTACCTCTTTCGGGTCTGAGTGTCTAGGTTTTTGTATTTGGCCCTAGCGGCATCTTTTCTTCGCAACTATATATTTATCTCTGTCTGTCTCTGAATCGCTCTGTATAGATCTGTTTCCCCAGGGGTGAAGTGTTAATATAAGTGACCATTGGGTTCCTGGATTGCTTTTGCCCTATCCATCGAGATCTCGGTGCACGTTCTAGGGTTAATGTTCTCTGTACTATAGAGATTGGTGAGACTATAGAAAATATCAGCATCCCACAAACGGTAATCCCTATCCTCGTACAGACAGAAGGGTAAAGGATTTGATTAAAATCTAGCGTATAGGAAGATTCTACTTATGTCTTCGCGAGTTATTAATGAAAATAACAGAGAAGTGCGCTCTGCATTGGGAATTTATGACGTCGCACAAGATCTCCCAAATTCATCTGGAAGAGCATGTTGCAAAAGTGACGGTGTATCGACACCTTTATGATACATATAGAGTTGTTTCAGTATAATGTTTCCTATGCACCAATATTCTCCTTTCTACAAATTCTTCTTTCGATTGACTCAAATTCGGACCGCGGAGTTACGAGAAGCATCATCATGAAGGCAAAATTACCCTAAATGAAACATTGATCGCACGATTGCGGTCGCTGTTCTAGCCGAATTAATAACTCAGGCTAGTCCAACACAGGGAGCTAGTGTATATAAACCCAAGTGAACAGCCATTTACTTGGAGTTTCTCGTGGATTGACTTACAAAGCGTGAACTCTAGGCCGAACATATTAATAGGGTGTTACAGACTTGGCCTGCACACAAGCCCTAAAATCTACAGCTTTTCTCATACAAAACGTATATGTTAGCTCTGAGGGTGCACCACTTGGGGTACTATCCAGAGGAGTGACTCCGTTCCCCTATATCCAGAGGAGTGACCCCGTTCCCCAATACACATAGTGGAAAATGACTGGTTTAGGGTTTAGGTTTAGGATTGTATAAGCCTTCTGAATACAATGTGTAGTCATATTTCATAAACGTTTTTTAGGGTCAAGTATTGTGCTCACTTTTGGCCTCTCCGATACTAAATTACCCCTTCTCAAGGGTTGTGGGATCGCCAAATCGTGATTGGTGTTTTCACCTCCAAGCGCTCGCCTAAGCAACCAATCAGCAGCTTTGTCGATCATCATGCATGCGTGTGGTGCAGCTATTGTGCGTTCTAGTCGTAGTTTTTTGAAGTCGATTGATTGAATCAATCCAGTCAATCCGCCAGCAAACCGCCCGAGGATTTGATGTGACCTGAGTTTACTGTGGAGGTAATAAAGTACGAAATAAGAAGCCACAGAGGTCTAGGTCGATTCCTAAACACTTAAACTGTATTCAGCGATTTCAACCCCATTCTATACCGACCTGAATCGGCATTATTAGCCAGAATAAACCTGCCGGCTTGTATCAACAAGCCGGCAGCCTTAAACATACTCGGGGACCCTAGCGCGGAGGATTGACATATGCTTTATTTAAAACGTATAATATAACAGACGAACTTCAGTAAGTAGCTAGAGCATCACTCACTGAGTCAGTGAGTGATGCGCCAGCGTTCTATATCAGGCCTTCACAGTAATGGGCCCATTCTCCTCTCCCGCTCATCCCAATTCTCACCCAATTTCTTCCCATCCTCTCTTTCAAGTGTATACTTAAACAGACAATATGAGAATTTGCATATACTCGTAGTAGTATCCATTCTCAATCTGTGATATTTGTTGTGGTTTAGAATAAGTACCAACTTTTGACATACCGATCGGAGTTTCTAATATCGGATAGAAACAGATGCATGAAGTACAAGAACTTGATTTTCGTAAAGTATAATAAGAATAAGTGAGGTTACTGAGCTCCACCAGTTTACTAGGGCTGTAGGAAAAGCGAACACAACCGGATGAAGAGCTGGAGTCGGCCCCACTTTCAAATTGGCCCTCCGTCTGACGGTCTACAACTACAACTACGCTCAAGACAACAACAATATTGTACGAATGAAAAAAGAGCACTCGCCGACACAGAAGGCAACCCTAGACGAGAAGACCACCTAGCGCTCTTCCGGGGTTTGCAGTAGCGCGCGGGTGAGCCAAAGCGTTTACCCTCGAGGACGATGTCGAGCGAAGTCCACGCCTACGAAGAACTACGGCTGAATGAGACGATTTTCGAACGTGCTGGCGAACCTGTAGCCCGAGGAGATCAAGACTGGGCTTTCTGCTCTCACCTTCTACAAGAATCGCTGATCCAAGTCAAACTCAGAGCAGCGGGTGGTAGTCTCCTCGATGGCCATGAAGTGTGTGTGGAGGAGCGCGTGGGAGTCCATGCAGCGTTGCGTCAATTTACATTGAAAAAATGATTGAGATTTGCCGTCACGCTACAATTTTAATTGTACAATGTAGGCATTGAATTGTGTACTTGTGGTTTATATAGGGGTCTGTATGGATCATTTGATTGGCTACCCACGCACATACAGTTATCAAGTCAACTGTCTTGTACAATACAATCAAATCATTGCAGCCATTTTCTAATTGCAATTTTATCAATAGTTTTATTGCAATTTTTATTTACGCAACGCTGAGTCCATGGGATGAACGAAAGGTTTCGGCCAACACCTTGCGCTTCACTGCATGCGAGCTGACCGACATTAGCTGGACGGACAAGACTTGCGAGAGGGATGCTGTCTCGCAGCCTAATGCGTGTATGCGGAGGAGGCCTAAGGTAGGGTTGTGCGCAGGGAGACCTAACGTGTGCGCGTGTCTGGGGAGACCTACAGGGTGAGCAGCACTCTCCTCGCTTCTCACTTTGCAGCTTGCACTCCACAAGCCAACCCCGCCCTCCCCGCTCCCACCACCGATGTCTCCCCGGGACGTAGACGCCGTTGACTCCGACGGCTTCGTCATGGTGAACCCGACACAGCCAACTGCGGCTCGCCACGAGAACGGATTTGCTAACGACGACGACTTCGTCATGGTGGAATACCCTAGTGACGACCCCACGCATGACAGTGACTCCACGGTTACGCTGTCTCTTTCTGAAGCTGCCGCGCGCGAGCAAACCGAGATCGAAGCGGGGGCGGTAAGCATGGCTCGCCTCCAGCCATTCGAGCGTGCAACTCCCTCGGACTCCCCGGCCGGAGCCGGAACGCGCTACGGATGCACCGATAGACTTTTATGGGCTCGTATACTAATAGGGTCGGTGGATTTGGTCGGACTTCGCCTGGGTGAGCTCCTCGTTTGCACCGCCAATTTCGCTTCGCTCATGGCGGGCAAGGCGTCGGTAAAAAGATAGTAACTCCTACTTAGACATACCTACTCCGGCCCACGCGCCGACCATTGCAGACCTCCGCTTCGTTGCGGTTGCAAACGGTCTCTCTGAGGGCTCTTGCTGCTGATACCGCAAAAAACACCCCAATGCAAATCGTGTTTTTTTATCATGACCATACTTTGGCCCAGTGTGGCAGCTGAGCGGGGACGGAGGTCGCCCACGCCAAATCTCCAAAGTTCCACGAGTGCTCTAGGAAACGGAACGGCCTGAAGGCTGCACGAAATATCATTAAGTGAAGTTGGGCTCGTTGGAAAGCTAAAGGGCAAGGCTAGCTCTACGATGAGCCCAGGCTTGCCTATAGTTAAGGAGGCCATGGGCGAATTTGTGAAATCCTGGAAATCGCTTTCACCTGCCCCCCTCCTCCGGCTGGCAACCCTAACCCGCATTGAGACACATAGATAATCATACAACTCACACAGTTCGTGATACCGCAAAACACACTTAGCGCTATAGTCTTGTGGTATCAGCAGAACTTCTCCTCTCTGAGGCCTCTCTCGACAGTGTTTGATCGTTCTACAACACTATAATTGTGTATAGGCGAGCCCGACCAAATCCACCGACCCGATCAGTATACAATGTCAATGTCAATGTATTGCGTGTTTTCCGTAACCCAAAAACACTAAGCTAGACTCTATACTGCTAGTCGAAGCGTAAAATGAGTGAGGCAACTGGTACTGTACCTACAAATGGGTACGGTGTACCAGTGTACCTTTTTCCGCATACGCCAGGAAAAGTGAGGCTCTCCGTGCCCCCCTCCTCATCATCCTCGACGAAAATGGCGCTCGCCGCGTCGCTCTCCTTCACAGGTCTCTTCGTCAACGCCTGGAAGCTGTCGGTCCTGCCATCGATCGATGCCCACAGCTTCTTGTGCCTTGATCTGTAGTATCTGTTCCGTCCCTTGCACGTCCGCTCATCGGTCTTCAGCATGTTCAGCGTAGCCTCGCACCTTGATCTGTAGTATCTGCTCTTGTGCCTTGCGCTCCTCCTGCCGAATCCTTCGCCCGCCTTCGTGTTGAGTACAAAGTCCCGTTCGGGAGTCCGCCCTACGCCTTGGTCTTGTCGCGCGTCCAGTGCACCTTCCTGGGCCATGCCGTTAACAGCCCGCCAGCTACGGCGAACCCGGTCATAGCGCGCAGCGAAGCCTTCTGCGCGGCAAGTCCTTGGCTACAGCTTGCCGCCACCTCACCACCTTGCCCACAGAGACGTCCTCACGTGTCCCGCAGTGGACTAGACGCTGCCCGAAGGCAGCGCCCGCAGAGCGGCCGATCAGTATACGACCCCATTACTAATCTACGGATGCGCCTGCCGAAACCCCAACCGGAGCTGGATCCGCGGCGGACGGCGACAAACAGCATGCTGCGACTCGCGTCCTCGAAGGCGCTCCACACGCTGCCCCTATCGCTCAAGCGGATGCAGCGCGTGATGCACCTGTTCCTTCCGCCCCAAGGACCACTCCTCGAGTGCCGACCCGGTCAACAACCCGACGCCGGTCGTCTTCTACCGACCTGGACGGTGACGAACCTCCGCGTACTCGCCACGAGTTTGGGCTCCCCCGGCTCGTGTCCATGCTGACACCACCAACCAGGAGATCGTGGCGATGGCGAATGCGGCCATCGCCTACATCAACTGGAAAGAGGCTCGCACGACCAAGAAGGAAGGGATGCCCGACGAGAAGGGCCTGTACCTCTTCGAGCTAGATCTACCAGCTCGCATGGTGCTGGAGAAGCTGATGGTCCCTCACCCGGAACTCTACAAGTCGTGGGG
This sequence comes from Phytophthora sojae, assembly GCF_000149755.1. NCBI lineage: Eukaryota > Oomycota > Peronosporomycetes > Peronosporales > Peronosporaceae > Phytophthora > Phytophthora sojae. The sequence goes on from NW_009258119.1 coordinate 4,636,455, forward strand.
CAGGGCCTGTAAGTTTGGAATCGCGAAGCGGTCGATACGGGTGCGGTCCAACACGCCCCTCTCCAAGAAGGACGTCGGGCGAGTCATGCGCCGCGACCTGATCTTCATGGAGGCAATTGCTGGACCGTTCACCGATCTCGAGCTCACGGCCATGGAGTCTAGAGTCTAGGCTGAAGCGCCTTCTCCTAGACAACCGCCTGCCAGCAGGCGATAATAACTCCGACTGGAACGAGAACGTCTTCCACGCCGACAACTTCGACGTGATTCGCGACGCCTTCGACAAGGTCTTCAATGAGGCTCGTGCACACGAGTACACTCGCGTCTACGAGGAGTGCGTCGCGGAGAGAGATCTGGCGCGTGATCGACGCGAACAAGCGTGTCTAGCGCAACTGTCTGACGAAGAACGTGCTCGAGAAGCAGTCAGGCTGGCCTGGACCTCGCCACAGAGTCACACGCTCGCAGAACGGCAGAGGCCGCGCAAGCACTCCACATCGAGCAAGCGGCAAGTAGCGTCGAGAACCTCCGCCGCGATGTCGACGAGCTGCGTCGCGATCTCGCAGCCACGACCCCAACAACCGCCGAGATTCAAGCATCGATCACGACGCTCGGTGAAGGCATTCACGAGGACATGCGTCGCCTGACAGCGAGCTTGATGGCTCGCTTCCGCCGCCACCAACGAGAGGAGAGAGTGATGTACGTCTAGACAACGAGGCTTGTTAGCTGGAGTTACCTGTCTAGCTGATCAGCATGTATAATTTCACTTGGCGTTAATACATTAAATGTATTAACGCCAAGTGAAATTTTCTCTTGAATTTCAACCAAGTCCTAAACAAATCTCGCTGTCTTCTTCACTCAGAAGAGCTATCGAGCTTGTAACTGAGGCGGCTCAACTCGGTCGGTTTGCACCGGAGGTTCCCGTTGGCATGGTCCATGAAGACCTACTAGGCTTCGCCACGCGACCAGCTCGGTCCCTGGATGGACTCCTCAAGCTCGTTCTTCTCTCTATTGCCCCAAGCAGGGTAACAGAGAGGCGCTGGTAGCGCTGGTGGTGGCGATCAAGAAGACAAAGGCACCTCAAAGCAACTGGAACGCGAAGCTGACACCCTAGACGAAGAACTCGACCTCGACCTGCTTCCCTGCGAACTTGATCGAATCGAGCCCTAGACGAAGAACTGTCTGCATGCACGTGTGTAGTGGCAACTTCAGCTGCACTCAGACTGTGGAGGAGGTAACTTAAACCCACCGAGATCATAGCAGCGATTCGACGTTTTCAGCACCACTTCAGGACGACGAACCACTCGCAAGCAACGACTTAAATGAGTCGTATCACCATGCAATGGCACACAGAAGCTGGTCGTGGAGGTGTCCAGCACCGGAATGACAACTCCGTGCGACTCGGATGTCACCGCCTTCTTGCTAGGATGACATTGCTGGCTAGACCCTAGATAGGGAGGGACCTCATGCTGTTCGCAACCGGTGTCTACCTGCTTTGATAGTCGTGCATCCGCTGGTCGTCGGACCTCTGCAGTACTTCCGGAGCGCATTCCCTAGGCAGCAACTTCCGCATCACAGCAGACCGTGAAAGCAAGCGCTCCGTGAAAAGTGCGAAGTATCCGCAGTCACCGCTAAACCAATTGTTGTTCTTGATCATTCAACACCACCCGGTAACAGGAGCTTAATCCAGTCTTGTCAAGTGCACTAAAGTACAAATAACAAATTACTTTCACCTCTGAAAAGTTCCGCGTCATGGCAAAATTCACCGTTCATTGTTGAGATACCTCCACTCCGAGTTGCAGTGTGGCTACCATTTCCTTGCATGCGCCGACCACCGTCGAACGTGAGGTCCCAGCGACCCTCCTTCGCGAGATGTAGGATGACGATGCGCTCCTTTCTTCCAACACTGGCAGCTTCAGATGCTGGCCCGGGTTGCGCAGCAGCATCTCCATGACCTATACCAAGATGTGCTGCTCTTTCGCTATATAGTTCTGGAATACACTCACCTGCCAGCTTCTGACAGCAAGAGCCATACAGCAGGAGCATATTAGAACAAGTAGTAGATCATAGATACAGATATAGTAATGCAGTACTTAGAGCATGATGCGGTGCACGTTGAACATAAGGCGAGTCTCGGTCCGCGGCGTCCACAGCACCTCTGCTTCCGCATAAAGATACCGATGTAAAGTGCTGCGTGGCCTCGTCACGCGTACACCAGTCGAAGCTGACTACCGACCCGGGTTGCGCACCAGCTTCTCCACGGCCGTGTCCAAGTTTTACTACACCTTCACCATGTAGTACAGACCCGCGCTCCCTAGTCAACTCCTGGCAGCAGAGCGACGAAAGGAGCATATTAACAACACATGTACACGCTCGGGCCTCAGGCTTCTTCGCCTCAGCGTCGCTCGACGCGACTCGTAGCAGAAGACAAAGTTGTTCGATTACTATACCAATGATTGCGGCCGTAGACCTGCCATAAAAAACATAGTTTGTCATAAAACGAACATTATTGAGATGTAAAGGTTTACAGACAACGACGATGAAAGACCCCCGACCCAAAACACGCCATTTCGACATAGACAGACAGGGGTCGGTGGTTATAATTTCCATCCTATTTCAGTATACAAGAGAATTGAGTTACCCAATCAGATCTGTCATTTCCCTTTGTTTCTACCAATGAGTATCACGTTAGTTGGTGCCAAAAACGAATGGACTCAGGATGAACTTTGACTGCTACGGTGTTGGCGCGCTTCATTTCCGGTTTGAGACCATTATGGTCACAACACCGCGCAAGCAACGCTCGTACATCATAGCAGAGAAGCGGGGAGCGCTTCAGCTCATTGATGCTGTTGGAGAAGCTGCTGCGCTGCGGCAGTTAGGGTACCCTCGACGTAATCTGCGCGATTGGGCTGCCAAAAAGGCCAAGATCTTCGACTACCGAGGCGCTCAGACTAGCAAGACGCTCAAGGGACGAGGTAGGAAGGAAATCATCCCCTTTTCTCATGCACTGGTAACGTTTATGAAGGATATGAGACGAGATGAAGAGGTTGGTTAAGGTTATCACAATATTCACACTGTTGTAGACTAATCGGGTTTTTATATTGTCATGAAGCCACTTTGCACGCAGTACATGCTTAAATATATCAAGCTGAACTATCAAGATTGGCTTGTACAGTACTTAGAGTCGAAGAAGAGTGAAGAAAGCGGGTATAATGCAATAATGAGATTGCTGCAGAGGTTTGCAAAACGGTACGATGATCTAAATGTTTTTTTTGTTTTTGATTTTTTTGGGGGGTAGTATTGATAAATAACTATCAACTTTTGTATAAGCCATGGTTTTTCCGTGCAGATGGCTTAAGCTACAAAGAAGAAGGAGGCTGATTTGGAGATAACTCACGTGGAGTTTGCTTTAGAGTTTTGGCAAAAACACGGATTGAAGCACTCGGCTTCAGAAATCTACAATGTAGATGAAACCGCCATCTACTAGGACACGCCCCCTAAGAAGATTTGGGCCGTTCAGGGTCGCAAGGGCTCTGCAAAGGTTCGCAAGACTGAAAAGCACAGTGCCAAAATGACGGCAGTCCTAACCGCTCGCGCTGATGGTACGTTTAGTATTATTTTTTCTTTTTCGACGGTTAAGTTGTTTTTACTAACTGAGGTTTAGACAAAAAAAATCCTATTTTGTTTATTGTGCGTGTTAAACCAGGGGGTAAAATTTAGGAAGAAGAGCTGAAGACTTACCCTGCGGGACATGTGTACGCATTCCAAGAAAATGGCTGGATGGATCGCCATGTCTGGGTACGGTATTGCAAAGAGCTCCTCAAGTTTGAGGTAGACGCACCCTCTGTCCTTCTGTTGGGCAACTTCGACTGCCACGTCTCGGAAGAGGAACAGAGGGTGGTTGCAGATGAGACCGGGGCCACCGTGGTGCCGCTTCCGGCGAACAGCACCGCGGTGTGCCAGCCCCTTGACGTTGGTGTCATGGGGCCTCTCAAGAAGAGCTTGAGAGCGCTGTGGCTCAAGGAGCAGTCGGTGAAGAGGAAGAAGAAGCAGGACAAGAAGGAGCAGGAGAAGAAAGAGCAGGAGAAGGAGACGCAGGGCAAGGAGAAGCAGGACAAGGAAACGCAGAAGAAGGAGACGCAGGAGAACACGAAGCCGGTCAAGGAGAAGCAGGGCGGCTGGAAGGAAGGCACGGAGGAGCACGGGGAATAGAAGGAGATGACGGCAGCGCAGGACGATCCGGCGGGCGAGTGTAAGAGCAAGAAGGTGGTCAAGAAGCCGAGGGGCAAGACGGGCCGAAAGTGCGCCAAGGGCAAGGACGGCAAGAAGGTTAAGCAAAGTGGCAAGGGCAAGAAGGACAAGAATGTCGAGGATGACGAAGACAAGGAAACTACCAAAGAGAAACGCTTAGCGTTGATCAAGCGCACGATCGCTGCGTGGGAGCTGATGTCCGCGGATACAATTTTTGCGGCGTTCGAGAAAGCTATCCCGAAGTTTCCGACGATGAAGATCTAACATCAATACATGTACATGCTTTTTTATGTTTATCATATGTTTATACTAGTCGAATTATATCCTAAATCAGTCTATTTATGTTGCTTTGGCCAATCAGATCGCTTTATGTAATGATGGCGCGTTTCATGTCGTCTGTCGGTGGTGCGAAAATCCCATACAAATCTCCACCAAGTGGTGGTTCGTTGTCTGTAACTCAGACGAGATCGAAAAAAGTTCACGTTACCAGCTCGTCATCAGCTAGGTTTACGCTTCTCTCAAACTTAGCGATAACGCTGTATTCCATGGTAGAACCAGGGAATTGTGTTTTCCACTTCAAAATAGTACTTTCGATATACCGGTACACACCGGTATTATACCGGTAACCCTGACCGCCCACAGTCCAACCGATGGACGCGTGGCGTTCTCCCCTCACTTTGAATCAAGACCAACAAACAAGCAAGCAAGAAGGGGTCCTTAACCTCTCAAGACTACGTCATGATCACCCGTGGAACCACCGACCAAGCCGGCGCCCCCAGCTCGCCATCGCCCAGGACCGAGACGGCCCCGTCGGACAGCGAGCGCCCGACTGCCGTCGCTGCCGCAGACTCAGCCCCTCCTGATGTTGTGGACGTCATGGGCGCGGACGAACCATGGGCGAGGGCGCCTACAAGGCGCACGTCCGACCCCGCCCCGCTCCGCACGAGCAAGCGGGCGACGTCGAAGGTAGTCTCCGGTGAACCCTCACGGAAGCTCGCAAGGGCAAAAAGAAGCTGGTCAAGCGGCCGACAGCAGCGACCAGCGGCGAGACGCCACGGAAAGCGGTGGCCGACGGCGGGCACGACTCCGACTCCGACCAGGAGGACAAGGCGCCGGCGCCGCCTGCGAAGAAGCCGCGGAAGACTACGACTCCAGCGAAGACGAAGCCAGCAAAGGCCGCGACGACCTCGATATGTGCGGTGCCGACGCCGAGATCCGACGGCGGCTTCGACCTGAACTCCTTCATGGCCTCCTTCTCGCCCGGCACTGCGCTCGATGCGACCGTTGCGCCCGTCGAACGGAGCACGTCCGTCGCTACGACCCCCAACAAACCTCGGTGGCGACCGATGACATTGCCCCTCAGGACGGCATTGCTGTTCGTGAATCGGTGCGTGAGCGGGAAATTTTCCGTGAGGGCACCTGTTTTGCCCTTCGTCCGACCTCTTCCACCACCGGAACACCGACTTCACCAGGTAGCCACAAGGGCACCAGCGGAGCCAGCGCCGCTTGCGCTGGCACTTTGACCTTACGGTCCGGGTCGGCCATACAGCCACCTACAGCTATACAGCTACCTTTGACTATACAGTCCGGGTCGACCATACAGTCACCCACGGCCATACAGCCAGTACTGGCCATACAGCCGGTACACCAATTAAACCATATACGTGAAGCGTCAGCTCTGACTATATCACAAGATGTTAGGTGTTCATTACCACGTGGGAGTGAGTTGAGAAGCGCTGCGACTCAGCCGGCCTCGCGGATAACCGGCTCGCCGGGGTCGGCATCGTGTACTCCGGACCAAGGAAGTGCGGGCCATCCTCTAGAAGAAGCCAAGTTGCGCAACGATATCGCGCCGCGGCCAAGCTACCTGCGCCCCGTCGTCAGCGTCAAGACCGCAGCAGGCATGCACCTGAACGCCCGTGCCCGGAGCGATTTACTGCGGATGTCTCGCAGAGCTACTCTTGCTCAAGCTATGGCAAAATATGGCATCGCGCTGCCGCCGGACAATTATCCGCTGTCGCGACCAGGCGCGGCGGGACCCGAGTTACTTCTGGACACCCCGTTGCAAAAGGCGCTATCAGAATATGCACGACAGTCGGGCATGATACTCCCAGCTTTTGTCGAGCTGGTGCGCGGACAGACGGCTGATGACTACCGGCCTAACAAGAACCTGGTCCCAGGCGTGCTGAACGAAGTATGCAAGGGTTACGCACATCTGGAAGAGCTCCAGAGAATCGTGCAGGGCGGCGTTGAAGTTCGGCTAAGCAAGACACCTCCACGGCAGGTACAGCGGCCACCAAATCACGGGTCGGCGCGAGATCGCCTTAATGTGCTCCGCAAGAACATTGGAAAGGAGCAGGATGCTGGGCGGTGCCTCGTACTCGACCGCGATCTCCTCAAGCAATGGCCCGAGATTATTATCAGCCCCTTTGGGGTGGTGGACAAGGGCAATGAGGACGAAAAACGTGTCGGGTAGGACGATCCACGATCTGTCGTACCGCGAAGGCACCTCCATCAACGACTACACGGATCAGGACAGCATCACCAAGCCGGATACACTCACTGCGAAGCGGTGGCGGCCGAAATCCTGAGGTCCAAGCGCGCTCACCCAAGGGCCCGGGTGTGTGTGATGGCTGGTGACGTGGCGTCTGCTTTCCGCAACATCAGCATTCACAGCAACAGCGTGTATCTTTTCACCGGCCACATCGAGGAGGACGATGTCATCGTGATCGAGCTCGCTGCGCCATTCGATTGGACTGGATCACCGGGTTTCTACGAGATTGCTGGTGGTGCCGTCGCTTACGTGCACGGTTCACTCGCGACTGGCGAGTACCCGGGTGGTGTCTTCAATTATCACTGGGTTGACGACCACACCAATGTGGCTGCGGACATTGGCACCTCCTGCGAGGACATTGATCGGTCCCTACGGTACGCTATGGTGGCAGTCCTGGGAGCTGACGCTATCAACACTAAGAAGTTCACCGACTGGAACACGCGCCAGCGTGTACTGGGCCTCACGTTCGACACGGTGGTGGAAACGGTCACGATGCCGACAGAGAAGATAACCAAGGCACGCAGTATTGTGGCGGCTGCGTACTCTGCTTCATCACTTTCAAGGCAAGCCTACCGGTCGCTGATGGGTAGCCTCCGGCACGTCGCAACATACATACGTGCTGCACGGCCGTTTCTCCAGCGTCTGCGCCGACGCGAAAGTTATCTCCAGCGGTTTCAGCGTGTTCCGGTTACGCCGGACATGCAACAAGACCTGAAATGGCGGTGGTGTGTGCTCCACACTCCCCGCCTGAACGGCGTGTCACTGGAATACTTCAATGCTCTCCCAGCACCCGACATTGTAGTCGAAATGGATGCGTCCGATTATGGCCTCTGCGCGCTGGATGTATCATCGCAAGTGGCCCTCACGTACCAGTTCTCGGACAGCGAGCGTGCCTTGATTGCGGCTTTTAAGGATGGTACGCTCAACGGCTTCGATATCAACTTTCAGGAGCTGCTCTCGTGCGCTTTCGCGGTCCACGCATGGGGACGCCGGTGGGGCTCCGGTGCCTCGCGCAACGATCGCCCACGCCACGTTCAATTTTGCATCGACAACACTTCTGCGGTCGCATGGCAAAACAAGCTCGCGTCCTGTAATCCACGCGCTCAAGTGATTATCTACTTAGCTGGTGGGAGACTTCGTTCCAGCTTCGGTTTTCGGCGTCGCACGTGGCCGGCTCTGACAACGAACGCGCCGACGCTGGCTCCCGCATCGCCGCTAACCCATCGTATGCGGTCAAATTCTCGTCACTAACTCCCGGATGTTCGCAGGTTTCGCCGACTGTGGATATTCAAGGTCTGATCGATATCTCGCAGCGTATCTCCGAGCGCACTCCGTTGCCGACTCCACGTTCGAGCAATACCGCCGAGCCTTGACCAAGTGGACGACCTGGACGTCCCGCCAGGGCATTGCACCCTCGCTTTTGGGCATGCCTCTCGCTGCTCAAGTGCAGCACATCTCGGATTTTATTCTCCACGGCTTTCGGTATGGCTTCGGGTCCGGTGGTCCCATTCGCAGCGACTCGATCATGGCCGTGCTCATCGGTGTTCGGCACTTCTTCGCGGCATCCGGACATGACTTCCCGATCGCACACCCGCACATTCGTATGCTGCTCAAGGGCATCAGCCGTCTCGATTCACCTCCGCACCGGAAAGCACCAGTGTCAATCGGACTCCTCGAGGTGTGCTTCTGCAACCTTTCAATGACTGAGCCCTTCGAGCAAGCCTTCTGGGGGGGGTCATGTGCCTGGCGTTCTTTTTCCTTCTTCGGCGGTCGGAAATCGTGGCAATTACTGGCGGTTCGTTCAAGTGGTTTGCTGTTCGAGCTCAAGACATCACGGTTCTGGATGCGGAAGGCCAGCCAACCCTGTCCCCATCGAAGGCACAGTCGGTGTGTATGCGCCTGATCGGCTCCAAGACAAACCAAGGCGGCTCTCCTACAACGAGGATGTTGTCGCACTCGGGACATGCCCCGTGTTTGGTGCCTTGATCCTTCTCCAAGTCCGGAAACACCTACCCGCTGATATACCGGCTGCAGTGTACCTGGACTGCTGCGGAAAACCGGCCTGCATTGCGACGAATGATGTGTTAGAAGCTATCAAGCGGGCGGCTACCAGCACTGGCGAAGACCCACGCTGTTTCAGCTCCCATTCTCTACGAGCGGGCGGAGCAACCCACATGTACCGAGCTGGCACGGATGCACTCACGATCCAGTTTCACGGCCGTTGGGTTTCCGATGCGTTCAAGACCTACACCAGACTCTGCAAGGGGTCGGTTGCTACTCTGGCGGCAAACATGGTAACAGGTCCGCGGGGCGATTCGACGTTGCATTAGTGGGGCTGATTGTATGACCATTTGGGGGCACCGCGCTCCTCGTCCCTTATCGGACTGAGCTGATGGTCATCGCATAAGCTCCCATTAATGAAACTTCGTTTGACCCCCAATGTAGTGGAAAGCTGTATTCCATGGTAGAACCAGGGAATTGTGTTTTCCACTTCAAAATAGTACTTTCGACATACCGGTACACACCGGTATTATACCGGTAACCCTGACTGCCCACAGTCCAGCCGATGGACGCGTGGCGTTCTCCCCTCACTTCGAATCAAGACCAACAAACAAGCAAGCAAGACCCGCCTCTCCTCGTCCCTTATCGGGCTGAGCTGATGGTCATCGCATAAGCTCCCATTAATGGAACTTCGTTTGACCCCCAATGTAGTGGAAAGTCTTCATCTTCATAATTCCAAGGTATCACTCATATAAAACCTAGCAAAACTGATTTTATCGACCTAGAACTTGTTAGATTTTATTACGTGCGATCCTATTGGTTAAATTCACATGAGTGTTTATGAAGCGACGAAGATTTGAAACACTGTTCACGAAAATGGGATTCTTAAATAGGTACATAAAGCTACAACCCCATTTTCCTAGATTGCATTTTGAAGGTTGATCCTATCGAAAGGCATATACCTACCAAAGTAGGTTTTACCTGGCCAAAAGCATGCTGCTGTATCGGCATGAGCACAGTATTTTCGGGAAGACGAAGGCCATGGCCGACATGGAGCATGAGGACCAGCTGACAGTCACGCCGGCGCAGAAGAAGCTGTTCGAGCTGCGCATGAAGATGAACGCGGGGAGGAAGGCCAACAAGCAGGTAGGACGGGGCAAGCGAAGCAGCTCGTGAAGCTGTAGAACGCCCCGGCGTCACAGGTGTCTGACCAGAACGAATGGGCCTCTGTGTGTTCTGAAGGAAGTGGCAGCAGAGCACGACCGCGTCAAGAACAACGACAAGAAGGCCAAGAAAGAGGAGCAGTACAAGAAGAGAGAGGTGGGCGAGAGGTCTATATTATAGTTGCCACGAAGCGCTGATCGACTCATGGAAGTGCTGGGTATGTTGGGATTCATGTACAACAGGAGAAGAAGCAGATAGCAGCGAGCGGCAAGGCCCACCTGAACGAGACAGGTGAGTGGCTTATGATGCCTGGAGTGAGTGGTGCTGCGACGCGCTGGCTGCTGACCTGTGTGAGGTTGCTTCGTTGATCCAACTGCTGAAATAGCCGAGGTGGGTGAGATCAAAGCCAAGAAGGCTGGCAAGAAGGAGAAGCGGAAAGCAGCTTTTGGGTGGGGCGTCTTCAACCAGGATTCGTTGTACAAGGGCTACAAGAAGCGGCTAGTGAACTTGCCGACCACAGGGGAAACCGCTGCCGCTGTTGCGTCCACCGGCGAAGACGCTCTTGGCGACGAGTTGTCTTACGGCAAGGACGACAAGGTGGAAGAGGTGCGTGGAGATTCTGCATACATGTACTGTGTTTGGGGTTTGGCATGCGCGCTGGTGTTCTAACGATCTTTGAACAACGCAGGAAAACGTGGAGCGCATGGCGCAGGAGCTGGAGGAACGCATCAAGGCCCGCAAGAAGTTCAGCCGCCGGCGCCAGCACTACGAGGGCGAGGACGTGGACTACATCAACGGGCAGAACCGCATCTTCAATCGCAAGGCCTCGCAGGCCTTCGACAAGTACACCGTGGAGATCCGGCAGAACCTCGAACGCGGCACCGCCCTGTAGTAGTGTAGTAGCCAAAACAAGCCACTTCACGCATTATTGCTTACATCCGTCTTGAGCCCGTTGCCTCCCTGCAGAACTCTTTTAGCTCGTGCCATAGCGAGCCATGGTGCAGTCTCCCCGGGGCGCAATGAATGATGCAGGCCGTAAGCAGCTCGATGGGATGAGCACCGGGTGGTCCGCTAGCTATGGCCCGCTTGATCCGTACACGCATGGTGACCGGTTGTGTACAGTCTCCGCAGCCAATCCTCGGCCGCAGACAGCTGCAACAGCAACGGCTAGGGTTGGGGTGCTTGTGGGCCACCAACACCGCAAAGTGGGCCACGAAACTCATGCGTGGCCTGCGCCGCCACCTCCTCACCTCCACCTCATTCCCGGATTCGCCGCGAACTCCACGAGCTCCAACCCAAGAACACCATGGCTCCCCAGACCGCTGCCGGCTCTGCCCCCACCGAAGGCACCTTCACCGTGAAGGCCGGCCTGGCCAAGATGCTCAAGGGCGGTGTCATCATGGACGTGACCAACGCCGAGCAGGCCCGCATCGCCGAGGAGGCCGGCGCCGTGGCCGTCATGGCCCTCGAGCGCATCCCCGCCGACATCCGCGTGGACGGCGGCGTGGCCCGCATGAGCGACCCGCAGATGATCGCCGAGATCAAGAAGGCCGTGACGATCCCCGTCATGGCCAAGGCCCGCATCGGCCACTTCGTGGAGGCCCAGATCCTCGAGGCCACCGAGATCGACTACATCGACGAGAGCGAGGTGCTGACCATGGCCGACGAGGAGAACCACATCAACAAGCACAAGTTCAAGGTGCCGTTCGTGTGCGGCTGCCGCAACCTGGGCGAGGCCCTGCGCCGTGTCGCCGAGGGTGCCGCTATGCTGCGCACCAAGGGCGAGGCCGGCACCGGCAACGTCGTGGAGGCTGTGCGCCACGCGCGCTCGGTGCACCGCGAGATCCGCCGTCTGCAGTCCATGGACGAGGACGAGCTGTTCGTCGCCGCCAAGGAGATGCAGGCTCCGTACGAGCTCGTGAAGCAGGTCGCCACCACGGGCAAGCTGCCGGTCGTCAACTTTGCCGCCGGTGGCGTTGCCACCCCCGCTGACGCTGCTCTCATGATGCAGCTCGGCATGGACGGCGTGTTCGTCGGCTCGGGCATATTCAAGAGCGGCGACCCGGCCAAGCGTGCTCGCGCCATGGTGCAGGCCGTGACCCACTTCAACGACGCCAAGATCCTCAAGGAGATCTCGACCGACCTCGGCGAGGCTATGGTGGGCGTGCAGGACCTGAAGGCTGCGTCCGTCAACTTCCGTGACCGTGAGGGCAAGCTCCACGGCGCCTGGTAAATGCGCCCTGGCACTTGCACTATTCTACAGTAGGCGGCGGTGATCCTCTCTGCAGCGGAATGCGCGCAGGAGTGTCGTGACCAAGTAGCATACTGCAAGCGTATCGCTTCGCACTGTCAATATATTGTTATTGCTCAAGCTATGTAGTATCTCTTGTTCCGGGTGCGTTTGGAACGTCAATATGTGGTCATGACGCACTATTATTTGCACACGTTGGCCTCGAAAGGCTCGCCGGCATGTTGAATTGTGCTTTTGATAGCTTGGTAAGTCATGAGCACCGCTCCGATGCAAATGGTTGCACCAATGCACAGGACAATGATGGACTGGCGTCCTGTTCGGCGCACGAAGCCAAGGATCACGACTTGCGAGATCGCGGTGACGACGAAGGCCAGCGCACAGAGCAACAAGGCCCAATCCCACGCGATCATGTTGAACACGGCAAACTTGGCAGTCGCTGCAGCCGACGAGTAGAGCACCATGAGCGCCGTGGTCGCTGAAGCAACTTCGGGGACAATCCCCATCTCAATCATCAGAGGACCAGTGACTATTCCCCCTCCGACGCCGAACAGACCGGCAATGAGACCGGCGCCGGCACAAGCTAGTGGGAAGCGAACCACCGTCTCCTTCGTCCAGTGGATATCGCCCGCTGCAAACACGTAGTTGACCGACACCTTGCGGCAGTGCTGCTTGAAGAGGTATATGGCTGTGCAAACGCCGAAGCCGCAGATCCACGGGACCTCCATGATCAATAGCAACCAATACGCAACGCCACCACACGTCACAGCTGCTCCGCCGATACTTGCCGCTACGATGCCCAAGTAGCAGAGCATGATGACTCCTTGCTTGGCCAGCGAGAAATGGCGTTCCCGTTCGGTGATCTCCGCCAGCACCTCGTCGTCCGCCACCATGCCGGAACCATCACACTCGTTTGACAAGCTCCCGGATCCTTTGAGTAGGGAGTCGCGAGCACCATCGCTGCCCATTTCGTCCGTCACTTTATCCTCCGCGCACGAGCTCGGAGAACATACAGCCACGTAGGCAGCAGCTCGCTGTTCTTCTGTCGATTCCGTTGCTGGAGTGGGGGCAACTTCCTGCACCTTGCAGCTTTTCATCTCAGCGCGGTACATCTTGATGCCTTTCGACACTGCACGGAAGCCGCCCAACACGAGCACCACGACGAAAAACAGGGAGAGCAAGTAGCTTGGCAACAACTTGGCCAGGATAGTGCCCACCACGGCACCGCCCATGACCAGCGGTATCATCGCCAACGCCAAGTCCGAGTCGATCAGTGGGCGATCCACGGCCGGGTGGCGTTTGCGGATGTTGAACCAGGCGTTGGCGACAGCTCCACCGACGATGGCCAGGTTGGACACGGGTGTAGCGCGCTTGATGTCGAAACCCATGATGAGGATCATGGCTGGAACGAGGATGGTTCCGCCGCCTACGCCGCCGGCCGCCGAGACTGCGAGCCCCACTGCGATGAAGACGAGCGCAAGCGCGTCGTACGTATCGAAGGTTGAAATACTTCGCAGCTCCGGAACCCCGCCACTGGAGCTTTTGTCATCCGATGAGGCAGAAGATGTCAACGAGAGCACGGAGATCAACAGAGCGGTCAAGGCCAATGCTGCGCATCGGTATCCAGCGTGTCTGCCCATGGGTAGCTCTGCACTAGAGTTTTGACTCTGGTGCGTGGAGCTTGAATGAGAATGCCCATCTAGACGCGAACTTCTCGCACGTGCCAGTGGTTTTGTAGGGTTACCTTGAATAGATGGCGGCCTGGACGGTTGTAGTTTTCCGGCGTTGGAGGCTGCGATCCGAAACTGTCGCGGAGCAGAGGAACGTTCGCTTGGGCGTCGAATACTTGCCTGCGCCATCACAGCTGCATAGAGGCACTCTACTTTGATCAAGACTTTCATTATCTTTGCTATACCCAACGAAGGTGAACACAACTACTAGTTGCAAATGTCCGCGGAGAACGGATCGCCAGCGGTGTCGACCGTGGATTTAATGGCCTGGTACGTCATGATCACTGCTCCGATCAACACAGCCGTAGCGATGCACAGAACGATGATGGACTGGCGACCCGTCCTGCGAACGAAGCCCAAAATCACCACTTGCGATGCAGAAGTCACCACGAACGCCACCGCACACAGCAGCAGGGCCCAGTCCCAAGCAATCATCTTGAACACTGCGAACTTCGCTGTAGCGGCCGCCGACGAGTACAAAATCATCAGCGCCGTTGTTGATGAAGCCACCTCCGGCACGATGCCCAGCTCGATCATGATGGGGCCCGTGATGATACCTCCGCCGACACCGAACATGCCCGCAACAATACCGGCAACGGCACAGCCCAACGGGAAGTACACCACGGTCTTCTTCGTCCATTGGATGTCGCCGTCGACGTACTGGTAGTTGACGACCGCCTTACGCAGGTAGATTTTGTGCAGGTAGTGCGACGTGAAGAAGACAAACACGGCGACCCATGGGATCTCGATAAGCAGGATGACCCAGTAGGCGACGCCGCCGCAGTCCACAGACGCATCGCCAATACTGGCAGCGACTACACCAAGGTAGCAGATCATGATGGCGATGTGGGGTCCCCAGGCGAAGTGGCGTTCCTTCTCCAGAATCTGTGCCAGTGTACCACTGGAGCCTATTTCGTCGCCGATCAGCGCTTTATTCACAGCAGCGTCGGCGGTGGAGGCCGAAGTACTGAGACGTTTCTCTTCCGAGATGTCGTCTTTGCCGACTGTGACGGGCGTGCTTACCTGCACGTAGACGCCGGGGCTTGCAGGGACTTCGGCTGCCGCCGCCGCGGCTTCCGTCTCTTTCTTCTTGGCCATCTCCTTCTTGTGCAGGCGGATGCCCTTCATCAGCGTACGCGAGCCACCGACAGCGAGCACCACGACGAACAGCAGCGACAGGATGTAGCTCGGGATCAGCTTGTTGATCAGCGCGCCCAGGACGGTGCCGCCAATTACAACCGGAATCATGCCGAGTGCCAGCTCCGGGTCGATTAACGGCCTGTCCACGGTCGGGTGGCGCTTGCGCATGTTAAACCACGCGTTGGCCACGGCGCCGCCCAGGATGGCCATGTTGGAGATGGGCGTCGCGCGCTTGATGTCGAAGCTCATGATGAGCACCATGGCGGGCACCATGATGACGCCGCCGCCCACGCCGCCAGCGGAGGAGACTGCGAGTCCGACGACCATGAATGCAATGGCCAGGGCGTCGTAGGTGTCCATCTCGGACAGACTCGGGACTCCATCGTCGTCGTCGTCGCTGCTGCTGCTGCTATCGGCGAACGCCGTTGGGACCAGCACCGCAGTGAGCGCTAGCAGAATGAAGACCGAGAGAGCGGCGCGACGACAACGCGAGTGGGTGGTCCGGATGCCCATGGTGCGATAGAGGAGGCGAATTCCGAAGTGAAGGTGCGGGACAGCCGTGTCGTTGCGCGGCTGAAGTATCGATCCCTTATGTAGTGATAGTCTCATTAGATTTCAATTAAGAGGTACTTTGTCCATCTATGTACCATATTAGTGGTACTCGCCCTATTTTTGATTCAATTTTAAATAGTTAACAACACCTATTTAGTGCTAACGTAGTGAAGAAACATCATTGTACGAGAACCATCACTCACACCGATCGATAACGTACCCATCTCCCTTCAGTGTACCTTGCACCATGACGTGTGCTCGTTGCCGGATCCTAGTGGAGGCCGATAGAGGCACAGGGCTACACGTACATGAAGACAACTAAGTCCAGTACTAACGACCGCGTGCGTTGCAGCCTATTCGTCTGCCGGCTCCAGTCGGTTTTGTGTGGGTAAGAGGACCAGAGTAGTCTACTCAACTTACGGCTTACAAGATTTTCTGGAGGGTGCCAGGGTAGCAGCGCCAGGGTCGGTGGTGGTCCCGGGCTGTACGTGCGTAGCTTCCACACACAGATTTATAAATGCGCGCCTTGTGCCCTGGTTTGCGGATTGGTTCTCGTGCCCGTAGTTGTCGGAGTTCTACTGGTTGAAAAGCAGCAACACTGCTTTCTTGGTGCACCACGTTCTGGAGTCTGCAACAAAGCAAAACCAAACAGTTCATGGTGGCATGCTCTAATTACTTCAACTTCGCAAGTGACAGATCACGCCAGTCGCACGGCTCCCTGGCTCAGGTTTGGCAGGCAAGATATCGAAACGGCTCCAAGTTGGCATTGCATTGCCAACTTGGCAATGCTAACCGAAGTAAAAGGCCAGCACTGCAGGACATGCGCCACGAGATTGAGACGGCAGGCTCGGCGGACATGGGCCCGCCGAACGTGCAATGCCGACACATACAAAACTGTTGCATTCTCGGGAAATTGTTAGACGATTTCTATAGTACAGTACGCTCATAACGCTATTCGTGCTTGCAGTTTGCGACACATGTACCTTGCTGCAAGTCTTGCACCTGCACCAGCCTTGCATACATGCACATGTAGGATCGTGTGCCGCAGAAGTCGCCGGTACGTATTCACTTCTTAATTTGCAGCTCCCAAGGACAAGACAAGCAGCAATGGCAGTTCAAACGTGCCTGCACGACCACGTCTATCTCTCCGGTCTCATAGTGCTTGAAGCGGCGCTGCTCCCAGCGACGTTCGCCGACAGTAGCAACGACGACGATGGAGTCCCGAGTCTATCCGAAATGGACACCTACGACGCGCTGTCCATCGCGTTCATGATCATCGGACTCGCAGTCTCCTCCGCCGGCGGTAGGTTATCCTCGTGCCCGCCATGGTCCTCATCATGGGCTTCGACATCAAGCGAGCAACGCCCATTTCCAACGTCGCCATCCTCGGCGGCGCTGTGACCAATACCTGGTTTAACATGCTCAAGCGCGACAGCGACAGCGGACCGACCATTAATCGACCCAGAGCTGGCGCTCGGATTGATCCCCGTGGTAATCGGCGGCACCGTCCTTGGTGCAGTGATCAACAAGCTGATCCCGAGCTACATCGTGTCGCTCCTTTTCGTCGTGGTGCTCACTTTTAGCGACGCCCGCATGACGCTACGAGGCATCCGGCTGTTCAAGCAGGAGGTTGCCCAAAAGAGGGCCGAAAGCTCTGCAAACGAGACCAAGGCGGACGACCCGGAGAGCCCAAGTGTTTACATCAAGGCTAGCACGCCACAACCATCCAGTGACGACATTATGGCGGAAGAACATCGTCTCAGCATCTCAAGATCCTCCCTCAAGTCGGTGCTGGATGAAGATGAAGACGGTGCTATCCGATCGCAGATTCTGGGGAAGGAACGCCACTTCGCCTGGGGCTCCCATAGCGCCACCTTGGTCTGCTTCCTTGGCGTCGTGGCCACCAGTATCGGCGATGCTTCTGTGGACTGCGGCGGCGTCGTCTACTGGATCCTCCTGCTGATTGAGGTCCCATGGGTCGTTGCCTTTGTTTTCTTCACGTCGCACTACCTGCACAAAATCTACCTGCGTAAAGAGGCCGTCAGCTACCAGTACGTCGACGGCGACATCCAATGGACGAAGAAGACCGTGGTGTACTTCCCGTTGGGCTGTGCCGTTGCCGGTATTGTTGCGGGCATGTTCGGTGTCGGCGGAGGTATCATCACGGGCCCCATCATGATCGAGCTGGGCATCGTGCCGGAGGTGGCTTCATCAACAACGGCGCTGATGATTTTGTACTCGTCGGCGGCCGCTACAGCGAAGTTCGCAGTGTTCAAGATGATTGCTTGGGACTGGGCCCTGCTGCTGTGTGCGGTGGCGTTCGTGGTGACTTCTGCATCGCAAGTGATGATTTTGGGCTTCGTTCGTCGAACGGGGCGTCAGTCAATCATTATCCTCTGTATCAGCGCATCGGTAACACTCGGCACCATTCTCATGACCTACGAAGCTGTCAAGGACACGATTAACGACGCTGGGAACCACTTCACTGCTGATATTTGTAGCTAGGTGGTTGAGACTGGAGCGTTGAGCACTGGAGAAATTTATTCATGTTCACACAACTAACCACCTTTGCTGGCAGTCCAACAAATCTTCACTTTTTAGTGGTTGCTCATCGGAATGGAACCATACTTCTGGTGCTCCATTCGGCGTTTGACGGCATGACGAATCAAAAGCGCGATGAAGCAGAGGATCAGCGCACCGAAGAGGGACCACAGTAGCGTCTCGAACACAGCAACGGCATGCGGCTGTTGGTTCGACGTATCGGCGGCTGCAACATCGAAAGCACGGGCTAGATCACTCGCAGTTGAGGCCGTCAGGGTCGAATTGTACGTTGTGCCCTGATCATGGGTCAGTGAATCAACGAATGGACGCAGCGTATCCGCGACACACACGTGCTTGAGTGTTTTTCCGATTAGCTTCTTGAACGTCGAGAACGGACATCGGACATCTGAGACCCCATCACCAACTTTGACCTCCCCTGAGCATGACGGAATGATCACTTGGACGCGGTCTGGAGGCTGTTCATGCAATCATACGTGTCAGACATGTTGTCACTCGTGGAAAAATAGATAATACCGATCTCACGTTCTCAGGAGAGAGTTGGTCTCCATTGCGAATCTGTTCGGGAGAAGCCGCGACAAAGTACAGCTTCACGTAGAAGCGGCTTTCGTCGTTGTCACCAACGTTGCCACTTTCGTCTGCACGCCACGAAATACGCGCATTACTCGCGTCTGCAGAATTTAAGATCCGAGATTCCGACGTGTTTGCTGTGGTCTGGCCGTTCGGCGTGGGAGTGGCGTGCAACTCAAACACGAGCATGCTTCCAGGCACTGGCTGATGAGGGTGCCATCCCTTCGTATACCACTGCAGCCTATGCATACATGTAATGCGTTAGCACATACATACATCGCAGCTACGCCTTTGCATGACGTAATGGCACACTGTAGTCACAACTGACGTACCTTAGGAGATTGCGAACATACAACAAGTTGATGTCATGGGCTGCGTAGTAAAGTAGCCGATTGTCAGGTCCTTGTCGAAGATGGGGCCCCTCGCCTTTTGCAACAGGCAGAGGCCTTTGCAAGATATTTTGTTCAAAGCTGGCCGTCAGATGAGCGAGCAGAGTGGCGCCAAAACTTGCCGAGTTGACCTCGTTCGTGATGAGATCCATGTGCGTCTGCAACAACGACAACAATGGGTCAGTACAACCAGAGCGAACGGCTAGACCAACAACATGGGCCAAACCTCGTGGATCTTCGCCAAAGATAAGATCTTTTCAAATGTCAGCTCGGCAGGTAGGCTCATGTTGTTGAGACTCTGCAGGAGCAACCACTCTGAGAAATAGTCGGCGTTGGAAAGAGTGTCTTTCCAGGGCAAGTAAAATGCCCCATTCCACGTCGTGGGGATGTCAAACAGGTCACACGTTGCGGAGCTCTCGGACGCGTTGTCAGACTTGTCTTTGGCGTCGCAGACTGAAGGCGCGCAACACTGCAACAGCTCGTCGACTTCTGCCACCTCGTCACGGATCTCTTGAAGCACGAATCTCGTGTCGTTACTTCCCGTTATTCCTTCATACACTATCAAGAGCAAACGAATCAGTTTTTCCTCAACATAGCACGATGTCGTTCGGCAGCAATACGTACCGGCCCTCGAACACACAGGGCAGTTGGTGGTAGGATCCTGACCCTGCTCGAACAATAGCTCGGTCTCCTTGGTGCTCGGCACAAGCTCCTTGCAAAGCGGGTAAAGTCCACTCAAGAACGCGATCGCTGTCAGCTGCACGCATCGAGCCGGATTTAGATCGCGAACTCCCCCAGATACGCCACCTGCAGCGACCACTTACATTGTCTCGCTGATTATTGTCAGCATATGCAAAGGTTTCCTTGCACGTGGCGTTCAAAAATTCCTGGTAGAGGTGCTCTCGAAAGTACTGCTCGAACGAAATTCCGCAGAGGAAGGAGTTAGGTCAGTGTCCACATGACGGACCAGATCGCCGCATTTCGCTCGTAATCACTTGCCTCCCCCATGCGCTCCACGACGCGGAAACCGTGCTTGGTGAGCTTGGGCGACACGATCTCCGCCGGATCTTCGGTCTCGGAGGTGCCCCAGGCGTTGGCGCTCAGCGGCAGCTCGAGATTCGGGTTGCGCACGTACTGCTTGAGCAGCTCCTCCGACGGAGACTCCGTCCCCAGTCCATAGGGGCCGCGCACGCCGTGGCGAGAGAGCACAATGACCTGTGGAGAGGGAGGAGACGAGAGAGAGAGAGGAGATGAGGTCGAGGACGATGGACGCACGCAATGCGTTCGCTCTGAGGAAGCAGAGGGGTGACGCGGAATGCGGCTGACCTACCTGACGCAGGCCCGATGAAGGAGACGCGACCGCTGCAGATGCCGGTGCTAATAGAGCGCCGAGCACGCAGATCACCGCCGCTCGAGTCAGCATGGCAGCTCTCAGCATTCTCAGACCTTTTGGCTCACCGCCGATGTGCGATAGATTAATATCGTGTGAACCACACCATATAAATCTACCACATTGAATGTCCACATTGAATGTGGACATTCAGTGTCCTCCTGCTGGACAATGCCTGAGATCGGGTGCCAAAGTCGGCACTGCCAACTGGCCACGCATAGCCATCCCTTGGCCCACGCAGGCCCGACAAACTGCGGCTGAGACGACAGCTGCGCGCACAACACCCACACGTGCTGGTTTCATTGTGGAGTGGCCTAATACCATTTTGGCTGCCAACGCTACTTGCTTACTTCGACGCACATATCTGCCCGCAGGTAATGCGGCCGCAGTGTACATGGCTTCGAGTTGAGCCTGGCCACCTGGTGATTTTTTTAAGTTAGCACAATATTATCACCCCTATGGGGCGAGCGGGCCAACGTGGCGCGGCTCATGTCGGAGCTTTGCTCACGGCGGCAATTTTTGCCTCGCGGTTTCGGGGGGCCGAGGTTGCCCGTTAGTGCTTTGAGATTGTTGGGACTGTCCACGCGGCGGGCTCGCAAACACGCCCAGAAGATGACCAAGCCGGTCTCACATCGCGTGCGGTGCGATGGTGCGCTGGGTGGGCCCGCCGTCGTTAGCCACAGCATGCTGCGACCGTCCGATCCTTGACTCGCCCGTCCACAGAGCGAGTCGCACCTCAAGAGCGGCGCCGCCACCTATGTTCCGCTCACGCGAGAGCCCCATGTGTGGCCGCAGCTCGCACCAAGTCGCCGCAGCGGGATCAGCTCCGCGGTGCAGCTGTTCTCGCTGCGCTCTGCGGCTGCGGCGTGCCGGCGTCGAGCCATCAGACCGTGGCATGGCATGGCAGCTCTTCTCTGGTCGGCTTCCGCCACGATCGCGCCCATGCAAGCAGCCACCTGGCCGCACCACCTGCGCTCCGCTTGACACAGTCAGCAGGGCGCTGTGTGTGGGTGCAATTAGCGGACCTCGTTGCTGCGGCTGCGGCTTTCCGAAAACATGCTGGCCCCGGCCAGCTTGTGCTGCGGAACTTCCGGCCCACAATCGGTCGGTCTCTGGCTGTGGCCAGCCTGCCATTCCAAGTCGCGCGTCGCGCCCACACAACTTGCCCGAACCTCAGCGCCGCCACTTGGCTCGGGGCGCCCGCCGGCTGAGCAGTAGCACCGCCGCCATAGAGTCGCTGAAACGAAAGGCACGGTTGCGAGTCTCTGCCGATTGCACTTTGTATTTGACGTTGTGCGTGCCACACACAGCGGCTCACTGTCCTATACTCCGCCACCGCAGCTACTACAGACCGACAGACCCAATGACGTCCTGCGTGGTGCAAGTCCAGGAGCTGTCCCGCCGCCTGCTCAAGCGCGTGCGGCCGTCGCTGCCCGCCAGCGCCGGCGTCGAGGACCTGGGCGCCGCCGCCCGCGAATCGGCCACCAGCGAGGCGCTGCTCAAGGTCTGCAAGCGCCAGATCGAGTCGTCCCCCCGCGCGTCCATGGCGGCCGTCGACCAGGAGGAGATCGTCGCGGCCGCGCCCGTTATCGAGGCCGCCATCGACACGACCGCCACTACGCATTGGCCCAGTGTCACCGGCTGCGAGAACGTGCGCAAGGCGCTCACGTTCCTGCAGACCTCGCGCCAGCACGCGCTCATGCTCATGCTGCAGAACCACTGGGAGCGCGCCATGAGCGTGCTCGAGAAGATCGAGAAGGCCACTGAGAGCGTCAGCGAGAAGCGGCGACAGGTCGTCATCCAGCAGGCCAACGCCGGCCGCAACGTGCTCGTGGAGAAGATCCAGGAGCTCGAGCTCGCCGCCCCGCGCCGCGCCGTGCGCTTCAACGACGACGTGGCCGTCGCCTTCGCCGAGGACATGGACCGCAAGGGCGACGACGTGTCCGAGCCCGTGCGCGAGGAGATGCTCGTGCTGCGCGCCTCGCGCAAGATCCCGCAGGAGAACCTCTCGGAGTTCTGGAACGAGTGAGCTCCATTTCAGCGGCGGGGCCGATCGCAAGGCCCCCTTCACTCCTAACTTATTTGGCATAGACTTATTTAATACGATACGAATGCTTGTTTCCAACCAACACTACGCCATGATTCTGAATATGCTTTCAGTACCGGTGCATACTTCGAAGCACTTCATCGACCTCCCCCACTTTCGTGTAACTTACGCTCCATCAGTCGAGCATGGACTCCATGCTTGACTTTCAGGGCGGAACGAAATCCCCGGATGGGACGCGGTACAAAAGCTTGGATCGGCCCCGGCGCACTCATCCGCCGGCCCGACGACGACCTGCACACGAACGGCAACAACGGCAACAACGGCAACGGCTTGAAGCACTCCCGGTGTACAAAAGGCGAGCTCAAATCGCGTGAGTGCCTAAATCCACGCTGCCGTCGTCCGAGCGCGCTCCGAACCCCCCTGAGGGCAGCCTCGAGCGTCGAAATGCGGATACGGCACGGTACTCGACCGCGCCGCCCTTTGGGCCCCGTTCTGACACGTACGAGGCCTTGCCGTAAATAGTCGGCGCTAAATGCTTCACAGTCGATAGTCGATACAGTCGATAGTCGGGTAGGCGAACGGAACTAGGAATCGTAACTAGCGGAACAGCATACAAAACCCAAGATAAAAAAGTTTCCCCTCGCGCTGTGGGTATCATTCAGACGGCCCCTCCTTTTCCAAGACGAAGACGAGCAGCGCGAGATGGCGGACGCGACGCTGTACCGCGCCGCCGGGCACCCGGAGAAGGCGCGGCTGGTCTTCAACGCGCAGCTGCACCAGCAGCTCAAGAACATCGCCAAGAACCGCGAGATCTCGGCCGTGCCGGGGGCCCCCACCATCTCCAGCAACGGCAGCATGCGCCCCACGCAGCCCATGGTGCTCAACGGCGCCGGTCGCTCCACGGAGCTCAACGGCTGGAGCCTGGAGAAGAAGATGCTGGCGCTGGCCGAGGCGCTGGATCTGCTGCGCCGCCCCTTCTTCTTCTACCTGGACTTTGGCACGGCCGCGGCGGCCGAAGCGTCCAACGGAGGCAGCGCCGGAGCCTCCGGGGACCGCAAACTCACCTACCACTCGTACTTTAACAAGATGCTGCCGCTACACGTGGGCCAGACGGTGTTGCTTGACCTGTGGTACGTGGAATTGAGGGGGGAATGACGAGTTTTGAGCGTGAGTTTTGACGGATTTTTTGCCATGATAGGGACTACTTGATGGATATGGTCGACCACGTGCCTGTGCGCAATCGCTGCCGGGCGCTGTACATGCAGGCGGCAGTGTATATCTGTCGCCGAGTGGAGTTCATCGAGGGATACCCGCTGGACGGACAGCAGGTGCATCTGGACTCGCTCGTGTCGAAGCGGTACATCCGCTTGCTGGAACGCAGCGTGCGCTTCTGCTCGGTCAAGATCCGCAAGGTGCGCTTCATGGCGGAAGAGCACAGATTCTTCGTAGCTCACGTCTACACGGCGGTGTACTTCCGCTTCCCTTTCGCCACGCCCAAGCTGCTGGAAGCTGTGCTGCAGTGCACGGAAAAACTCGAGGGCGAGACGAACGGTCTTCAAAGTGCAACTAACGGCTTCAGCAATGGTTCAAATGGGAATCTGAAGAATGGAGCAGGTGCTCGTCCCCCCAAGGCAAAGCGTCGGCATCGTGGAAGCATCTCTGGAAGCTTGCGCAGTCCTCGACAGTATCGCCGCCACTGGAACGATCTCTCAGGTAATGAATGATTTTGACGAAACCCTGTAATGTGTTGTGTACGGATAACTGACTCCCGAGTGTTATTGTAGAATCGAAGTGCCGACCAGATCGCATCAGTGGAGTCGACCTGCAGCTCGAGATCTTCTCGTCTTTCTCGGAGTACAAGTCAAATCGCGGAACAGATCGACTGGTGGTGCCTGTGAAGGGTGGCAGCACACCGGGTATTCCACTCGATATGCTGAGAAGGGGCTCCAGCAATAAATCCATCGCGGCGGCCCTCGAAGCTGTATTCCAAGAAGGAATGAACCGGGTGGGCGAGGAGCAAGAGGTCACTTTCATTTACCAGCTCCCTCTGCTTTACATTGGACACAAGCTGCAAAATGATGCGTTCGTGAAGCTAGCTGTGACAACTCAAGACAAGATCGAAGCCGGCTTGGACCTGTTCGTTGATCGGGTCCGATCGCCAGGAAGAGATGACCTCACGGCTGTGACCTTTGTGGCTGCTGTGCTAAGTGACGTGAGCAGTTGGTGCAATCATCGTTACGCAGACGGTCGCATTTTATGGCATTGCGTGCCCGGTTACTTTGCTCTCGTGCGTCTGTACGTGGCAGTTTTCGAGCGCATGTGTCAGCGTCGGGCGCGCTCTAGTGGAGGTTCGTCGGCTTTGCCCTCCGTTAACCGGATTCTCTCCATAATCGAAGGCAAGATCAGCGATCCGTGGGAAGACTACTGGAATGATCGCGAGATTGACACCGTGTTGGACGCGGCAAGCGAGGTGCTGAAGAACGAGGCACTAGTGAATGTGCTGATGAAGGTCATTCTGGAGAGCACCAACATCCTCGATCCTACAAGTGTCAACTATTCTTTTGGAATTTTGCAACGCATGCTTGAGATCGCCTCGATGGCTGCGATGCCTGCTGCAACGGAGGCTGGGGCTACCGCCGGGAAGTTTGGAGGTCGCGTGCGCCACTGCTTGGGAGCGGTTTTTGATGGGGATTATTTCCTGAGCAGCATGCGCAGTGCTCTTCAGTCTTCGCACGTCCAAACGCTGCTGAAAGTCCTCACTTGCATCTACAACTGTATCGGTACGTGCATAATGGCTATGGATGTGCTGGTAAGTCCCCTAGACTAATGTTGACCTCTCGCCATTTCTGCAGATTTACTGCCTACCACTGCTCGTAAGCGGCTTGTGGCGGAGCTCATTTTGCGCGAGAACTTTTTCCATTTCTTTTTGCATTGGAACGAAGAGGTGAGATGGCTTTGCTTAGGTTTATGTGAAAATATGCGCACAATTAACTTACCTTCGGTTTTCTATTTACGCTGCGTAGATTCGGAAGATCTTCTGCTACATGATTGTGTTCAAGACTTCGGCTTCTAATCGATTAGACTTGCCGAGTGCCTCCGACCGAATTCTGCTTGCCCAGACCCCGTTTTTCGAAGTGGGCCCAGCTTCAAGATCCAATGGGTCGACTTTGTCGGCTGCGTCGCCTGCGCTAAGTTACTTGAGTCACCTCAGCGAGCTGGCGCAGGCTATGTTACGCCCCACTGCTGACAGCGAGATGGACCAGGCGAAGAAAGCAGCCGTTGGGAGGAAGGCACTTCAGCGTCTTACTAACTGGGATGCCAGCGCGCGCTTGAGACGTACCCGCAGCGGTGGTGATGCTGTGTTCCGGGACAGTCTCGTCGACGAAGAACTATCTGTGGATCTTTCCATTGCAAGCAAGCTGGATGCGAATTTCAAGATGATTGCGGACCAAATGAACCCTGGCAAATACCGGCAGAATAGCTCGGAAGACGGAGAACCCTCTGCGAGACGCTACTTCCCTCGAGAACTGGAGGCCTATGCTGAGCGCGCGCTTTCACAGTACGTTTTGGTGCTTTGGGAGTACTACGAGGCGGCTTTCGAGAACCCTGCGAAGATGCCGATTGCGCCGTCGCTCGAGTTTACGATTTCAGTGCCATTCTTCTCCGATTAATCCGACATGTGAGTGTATTACTAGTATGTAGACGTACGCTAGATTACTCGCTGACTGAGAAGCAAGTGCGCGGGGAACAGCTAAACTTGAGCGTAGAGGCTTAGCTGGCGGAACATTTCCTTGCTGCTGTATACCGTGGTGGTAGCCCCCGCTGAAAAGACAAATAGAAGCAAACATCAGTCACACTTGTATCCGTTGTAAGTGTGGGTGGGATGTCCTCACCGTGCAGCGGTTCAATCGTGAACATCCGCAAGTCTCCTGCCCGTACACGTTTCCAGTCGCGTTTTCGGCGTGCAAAAAGGTTATCATGGGTCTTCTTGTCTGCCGTGCGGCCTACGAGAACAGCATCATAGATCAGTGGCAAAGCAATTGACAAAGATAAACAAATGGTGACATCATCTCACTCGGATGATCTTGCTTGCGCTTGTGTGTGGTCCGGCACGAGTTTTTCTACAAGCAAAAGCAAAGTACACATGAGCGAAACGCCACTCATTAGCAGAGAAGAAAAACCGCGTCAGGGTATCATACCGCGGCGTTAATCTGCAGGAGTCTCTGACGTTCCTCACGATCCAGCGTGTGCTCCACGAACGCTTTCAGCCACCACTACATCAGCGCATCATCAGCGTTAGAGTAAAACACAATAGCAGCTACAGTAGCGTTTGATCCAGTACCCACCCTTGCATCCATGTTGCGCAGCGAGTGTTTCTTGGTGCGCACGTAGGTCTCGAGGAACGAGTCGTCGCGCAGCTGCTCGCGGTGTCCGTTCTTGATGCAGTTGAGCACGAACTCGCGCAGCGGCTGGTACGCGCCCTTCTCCAGGTCGGGGCACTCGTGCAGCTCCATGAACTCGAACACCTGGGTCTTGAGCACGAGCGGCGCCAGGTCGTCGGCCAGTCCTCCCTCCACCGTCACGCACACCGTGTGGACGCCCGCGTTCTCCAATCTGATGTCCTGCACGTAGTAGACGCCGTTGGGGAAGGCGGTGCCCACCCTCTCGTTGAACACCACCTTGTCCTCGTTCTGGATGGTCACGCGCAGCGCCGCCACTGCACGGGACTTGACGACGGTCGACTTGCCATTCTTGGTGCAGGCCACGTAGAAGCCCAAGTAGCTGGATAGCGGCAGAGGATCGACAATGCAAGCAAGTCAACGTTAGATGAGTGTGATTGATACACTGGCAGCATGAGGCTGCAGACGCACCGGAAGAGCGAGAACTGCAGCGGCACGCGCTCGGGCAGCAGCTCCGCCCACTTGTCCGCGATGGGGAAGAGCTGGCAGCCGTCCGGCAGCGACGGGTTGCGCTTGATGGTGATCGGCTTGAGGTTCTTGAGCGACATGGGACCCGCTTCGAGCCAAGACTTTGAAAACTACCTAATTTCGCGCGCGGGAGACAAAGACCCATTTTGGAAAATGGGTGAATTTTATATTATCTGTACCGATTCAAAATACATCTGGAACTTCCACTTCCAGTCTGGAGCCATCAGATTGACTACAGCATCAATATGATGCCGCCAGAGATGCAAGCTCGATGCGCGCAGCTCCACGCGGAGCTGACGCGGCACGCGCTGGCGTGGCCGTTCCTGGAGCCCGTGGACCCGGTGGCGCTGAACGTGCCGACGTACTTCGACGTGATCACGCACCCCATGGACCTGGGCACCATGGGCGCCAAGCTCGCGGCGGACGAGTACGCGGACCCGAGCGAGTACCGCGCCGACCTGCTGCTCCTGTTCGCCAACGCCATCGAGTTCAACCGCGACGACGAGCGGCCCGACTCGGTGGCCAACATGGCGCGCCAGTTCCAGCGCGTGGCGCTGCGCGACTGGGACCGCGCCTTCTCCGAGGCGGCCACGACCGACTGGGCCCAGCGCGCCGAGCAGCAGGCGCAGCAGCGCTTCGTGCAGCGCGCCAAGGACGCCAGGCTGCGCCAGCGCTGGAAGAGGGACTCGTTCGTGGCCAGACTCAACCGCGACAAGCTGGACGAGCGCAGACGCCTCGTCGCCAACGAGGAGTAAGTAGGCCGATTGATACCTACCAACCAACCAACCATAGCTGCAGTAGAATATCCTTAACGTGTGTTTGTTTCCCCTCTCTGTGTTGCATGTACTATTATTTGCTGCGTGTATGCTGAGAGGCTCTTCGGTGGTCTGTCGGTTATTTTTTTGTTGCTGTTTGGTTGAGCAGGCAGGCAGTGGAAGAGCTTGGGCTGGTTGGCGACTCCTTGAGCTATGGAGCGGAGACAGGGGAAGGCCGCGCGGACGCGGCCGCCGCAGCTGGCGGGGAACTCGATCTATGACTTGACGCTGGACGCGACGTTCGAGTTCGATGGTGGCTCTGGCTTCGGCAGCACGTTGCCGTCCAACAAGCCGCTGCAGGCGGTAGCGGGAGCGAGGGCGGCGATGAAGTCACCTATGGCGGTTGCGGATCATGTAGCGGCGGACGGACACAAGTTCACGTTCACGACAGCGGAGGAGTACACGTCGCCCAAGAAGATCCCGGTGTTTCCAGGCACGCTGCGCAGCCCCGAGAAGAAGATCAAGCCGCACCGAGCGAAGCCTCCAGCGGGACAGTCACCAAAGCATTTGCAGACGGCTTCACCAGCGGCGAAAGCGGGCGACGCGGTTCCAGCGCCGAGTGGAATTTCGTGGGAAGGCGACGTGGGACGGCCGAAGCGAGAGGCGTCACCTCGACGTTTCCTACGAGCCACGCTCGCTCGGTCATTTGGCGATGGAGAGGGTGAGGACGAGGAGGAGAAGGCTGCGGCCAACCAGCGAGATCGACGACCTTCGCTGTTTATTGGTCACCACGATCCTGCAACTGGAACTTCCAGTGTGGTTGTGGCCGACGCGGCCGCTGAAGCTGCGGCAGCATCGGCAACAGCGTTCCTGAAAACTGGTGAGGACGCTATCGCTTTCTTCGCGCGTAACGGATCGGACAGCGAGATCAAGTTTGTGCACCTGAACCGTGCCGAGACTGGGCTAGCTTTCCGACCGTATGACCTCATGGTAGTTGCGCAGGACGACGTCACGCCGAACGAGCACTTCACCATGTCATCTAGTGGCCTCGTTCACGTTTCAGCCGGCAGCCCATCAGAGTTCATCGCCCTTGCCGAGTGGATGCGTCAGTCGACGATGTTCAACGTTCTGACGTCGCTGCGGTTTTTCAAGCACTATCTCGTGAACAAGGCCTTCTCGCTGTGGTGCGCCAACGTGCGTTTCAAGCTTTACTGCCGCCAGCGCAAGCGATTAAGTGCGAAGCTGTTCCTGGCCAAGGAAAGCTTTTGTGTTCCTCTGCTTCAGGTGAAGAAGGTTATGAGCACGGAGCTCATGGGCGTCGTCCTACTGGATTTACGGGCGCAAAAGACATACGAGAGCTCGGCGTTTGTGGAGTATCAGGGGACCAAGCGCGCCGAAGGTTCCAAGCAGTTTGAAATATGCATCGAGAAGCTGCAGTCCATCATTCAACGCGTTTGCTCGGACGTGAAAAACCTGACCAAGACATCGAACCCGCAAGAGGATTTCCTTTCGGACATGACGCTTAGCTCCATGGGGACAAGCCAGGAGAAGACCAAGTCGATTGTGGCTGTTAAGGCAGAGCAACAGCAGCGACGCAGACTATTTCGCCGAGCCGCAGAGGAGGCTGGTATGATTGCAGACTTTATCCGACTCATCGACTGTATTGCTGTGGAGAGTCTGGTGATTTTGGCTGTGCAGAGCTGCGCAAACTTCTTGTGCGAGCTCAACAAGGTCCCGCGCAAGACAGGACTGTTTGAGACGACTATATTTTTTGGAGAGCAGTCCACGATATTTTCCCCAACAAGCGAGCAGATTCAGCATATCGTCATAGCAATGACGGACGATATCGTGAGCACGGTCAACTCGGTATCGCGAGTTCTATACCTCCGCCCATTTGCAGCGTATGTGGGCAACGCGGTGGCTGATGCACCCCATGTAGGCTCGACGATCACTAGCAGTGTCGCTTTTGGACAAATTCGCAAGGAACTTGTCGCCAAGATTGCAAGTGACTATGCAGAGGCCACCGAGTACGTCAAGATTTTCGACAACGTGCGTCCTATTTACGAGTACGACAAGGTCTGGGATCTCGAGGAGTATTCGCAGCGTGCGCACACCGTGACTACGCTGAAAGCGGACATGCTGCAGATCAGCACGTGGGAGAAGGAGCTCGAGAAAATGCGAGCAGGGCAGACGATTGGTATTCTTCACGTGGAAAGTCGCAAGCTAAAGCAGACATTGATCCCGATGACCACGGCTAAGCTGGACGCGATGAAGGGTTTAGTCAAAGATTTAGCGCGTGCAAGGTGCAAGACCCAGCTGGGTGAGTACAAACAGCGTATCCAGTCGCTGTTGCAGCGTCCTCAACACCTGAAGGAATTCGCGGGCCATGTGGAACGGGTGCAGAATCTAAAGTCCAAGCAGAAAGCACTCGCGAAGAACACAAATGTGGTAGACGAGCTGTACCGACTTCTAGGTACTTACGGTGTGCGCATCTCGTCAGAAGATATGGTGCAGCTAGACGACTTACGCAGCGTCCAGGAGAGCTACAAGGAAGAAACAGAAGCCGTTGATGCCTTTGTTGCAAGTCGGTTAGGTGAGATGACGCAGCAGTTAGACGCCAACATTCAGCGCTTGGACGAACAAGTCCTCCAGCTACACAACCAGTTGCAAGGAGGTCTCTTCATCGACGCTACCCACTTCGAGGATCCGTCGGTTGTGAAGAGCGAGTTGGAGAGTGTGAAGCAGCGGCTGACGCAGCTGGATGAACTCTCCAAGCAGTACACAGAGTACCAGACATTGTTCAACCTGACCCCATTCAAGTATTTGAACCTGCAGGCGACACAAGAGTACTTCGGGACTGTGGACTCACTTTGGACGGCGGTTGAAAAGTGGAATGAGCTGTACTTGGGTGCTATGACAAGCCCCTTCGTGGAAGTTAACGCTGAGGAGCTCTCAAAGGATGTTGCCGTAGCTTTCAAGGACGCATATGCATTGCACAAGAAGCTGAGTAATGATGTGACTGCCGTGCTCAAGGATCGTACCGCTGAGTTCAAGTTGAAGATGCCCACCATTCTGGAGTTGGGCAACCCAGCCATGAAAGACCGTCACTGGGAGAAGATCTTCAAGGCATTACGGCAGCCCTGGTACCCTGGTATTCTCTTTACGCTGGAGAACCTCGTGGCGTACGACGTACTAGATATGAAAGATTTGGTTGGAGAAATGTCGGCTGCAGCCTCGGGAGAGGCCCAGATCGAGGCATCACTGCTAAAAATTAAGCACGGTTGGGACCAAATGGAATTCACATGCGTGAGCCACCGCGACCAAAATGACGTGTTTATCCTAGGTAGCCTGGAAGATATCTTGATGCTGCTGGAAGATAACCAGGTTGGTCTGCAGACGATGATGGGGTCTCGATTTATTATGGGCGTGAAGGACGAGGTAGAGCGATGGAGTAAGCGGTTGTCCTTACTCTCTGATACTCTGGACGAGTGGATCGCATGCCAGCGCAGTTGGATGTACTTGGAGACGATTTTCTGTGCCGAAGACATTCAGAAGCAGCTCCCGGTAGAAGCGCAGAAATTTGCTTTGGTTGACAAGAACTGGAAGTCGACTATGCTGCGAACGAAGACCGACCCGAGTGTCATTAGATCAGTGGAGGGAGGTCCTGAGCTGTTAGACCAATTCCGAATGTCGAACAAACTGCTTGAAGAGATCCAGAAATCCCTCGAGGACTACCTCGAAACGAAGCGAATGGCGTTCCCACGGTTTTATTTCCTTTCTAACGATGAGTTGCTGGAGATCCTATCGCAAACGCGCGACCCACGCGCGGTTCAACCCCATTTGGGTAAGTGTTTCGACGCTATGAAGAGTGTTCGCTTCGATGATTCCCCTGGAGCAGCGAGCAACGTGGTGAACGCAATGGTCAGTGGCGAGGGTGAGCTGGTCATATTCCCGAACCACGTGATAGCAAAGGGGCCAGTAGAGTCTTGGCTGACTGAGGTGGAGAAAGCGATGCGTGCAAGTCTGTATGAAGACGGTGTGAAGGCTCTCATGAATTATCCGATTGAGGACGCTATTGACCGAAAAGAGTGGCTATTCGGATACGCAGCGCAGGTTATCATCCTCGTAGATCAGGTCTTCTGGACGCGAAATGTTACGGAGGCTATTGCGCAAGTGGAGAGCGGAAGTGACCCACAGACTGTCGGTGGCTTCCTACAGTTTAGTTTGAAGCAGATCGATGGTATGGTGCAACTGGTTCGGGGGTCTTTGACCAAGCTGCAGCGTATTCTGATGGGTGCCATTATCACAATTGACGTCCACGCACGAGATGTGGTGCGTTCGCTCGCTGACAGCAACATTTCGTCACTCAGCGACTTTGAATGGACTCGACAGCTGCGGTATTACTGGGAGGAGGATGTGAAAAACTTCGTTGCGCGCCAGACCAACACTCGCTTTATATATGGCTACGAGTATCTTGGCAATTCGCCAAGACTTGTGATCACACCGCTGACTGATATTTGCTACATGACGCTCACAGGCGCACTGCATCTACGTCTAGGAGGTGCGCCTGCTGGCCCAGCTGGAACAGGCAAGACCGAGACCACGAAAGATCTGGCGAAGGCACTGGCAGTGCAGTGTGTCGTGTTCAATTGCTCCGATGGATTGGACTACAAGATTATGGGGCGGTTCTTCTCGGGTCTAGCACAGGCTGGAGCATGGGCGTGCTTTGACGAGTTCAATCGTATCGATATCGAGGTTCTATCCGTGATTGCACAGCAAGTGCTATGCATCCAGCAAGCTATTGTCGCCGACGTGGACGAGTTTGAGTTTGAGGGCAATCTCATCAGGCTGAACACGGGCTTTGGCGTCTTTATTACGATGAATCCTGGCTACGCAGGACGGACAGAGCTACCGGACAATTTAAAGGCACTGTTCCGCCCTGTTGCCATGATGGTGCCGGATTACCGACTGATTGCCGAGATTGTGCTGTTCTCCGAAGGTTTTGCCAATGCGTTGCCGCTCTCACACAAAATGACACAGCTTTATTCACTATCAAGTGAGCAATTGTCGAAGCAGGATCACTACGATTTCGGTATGCGTGCTGTGAAGTCTGTCCTGGTTGCTGCTGGTCAGCTCAAGCGGAAGGAGCCAGAGATGCACGAGGATCTTCTTCTCATTCGAGCAATGCGCGATAGTAACGTCCCCAAATTCCTCGAGCAAGATCTCCCGCTGTTTCGAGGAATTATTGCCGATCTCTTTCCAGGTGTCGTGGTGCCTTTCGTGGACTACGGTTTGCTTCAGAAGGCCATTGAACAGCAGTTGGACACACTGCACTTGCAGCAAGTGCCATCGTTTATCACCAAGGCTATTCAAGTGCACGAGACGCAGCTGGTTCGCCACGGAATGATGCTCGTTGGCGAAGCTGGGAGCGGGAAAAGTACCAATTGTTACGTGCTAGCTCGCGCACTGACTCAGCTCTATCAAGATGGAGTTGTTGACCGCGATGGCTTCTACAAGGAAGTTCAGCGCCTTATACTCAACCCGAAGTCGATCTCGGCAGGACAGCTCTACGGCGAGTTCAATCTCCTTACCAACGAATGGACGGATGGTCTCGTACCGAAACTGGTTCGGCAATGTGTACAGGAAGCCGCAGAGTCTGATAACCGTAACTGGGTGATATTTGACGGCCCAGTCGATGCCGTCTGGATTGAGAACATGAATACTGTGCTGGATGACAACAAGACCCTGTGTTTGTCGAATAGTGAGCGAATTAAACTGCCGCATACACTGCACATGATGTTCGAAGTGCAAGACCTCCGTGTGGCTTCTCCAGCTACGGTCAGTCGATGTGGAATGGTGTACATGGAGCAAGTTCATGTTGGAATGACGTCGCTGGCGCGGACTTGGAAAGTTACGACGCTGGAGCCAATCTTACCGACGTTCCCGGAGCTCTGTGATATGCTGCTTCTATTAATCGAGACCCACGTCCCTGTTGCGATCGCATTTGTTCGTGAGAATTGCCGCGAGAAGGTTCCAAGCAACAACCACAACTTGATGCAGAGCTGCCTGAATCTCCTTGCCTCCTGTTTGGCCAGTGGTGTGGTACAGAACGCAGGTGCCAACAACCTAGCGGGATTGGTGCGCATGTACTTTGTATTCGCTGTTACATGGTCAGTGGGGGCCAACATTGATGATGCGTCACGCCCAAAATTCAACGATTTCTGTATGGGCCAGTTCCGCTCGCTTATCGATAGCAGTCATGACGGTGCGCCGGTGACGAACGTGTACGAGGTGGTGGTTGATGATGCAACGGGCCAGTGGGTGTCGTGGATTGATAAGACGCCAACTTTTACCTTCGTCCCTGGAGCGTCGTATTTCACGATGGTTGTGCCCACGCAAGACACTACTCGCTTCCGATATCTTCTTGAAAAGCTCATGCTCGCTGACCATCACGTGCTCTACAGCGGTGAGACTGGTGTCGGCAAGTCGGTTATTGTGCAGTCATTCTTGGACGACATGGCCAAGACGGATAGCTGTATTGCATCTACCATGAGCTACTCAGCTCAAACCAAACCTCGCAATCTGAACGAAATGTTCGAGCTCAAGTTGGACAAAAAACGCAAGAACCTGTTAGGCCCACCGGTGGGCAAGCGTATGTTGTTCTTTGTGGACGATCTTAACATGCCAGCACTCGAAATTTACGGGGCTCAACCTCCGAATGAGCTGCTGCGGCAGGTCATCGACCAGGGCGGATTCTATGACACCTCCAAGATGTTCTTCAAAAACGTCAAGGACGTGGTGTTTGCTGCTGCGTGTGCTCCACCCGGAGGTGGCCGGAGCGAAGTGACTCCACGTCTAATCCGTCACTTTCACATGGTCTGGATCCCCAACCTGTCGGGTGAAGTGATGCAGCGGATCTTTTCGTCGATCCTTGGTGGGTTTCTCGGTGCGGAATTGCCAGCGATGGCGCACATGGCTGCACCTATTGTGAGCGCATCCGTGCAATTGTATCAACGTGTTGAACTTGAAATGCTGCCTACACCGTCCAAGTCGCATTATACATTCAACCTTCGAGATCTGTCCAAGGTTTTCCAGGGTGTACTCATGGTAAAGAAGGAGAATGTCCCGAACGAAGACGGCCTGCTAACTCTGTGGCTGCATGAAGAAGCTCGAGTTTTCCGAGATCGGTTGGTGGACGCTGATGACCGCGCGTGGTTCAACGGAGCGTGTTCACAGCTGATCGAAGAGAAGATCAAAGTGTCGTGGCCCCCCTCACGTTTCGAGAACATTTTGTACGGTGACTATCTGACTCGTGAGAATCGCACCTATCGACCTGTGCAGGATCTCGGACAACTCAATTCGCTGCTCTCAGAGTACCTCGAAGAGTACAATATCACGTTCCCGAGCCAGATGCACTTGGTCTTCTTCAACGACGCTATGCACCACATCTCTCGAATCTGTCGCGTTCTACGACAGCCACGTGGTAATGCACTACTCGTCGGTGTTGGTGGCTCGGGCCGTCAGAGTCTCACACGCCTTGCGTCTTTCATGGCCGACTACAAGTGCTTCTCGATTGAAATCACACGTGGGTACGGCGCAAACGAGTTCCATGAAGACCTCAAGAAGATTCTAATGACCGCGGGGGCCCAGAACCAGCCTGTGGTGTTTCTCTTCTCAGACGCACAAATCGTCCACGAATCCTTTCTTGAAGACATCAACAACATTCTCAACACCGGTGAAGTGCCGAATTTGTATGCGAGTGACGAAGTGGAGAAGATCGTAGGTCTTGTTCGTCCGTTGGCGCAACAGGTCGGCAAGGCTACGCGTGAGGACATACTGCAGTACTACGTCACGCTGGTACGCGATAATTTGCACGTTGTGCTCGCGTTTTCTCCTATCGGTGCTGGTTTTCGCAACCGGTGCCGCATGTTCCCTTCGCTCGTAAATTGCTGTACAATTGACTGGTTCAATGCGTGGCCCGAAGACGCACTAAACTCTGTCGCCAATCGGTTCTTCGCTACGAATGCCGAGGAGCTTGGAATTGAAGCGCACGTCGACACATTGTGTAAAATGGCGGTGACAATTCACCGGAGCGTTGAGGAAGCTACCCTTCGGTTCTACGCCCAGCTCAAGCGGCGTAACTACACTACACCGACGAGCTACTTGGAGCTGATCAGGTTGTATGTGGATATGCTGCGAACACATCGCCAGCTTGTTCGTGCAAAAGAAGCACGATATCGAGGTGGTTTGCAGAAACTGACAGAGACTGAAGAGGTCGTCGGCAACTTGAAGAGCTCGCTTACAGAGCTACAGCCGGTGCTGGTAAAGGCTCAAAAAGACACCTCACTACTGCTGGAGCAAGTGGCGAAGGACCAGGCAGAAGCTGACAAGCAGCAGCAACTGATTCAAGCTGATGTGGAGGCTGCCAACAAAATCGCCGACGAAGTGAAGGTGATCAAGGACGACTGTCAGAAGGATCTGGATGAGGCTATGCCCGCGTACTACGCCTCGATCAAGGCACTGTCGCAGCTGAAGAAGGATGATATCACGGTGCTCAAGACATTCACGAACCCGCCGCGGCTGGTGGGTGTGACGATGAACGCGGTGTGTCTTCTCTTCGGTGCAAAGCAAGAATGGAACGAGGCCAAGAAGCTGCTCAACGATATGAAGTTCCTGGACAAACTCAAGGAGTTCGACAAGGACAACATCCCACCGAAGACGATTCGTCAGCTTCAGAAGTTCATCTCTGACGAAGAGTTCACGCCTGAGACGCTCAGTAGTATCTCCACTGCTGCTACTTCGCTTTGTATGTGGGTGAGAGCGATGTACACGTACGATACCGTTGCCAAGAACATTGCTCCGAAGAAGGAGAACCTCAAGCGAGCAGAGCAGCGACTCGAAGAGGAGCAGAAGCAGCTCGACATCAAACAAAGTGGACTGAACGCTGTGCTCAAGAAAGTGGCGGACTTGAAGCGCACTCTGGAGGAAGCACAACAGAAGAAGATTGACCTGGAGAAGCAGTCGCAAAAGACGCAAGCGCAACTTGTACGCGCAGAACGTCTGATTGATTCTCTTGGCGAGGAACAAGGTCGCTGGAAAGAGTGCGCGGAGAACTTGGCGAAAGACATGATCAATCTGGTCGGCGATATGATCCTGTCCGCAGGTTGTATTGCGTACCTTGGGCCATTCACATCTGAATATCGACACGAGCTGCAAGCGAAATGGGTCAGCTTCTGCAAGGCAAGCAACTTACCTGTGGATGATCATTTCTCCTTCCAACGAGTACTGGCGGACCCTGTTGTTGTTCGTGAGTGGAATATAATGGGTTTGCCCGCTGACACGTTTTCCATTGAGAATGGTTTGTTCACGACGATGGGACGTCGATGGCCGCTCATGATCGACCCGCAAGGACAAGCCAACAAGTGGATCAAGAACATGTACAAAGCGGCAGGCTCGCTGCAGATTATCAAGTTGTCACAAAAAGACTTCCTCCGTACGTTGGAGAATGCTATCCGGTACGGTTCGCCTGTGATGCTTGAGAACGTGGAGGAGGACTTGGATCCTTCTCTGGAGCCTGTACTGTTGAAGCAAGTGTTCAAGCGCGGCGGTCAGAACCTGCTTCACCTCGGTGACAGTGACGTTCCGTATAGCGGCAACTTCCGCTTCTACATTACCACCAAATTGGCAAACCCGCACTACATGCCAGAAATTTGCATCAAGGTAACGATCATCAACTTCACGGTCACGCTTACGGGCCTTGAGGACCAATTGCTGGTGGATGTCGTGCGAAGCGAGCGCCCTGACCTCGAGCAGAAGAAGAACGAGCTCACTGTGAACATCGCGGCAGACAAGAAACAGCTCAAGGAGATCGAGGACAAGATTTTGTACATGCTGGAGAACTCCAAGGGAAATATTCTGGACGACGAAGAGCTCATCGATACTCTGGCTCACAGTAAGGTCACCTCGTCTGCGATCAAGACTCGTATGGCTGAAGCCGAGACGACGTCCATGGAAATTGACCAAACTCGTGAAGGGTACCGCTGCGTAGCTGTGCGCGGTTCCATTATCTACTTTGCCATCGCGAACCTTGCCCTCGTGGATCCCA
The DNA here is from genome assembly GCF_000149755.1 of Phytophthora sojae. Taxonomy (NCBI): domain Eukaryota; phylum Oomycota; class Peronosporomycetes; order Peronosporales; family Peronosporaceae; genus Phytophthora; species Phytophthora sojae. The sequence continues at coordinate 4,674,832 of NW_009258119.1, forward strand.
TGTACCAGTACTCGCTGCAGTTCTACCAGAAGCTCTTCGTCATGCGCTTGCAAAACTCAAACAAGTCGGAAGTGCTGGAGGAGCGTCTGGAGATCCTGATGCAGGATATCACCATGTCGATGTTCGTGAATGTCTGTCGAGGGCTGTTCGAGAAGGACAAGATCATTTACGCCTTCATGATCGCATCAAGTATCTTGCTGCATCGCGGTGCGATTTCCTCGAGCGAGTGGAACTTCTACTTGGTCGGCGATAAGAGGAGCTCAGCCATACAGGCAGCACAAGCGGAGTCCTGTGGTCTGACACGTCCATCTTGGCTTTCTGATCGAGTTTGGAAGACTGTTATTGGCATGAAAGATATCTCGTCAGTGTTTGCCGACCTCCCTTCGTCTGTGGGGCAGCACGCGACGGAGTGGAAACAAGCAATGGTGCTGGCTGACTTACCGCACGCAGAGAAACTACCGGAGCCGTGGGAGTCGAAGCTGACCAACTTCCAAAAGCTGCTGGTGCTACGTGTCTTCCGAGAGGAAATGCTCGTCTTCGGCACGCGCGAGTTCGTCGGGCGTGAGCTTGGCAAGTTCTTCACGGAGTCGCCCCCGTTTGACTTGGGTGGATGCTACCGAGACTCAAAGCCCGAGACACCTCTGATCTTCGTACTGTCGCCCGGTGCCGATATCAATGACTACCTCTTGGAGCTCGCGAAACAAGAGGGTAAGGATGGCGCTGGTCTCAAGATCATCTCGCTTGGTCAAGGTCAAGGTCCGATTGCGGAAGCTCTGATGAAGCAAGCCAAGCAAACGGGAGACTGGGTCTGCCTCCAGAACTGTCACTTGGCTGTGTCATGGCTTGGTCGACTGGAGCAGATCTTGGAGCAGTCAGCGACAGAGGAGATGCACGTGGAGTTCCGGTTGTGGCTCACGAGTATGCCAAGCCCGCGCTTCCCTGTGCCGATTCTGCAGAACGGCATCAAGATCACAAACGAGCCTCCGAAGGGAATCAAGGCCAATCTTGGACGTACGTTCCTTGACATGAAAGAGGCCGACTACGAAGGCTGTACGAAGCCACGCGAGTTCAAGAAGCTGTTGTTTGCATTGGCTTTCTACAACGCAGTGTGTCTGGAACGCCGCAAGTTCGGTGCTGTTGGGTGGAACATCCCGTACGAGTGGATGAATAGTGACCTGAAGACAGGTATGCAACAGGTTCGCCTGTATCTGGAGGAGCAGGAAGAAGTGCCCTACCTGACGTTGAATGTCATGGTAGCTGACATCTCGTACGGCGGTCGTATCACCGACCGATGGGATAAACGCACCAATTCGAGTATCATGCGCAAGCTGTTCTGCAAAGGAGTCATGGACGACTCGTACCGGTTCACTGCCTCGGGACTTTACTATGCGCCAGCGGAAGGTTCCTTAGCCAACGTTCGCGAGTACGTGAGCTTATTGCCAACTGCAGATGCCCCCGATATTTTCGGTCTTCACGCGAACGCAGACATCACCTTCCAGCAAAAAGAGACTGGCCAGTTGCTGGGCACAACTCTGAGGATGCTGGGTGGAGGTGGCGATAGCGGTGGCGGGGGTGCTGCCCAAAGCAACGACAGTATCGTGATGGAGATGGTCGTAGCCATCCAGGAGCGAATGCCGGACTTATTCATGGAGAGCAAAGCACATCCTTCGACATTCCAGGAGGCAGCGGGTGGCAGTCGAAACTCGCTGGGCGTGTTCCTGTCGCAGGAAATGATCCGCTTCAACGTGTTGATCCAAGTGATGAAGACGACGCTGGAGATGCTGAAGCGCGCGATCAAGGGGCTTGTGGTCATGTCGGGTCCTCTCGAGAAGATGTACAACGGCTTCTTGATCCAGCAAATTCCGAGCGAATGGGAGAACGCCGGCTATCCCTGTTTGAAGCCTTTAGCCTCGTGGATTGAAGACTTCTTTATGCGAATCAACCTCACGAACGAGTGGCTCGTAAATGGCCCGCCACTCGCGTTCTGGTTGTCAGGCTTCTTCTTCCCTCAAGGCTTCATGACAGCGGTGAAGCAGTCCTTCTCACGTGATAAGCGGATCGCCATCGACGCGCTCGTCGTATCCTGCGAAATCATGGCGCACGACAAAGAGCAGTACAAAGCACCCCCGCCCTTCGGCGTGTACATCTTTGGGCTCTTCATGGAGGGCGCGCGGTACGACCGCAACACACGGATGATGGCCGAGTCCATACCTAACGAGCTCTTCGACCGGATGCCTGTCATTTGGCTCAAACCCATGCGGCGGGAGGAGTACAAGCCCACTGACGTGTACGAGTGTCCACTCTACAAAACGTCCATCCGCGCCGGCACGCTGTCCACCACGGGTCACTCGACCAACTTCGTCGTGGCTCTGGACGTGCCCACCGACAAAAGCCCTGACCACTGGATCCGCCGCGGTTGCGCGATGCTCTGCATGTTGGACACATAAGGACAACCAACCCCACAAGAGTAATACTCCCCGTCGTCAATAGATAAAAATGCACCTTCCATTCCTCTCCTCTAATGACACGCTTCCGCTTCTCGCCGCTTCTTCCAGGCCGCAATCTCCCGGTTCGCCTGCACGCGCTCCTCAGCCGACAGCGCATAATAACTCTGCTTCGTCTCGCGCTCCCACTAAATAATAGCAATGACAAGCAAGGTAAATAATAGTCAGCACACAGCTTCACAAAACACCAACACCTCCCTATCGTACCTGCTTCACCACCCGCACCGAGTGCTGTGGGGGTTCGTACGTGTGCGTGGCCTTGAACTTCTTGTTGTGCCTGGCCAGCAGCTCCTGCAGGTTCTTCATCTCCTTCTTCTCCTTACTGGCCGCCGTGGCAGCCCTCTCTCTCTTCCGGTGCGTGTTCAGTCTGTTGCCCACATCCACCAGCGGCTTCCTCCTGCTCTGCACCTGCTGCTCCTGCTCCTGCTCCTGCTCCTGCATCTGCTCCTTCTTGCCCTGGAACGGCTTGTGTGTGGCGCGCATCTCCTTGAGGCTGCGGAACTCCTTCTTCTCGCTCTTCAGCTGCTTGTTCCGGGCCGTGACGATGCTCCGCCAATCAGCAGCGACTGGACGCTGGTTCTCCTTGTCCTCCTTGAGCTGCTGCTGTTCCTGCTTCTGTAGCTTGGCCTCCAGCTCGCGCGCGAGCTCCGCGCCCGGTCGGCTGTGCTCTGGATGTACGCGGTCGAACCAGGGATCGTGCTCGCCCGCCGGGAGCGGCGACAGCGGCGCGCTCAAGTCGCGGTAGCTCTGCGGAGCGTCGAACTCGAAGAGCGGGTCGATGCGCGCCATGACGGCGGGAAATATGGGGCCGACTTCGAATTTGAAATCAGGAGTGTGTGTTTTTGGGCGCGGGAAAATGGGACAGTCGTACTTTGCCGGGGAAAGCGTCGACCACCGGAATGAAGCCATGTCATGAACAACTCGACGATGTTGAAGTTTTGTAGCGCATTGCGAGGTGCTGGCTTGCTTTTTAGTGCAGTATGCAAGGCCGCTGCGTGGCCTTTGACTAATGTGAAGACCTAGGTCGTCTCGGTATTGTCGCTATCGTGGTGGTATGGTGAATAGGACGCAGGAGACTGCCAGGCGCAGTAGAGAACGCACTGCCATCCGCGTTGACCCCGTAGCCAGTCACTGTCACGTCGAGATGCTGGTCGCTCCAGCACCTTGAAGTTCGCGGGTGCGCGCCTTGGGTTTCCTCGGATTGCCATGCCGTCCCGCGTGCTTCGCGCGGATCGCCGGCATTTTGTATAAGGTCTCAGTATGGGCGCGCAATGATGACGGCGGAGGCGGCGACCGAACGTTCGCTGTTGACGATGGGCGTGCTGACCGTCAACACTTGCTGCCAGTCTCGGGCTGTTGAAGCCACCGACATCTTCATAGTGTCTGGAGACCCCTTGCCGGACGCCTGGTTCCGGCGCACTGCGAGTCTGAAGATCTGAGCGCGGCCACCGCGCTGCTTCAGTCAAGAGCGCTGATTTGGAGGCGATGGGAGCCGATAGAGCTGAAGGACGGATCCCACACCGAGCCAGCCTCAGATCACCGGATTCGACACCGACGGATGCTCTTCATCGCCGTTAAAAAATCTGTGCCGGGCTTGCATTTCACAGGCTTGCAGAAGCGCTCTCACTTCAACGTGCCACTTCGAGCGCCGTACAGTACCTACACTGGAGAGCCCCTCGAACTGCTCGGGCTTTGAAGGCACTGGGCTCGAGAGTCGAGGGCCGGATTGCCGGGCCTTGAACTTCAGTCGCGATTGGTACAGATTGCACCCTGGTACTCTGCTGCTGAGTACTCTCGCCCCAGAGATACTGTATCAGAGCCTCGCAGCGCCCGTTGTGCCATCTTGGCCATCGGTGCTCAGGCCTCAGGACAGCTCACTTTTCAATTCCCCGCCGAAGCCGCAACCAAGTCTTCCTAGCTCCTCGCCTCGACTCCTTCTCATCAACTCACGCCGACCATGACGCGAACCTCGGACTTGGAGAAGAACAGCCTCACCTACGCCGACCTAGAGTCCCCGGACCCGACCCACCACCTGCAGCACCTGACGCCGGTCGAAAACGTGCCGTACATGGTCAAGAGTCAATTCGCCAAGGAGATGATGGCCGAGTTCCTCGCCACCTTCGTCACCATGCTCTTCGGGCTGTCCTGCATGACGCAAGTGGTGCTGAGCAGTGAGGCCAGCGGCAACTTCGTGACCATTGCGCTGTGCTGGGGTCTCGCCTTCTTCTTCGGCATCACCATCGGCGGCGGCGTCTCCGGAGCTCACTTGAACCCGGCGGTGACCACGACGCTGGCGCTGCTCAAGCTGCTGCCGTGGAAGAAGGTGCCGTTCTACATCCTCAACCAAGTCGTCGCCGCCTACGTGGCCGCGCTCTTCGTGTACATTTTGTACCGGCCGATGTTCAACGAGGTGGATCCGGACCGAACCACGACACACACCATCTTCGCGACGTACCCGCACGAGAACGTGGGCAACTTCACGTGCTTCTTGACGGAGTTCGTGGCGACCGCTCTGCTGATCCTGGGCATTTTGGCGCTGCTGGACCAGCACAACCGTCCCATTGGAAAGAAGGCCGTGCCGCCTGCCGTCGGAGCATTGGTGAGCACAATCGCCATGGGGTTCGCCATGAACACGGGGCTGGCCATCAACCCTGCTCGGGACCTGGGTCCTCGTCTCTTCATGCTGTGCGCTGGCTGGGGTTCGCGCGTTTTCTCTCTAAGTCAGTACTACTTCTGGATCCCCATTGTGGCTCCGATCACGGGCGGCGCTGCCGGTGCGTTCGTGTACGAGGCCCTCATCGGATACCACCACGTGGAGAAGAACCGTGGCCCGCACCCGGAGTACCGATTCTAAACGTCGAAAAGGTAAAGTTATCTCACTTGTAGGTTGGTTGGAGTGAGGTGTGAGCAACTTTTAGTCGTGATGTTCAATGTATTCGTTGCAAAAAGTTACCCTCTGTCCTCTGTTGTTGCCAACAACGAAAGGCAACAACTTGTTGCCTTTCGTCTATGAACGTTGTTACCCATTATTAGGTATGAGACCCATTTCATGAATTATACCCATTTCCTCATCATTTGAAGAGACCAAAATCAAGAGGCAACAGCCATGAGCAACGTCAACGGAGCTCCTCGGCGCTGGAACATCGCGGAGACGCGCAGCGTGGCGAAGCGGAAGACCGCGAGCGGCGACAAGTTCGTGAACAACTACCGCCTGCTGCAGACGCTGGGGCAGGGCCGCTTCGGCACGGTGAAGCTCTGCGAGAGGCTCGCGGCCAGCGCAACTACGAGTCCAGCTGCCAGCAATGGAGACGCAGAGCCTACAGTTGCGTCGCTGCCCCCGCCGGCGTTTGCGCCGCGCAAGGCGCGACTGTTCGCCATGAAAACCTTCTCCAAGAAGATGCTGCGCAGACTGAAGGACTACTGCGCGGAGCCTGCAGGGGGCAAGGAAGACGGAGCTGCGGAGGCAGATGCAGAGGGTGAGGTGCCTATGAGGATGCGAGCCGTAACGGCGCTGGACCGAGTGCACGACGAGATCGAGATCATGCGCTCGCTGTACCACCGCAACATCGTGCTGCTGTTTGAGGTCATCGAGGCCGACGACAGCGACAAGCTCTACATGGTGCTGGAGTACATGGCGCGCGGCCCCTGCATGGTGTATCGGCCGGATGCGAAGGACTTCTACAGCCGGGTGACTGGAGGCACTCTGCCGGAGGAGCTGGCTCGCAGTTACCTATCGGATATCCTGCTCGGGCTACAGTATCTGCACCAGCGTCAGATTTGTCACCGCGATATCAAGGTGAGTGATGACCAAGTTGAGGTGTCGGTGGTATGAGTGTATGCTGACGCTGATGAAATGTTGATACTTATGCAGCCTGATAACGTGCTGCTGAACGACACGGGACGCTGCCACTTGACGGATTTTGGCTGTGCGAAGGCGTTTGCTGCGTATGGACACGATGGCAGTGAGGCGATGCGGTTGACAGACACGGTGGGGACGTACCAGTTCTTGGCGCCAGAGTGCTGCTCCGGCGAGCCGTACGACCCCTTCAAGGTGGATATATGGGCTGTTGGCGTGGTTTATTTCATTTTCCTGTTCGGCAGACTGCCATTTACGTCGGAGAGCGCGCGAGAACTGTTCGACGAGATCACTCGCGCAGAGGTTGTGTTGCCCGGCCCAGATGAGTCTCGCCGCGATCAACCAGTTAGTCCAGAGGCTCGTGACCTGCTACATCGACTACTAGAGAAAGACCCCGCGCAGCGGATCACCATCGATGAGGCGTTTCGCCACCCATGGTTCATGCAGGATGAGGAGGAGGAGGAACCTCTTTCGTTCTAATGCGTGTCGAATACGTCCACTGAAAAGAAGCTAGATCTTTTCTGGAGTTAACGCGGGCCGTAACTTCCAAATCATTCCGGTTTGAGACTTAGTCTGTTGAAACTCGTGTTCTCGTTTGAGTAGGCTTTGAACCTGCATCCAGTTGGCGGCGCTGTACTCCCGCGGTAAATTCACGCAACAGACCGCGGCTAGCTTAAGGCGTAAGTGCTGGGCTGAAGTCTCGCAGTTGAAGTCTGGGTACGTGTGGATTAACGAGTCTTGCAGCAGAACAGACCAGTTAACACTCGGCCTACCATTACATCCAGCTTAGAAACGAGGCCAGGTTGGGGTTCATTTCTCGACTTGGCTTTCAAGACGTATGCACCGATTCAATACCCGCCTCAATCGCCTGCTGATTAGTGTTGGCTTCAAGAAGCCCAAACACTCAAGAGGGCAGAGCACGTCGAGAACGCCACAGCAGACATTGAGAACGAGATGGCGCGTACAAGTACAACCTGCTCGCCGAACGAGAACCTCCCACTTCCGAGTGCAGACTAACGATCGGTTGATTCCTCGAGACGAAGTTGAAATGGCTCCACATCCGTTCCGGGTCGGGTCCTTCGGCAAGATTTACCACGGCACTTGGCTTGGTTCGCGAGTTGTCGTCAAGAGAGTCAAGTTGGAGTCCACCAAGGCCCGCGGTGATTTCTTGCGTGAGGCTGCGATCTGGAAAAGGCTGCATCACCCGCACATCGTCCCCCTGTTTGGTGCCTGCATCTCGTTCGGTGAGAAACAGACGCAACCAGAGGGTCTCTTTGTGTGCGAGGAAGCGGAAAACGGCAGCTTGCGGGACTTTTTGTTCAACGAGACTCAGGTGGGTCGATCGCCACCAATTTGGAGAGCGCTTCGTGACGCAGCACTGGGACTGCGCTTCATGCACCAAAGGGGCATCATTCATGGAGATCTCAAGTGTAACAACATTCTTGTGAGCAAGGCCGGAGTAGCGATGCTGACGGACTTTGGACTTAGTTCCGCTCCAGCTCATGAAGAATCGTGCAGCAACCCTCACGAAGCATCGGAGCTTTTCAGTGGAAGGCACCGGAATTGTTTGAACCAGAGTGCAGTGCCCCAACGTTCGAGTCGGACGTCTATGCTTTCGGCATGTGTGTTATGGAGGCTTTACGTGGTGGTTCTCCCTGGGGACCTCTACCTGATGCTGCGATCAGATACGCCCTCGTTAAACTCAAGCGAACGTTAGCTCAAGGTGGCTATCAGAGGTCGATATCGACTTGCATCATGCCGAGGCCTGCTAACGTGAAAACCGACCAGCACTGGGCCTTCGTGAAGCAATTATGCGCTTTTGAGCCCTCGAAGCGACTGAAGCTCAACGACGCGATCACAATACTCGAGAGATTTGCAGAAGTGAGGCTTCTGAAGCCGCGCAGCCATTGGAAACTGCGTAGATATTTTATTGCATGCACATATGCACTGCGTCTGTCTACTTCATTCCACGCTGAGTCGGTTGCTCCAGTTGAGTTTTCTCGTTGTAGCACTCGTCTAGCATTTGATGCGTCAGTTGGAACACTTCGTGAACATGAACGCCATCCATGCCGTCACCAGCAAACGGATCCTCCATCGCTCTCTCCACGTTGAAGATGCCGGTCATCAACAAACTCGTTGATACGCTGAGCAGCAAGCAGAAGACGAAGTTCGTCGCCAGATACTCGTTGCCCGCGCGATGTAAACGTAGTAGGGGCCGTAAAATACGGGAAGTACCAAGATGAAAAGCCGAGTGAAGGAGCGCGTAGCTTGAGGCGTGCGGTAACACTAAACAAGCACACAATATCGTATAAACTGTCAAAGAATGAAGCCAAGCAACACACACACGCATCGCATACCTTGATGTTCTGGAGCTTTTCGATGCGTGCCTGAAGCAGCCAGTGGTATTGGTTGATTCGCGAGGCTTCGTTGGCAGGCATCCCGCAGGCTTTCATGACCTCCACTTGGTCGTGTAGCTGGCGAATCGTGTTGATAATCTGCAACTGCAAATACTTCACAGGTGTCACATACTGCAATGCCAGCTTGCGTCCATGCGTGGTGAATCGATGCCGCCCCCGCGTCAGTGTAGGCATGATCAGCAGCGACATCGTATCGTGCAGCAACGATTCAAGCAGCGTCTTGGTCTTCTGCACGTGATCCTGGGGCAATTTCTTCCCTCCATTGATTGTCGCCCCAGTTCCACAGCGCATTGGCGAGTAAAATGTTCACCAACAATGACCTCGCTGCCAACAACAACGCACCAAAAACCAATTAGCTCTGATGTAAATACAACGGTACTCTTGCAGCTCACCCTCGGCAATAATGTCCAGCGCCTGCTCTCGCCGCGTGAAGGCCTGTCTGATCTGCATGATCATCGGCGACACCACGGCGAAGGAGACGATGGTCCACGAGATGTTGGCGCCGAAGCTCGGGCCCGAGCTGCTCTTGCCCAGGAAATAATACAGTGAAGTGGTGACGATCGAAAAGAGCACTACAAACAGCCCCTCGAACGTGATGAGCTGGATGCAGAAGACCTTGGAGGCCGCGTACAGGTCCAGCACGGTGTCTCGGAAGCCCTCGCTCGCGCGGCGCAGCGCCGCCCCGACGCTCATCTCGTCCTCGCTGCTGCTGGGTCCCCATAACTCGTCCACATTTTGCGGCGAGTTGAAGGCCGGACCCGAATGCGCTGCAGCCCTGGTGCCGTACTGCGCGTAGCCACCTTCTGACACCGGAGACCTCTTTCCGCCGATTGAGTGACGAAACGGCACTAGGTACCCCGTTTTATTGACCTATGGCACTATTTTGCCACTCAAAAAACGTTTTAAAACGGAGTCGAAGATGGTGAAAGTGGATGGCTCTGCGGTGGGCATCGAGGCGTTTGTGGACGCTACTGAGGAGCGTCTAGTCATGCGTGGTCGCATTAAGACCAAGTACGTAGGGTTAGCAATGTTGGGGATGCTATGGGTTTGATGGTAACGCTGATGTCTGTCGGTGGTTGTTGTGTCACTCCATGCTCACTACAGACCGGAGGACTTCGTGGTGCGCGAGATCAGTGCCGCGGGTGACATTGTGGGCTTCAGTGATGAGAGCGACAGACTGCCAACTGGTAGTGAGCGCGACGCTGTGCTGAAGAAGATCGAGGAGGCGTCGCAGAAGCAGAAGAAGGAGAGGCTGGTGTTTGATGAGCCTGCGGACGGATGGCGAGCAGCGCTGACGGAGCTGATTGGAGCCAAAGCTTGTGAGCACGTTGAAGGCGTCGCGCAAGGCCGAGAGAATGAGTGCTTTCTTGCTTCCCCCGCGGAGTTTCGGGACCGCATTTACCTGCAAAACTGCATCCAGAACTGCTACCCGGGACTAGACTGCAAGGTGCAGAAGGCGCAGTCGAGCGAAGATCAAGCTGAGGAACAGCAGATGCAAGTGGCGATGGATCCCGTGTACAAAAAACTTCGAGATGGCGGCATGAAGATTGAGAATTGCGATCGTTTACTTGCTTTCCTTCGAAAAGGAGCGGACGATCCCGCAGCAGCAAAAGGTATGTACCCAACAGAAATTGCAAGAGGGCTCATGTGGCGATTCGTAACAGAGTTTTTTTTTGCTTGCAGGACTTGAGTTGGAGCATGAGAACACGAAAGAGGCTCGGACAGCGCTACATCGCGTGATCGCCAAGAGCTCGTCGTCTTTCAAGACGAAGACTGAGACTCGGAATGGCGTCCAGCGACTGGTTGTTCACTTCTTGCCAAAGAGCAATAAGAAGCGCAAACGCTCCCAACCGCAAGCTTATCTTCGGTTTGTACTCCAAAAGGTGGGTTACTTGTGGGTACCCTCTTGCAAGTTGCGCTAAGCGTGGTCATTTCGTTGTTTCTCGCAGACAAACCAAGAGCATTTTACTTGCTTTGACAAGTTGACCCAGTGGCTCCGTCGTCCGCTCTCAGCGTTTTCATACGCTGGTACGAAAGACAAAACCGCCATCACTTTCCAGCACGTTGTGGCGAGTGGAGTGACACCTGATCGCCTCCAAAGTGTGAACAAAACTGATGAAGGCGCGCCGACCGGCATCCGAGTGGGAGACCTTCAGTATGTTGAACATCCACTGGCATTAGGCGGGGCCAGGGGAAACAGGTTCTCCATAGTCATCCGGGATCTTTCAAGTGAACCGGAGTCCAGTTCCAAGACAATTCAATCGACTCTTGAGTCTGCGCTGGACAAGATCAAGCATCAGGGTTTCGCTAACTACTTTGGGTTTCAGCGCGTAGGAATGCCCACAAACACAGTGAGAGCCCACCACATCGGCGAGAAGATCATTGCATGCAAGTGGGAGGAAGCTCTTCGACTCATCTTGGCAGTACAGGACGGCGATTCCGAAGATGGTGCCAAAGCAAAGCAGCTGTACCTCGAGTCTCGCGACATTGACGCTGCTCTCAAGCTCATGCCACACGGAATGCCTGTCGAGCGGCATGTGCTTCAGGGATTGAAGCGCTTCGGAAGCGATGCGTTCGAGCAGGCGGTGCTGAGTGTGCCGTTCTCGCGTCGTGTGATGTACCTGCACGCGTACCAGAGTTACCTTTTCAATCGGATGGTCTCGCTGCGACTGAAGAAGTATGGCAGCAAGGTTGTCGAAGGTGACTTGATCAAGTGCGATATCCCAAGCGAGAAGTCTATCTCGGTGAAGGTTGTCACTGCAGAGGAAGCAGCCGAGCTGAACGGGACGCACGCAGACGCGCTGGGACTGGTGTATTTGCCGCTGCCTGGAACGACTGTGAAGTTCCCTTCTAACTCGATAAAGGAAGCGTGCCTCGAGGTTAGTGATACGCCCGTAGATATTCACGCCTCGAAGCTGACAGTGACCAAATGCGTTGTGTGGTGTGTTACATGTAGATCACGGAGGAACACGGCACGAAGAATGCCCTCTGCAAGTCTGGGCCGGTGAAGGGAGCTTACAGGCCGCTGGTAACACATCCTCGCGACTTGGAGTGGACGTGGCTAGAAGATGAAGACAAGGGTGCGTGCATTTACATTGACCTTCTGCTCAAATCAGGACTCTCACTGACCTGTACTCACTCGTACGCGCTGCTGCTCTCAGCGCTCTCGCTCCAGCTTTCGTTTTCTCTCGACAGTGGAAGCTTTGCTACCATGTGCCTGCGCGAGGTGCTTCACTCAGACCTCTAGATCAATCGAATGCACACCATTTCGCAGTCAAAAGCAGCATCAATTCATTATTCGGACCGGCCGTACCGGTCATTCCCCTGCCACTTCTACTTCACGCATGAATCCCGCCGCCTACATCGCCTGTCAGCGGCAGGTCAAGTCACGCAACACAATACAGGCTCTATTTCTTGGCCTCCATGTCCTCCAGCGCCTGACGCACGAGCTTGGCGCCCGTGACCATGAAGAGCGTCTGCCAGATGCCCAGTCCCAGGCGCGGCACGATGCCCTTGAACAGGCCTCCGTAGCCCTGCTCCTTGACCACCGTGCGGAAGACCTGCACCATGTTCTGCTTGGGCTCGCCGCGGTCCGCGGCGCTCTGCATCTGGATGCGCGCCACCTCGAAGGGGTGGTTCCAGCAGGCCAGGCCGCCGCCAACGATACCGGCGCCGGCCTCCTGGGCCACCGTGAGCTTGGCGTCCTTGTCGCCGTGGAACAGCACCTTGAACCGGCCGCGCACAATCTCCGTGAAGCCCTGGCGCGACGCCCAGTTGGTGGCCTGGCGGAAGGCGATGGCCGTGCCGCCCGGGTAGAAGCCCTTGAGGCCGTGCGCGCCGTACACGTTGTGGATGCGCTGCATGGTGGAGATGGAGCGGTCGCCCGTGACGGCGCCCGTGACCAGGAAGGTGCAGGGCCCCATGACTACGACCTGGCACACGCCGCCGCCGGCTCCGGCCAGGAAGCCCGTGGCACTCTGGCCCACGCCCGCCGACAGCAGCGAGTCGGAGATGGCCTCCTTGGAGAAGAGCAGGATGGCGCCCTTGGACGCCGACTCGACCATCTTGGGGCCCGTGCCGGCCCAGAAGGCGGACACGCCGCCGCCCTCGCGCATGACGTTGCGGAAGGCCTGCGTCGTCGACTCGGTGCGGTAGCGGCCCATGCGCGTCTTCCAGACCTCGAAGGGCATGCCCAGCGTCGCGGCCTCCAGGCACTGCAGCAGGCCGCCGTTGAACAGGTCGCGCGGACCCACCTTCTTGCCGGACGCGGGCGGGGGAGACATGGCTCTTGGGTGTGGACGTACGAAGGTGCTGTGCCGGCTTGGGGGCAAATCGAGGTGTGGAAAACTGAGTCTGGAGGCGATATCCATGCGGAGAGAGCCGAGCCAACTTGCGCTTGGTTCAACTAAGAGCGGACAGAGGCGCTGATATCCTAAGCTTTAAACTGAATAGTGAATAAAGCTTAGGAGATCAGGAATACAATACGGGGTCACGTCGATCTCGGCCACGTACTTGGCTTTGTGACGTCACGGTGTCGGCACTGCCGGCAGCTCGAGGACGTCAGCCTGCTTCGCCATGCTGTCCAGTTAATGCGAGGCTTTCGCCGCTTTTTCCGGGGCATTTGTCTCCGCTGCACGAGCGCATCAACAGTGTGGCAGTGTTTCCTTCTCGCCAGAGTTTTTGCGTTGTACATGTACGAGCGGCTGCAACTGTAGTTGTCGATGTCCACGCAACGTTGACTCATTGAGTATAGCGGTTGCGGGGCACTCTCGGACCCACAGTGAAACATGTGCAGGTGATCGAAGTGCATTTCCATTGTAAGATGAACCTGCGCTTCATATTCGCTGCTTGAGGAGGATCCGTGGGTGTGGACGAAGCATACAGCTACCGGTGGTAGTTCAGTACCAGGCACGAGGACAATGAGGACCCTCCGGTGAGACGTTCTTGGCGCGCTAATTTGTCCACATATGAGGGCTGCTGCCTACGGGCATTTGGTCGACCAGCTGACCCGGAGGTTGTTGCGCGCCATATCGACGTGCCCTCAGCTGTTGCGGCTTCAGCAGCCAAGCCCGATGCGCTGGAACGAGTCGCTCACTGCCTTGCACTGAACTGGAATCGGAAGGAAGCGTTTACAGTTAGTAAGCAGCGAAGCGTTTACTTCTAACGTTAGAACAACGCGCACGGTCGGCACGGGCGATTGAAAGGCATTGCACCTCTTCATGTTGAAGTGGCCATAGCTTTCTAGCTTTTGAGCTAGACCTGTAGGACCGCTCGCAACTTTGTAGAATCAGATATAGAGTCAGTATGGCATAGCGAAACCAAGCTTAATCCGGGGCCTCGGCGCACGACACTGCTGCGTGCAGAGGACAGGCGCCTCAAGCGAGTCAGTTACCTATATCGGCAGTGCATCGAGAGCTTCCAGCGGCGTCGGAACCGTCAGAGCGGAGCGTTTTCCCTCGCGGCTTCTCTTCCTGCCGCCCGAAGTCCCCGGCGCCACCAAGCCGACTACCGAACAGCCGACAGCCGCCGCCGTGCCGCCCGAGCAGAGTCAGAGGCGCGCGCGACTTCCCGGTGTGCCCTGCTGTTTCCTACGCATCATTTGGGATCGCCCCTTCTTTCCCGTCTTGTAGTGGCTGGAGAGGCAGGCAGGCGAGTTAGGTAGTTCGCGATAGACAGCGCGCCGACTGCTGGGATCGAATAAGGCGACGGACGACCCCCCGACCGACTGGCGCGCGTGTGAAGCCGAGGTAAATGGCAAGGTCGCACAGCACAGAGACCCCGTACCGCCGCTCCCAGTCCGTCACCAGCCACTCGCAGCAGCATCGAGGCACGCCCGTGCTGGAGGAGCAGAACTACATGAGCCCGTTTAGCCCGCCGTCCAACGGCCTCTACGTCATGGAGACGCCGCAAGAGCGCGACGGCGACGCGGCGCGCGACGGACGCCGCTCCATGCGCCAACTGCCGCCCGTGGACCAGAACGGCTCCTTCCGACAGCGCCACGGCATCACGCGCGGCGCGTCCAACGGCTTCGCCACCATGGACAACGGCAGCGCCATCAGCAGCTCCAGCGGGAACTACATTGACGCCATGAGCCTGAACAACAACAACAACATGAGCGCCACGGCGCAGCAGCCGCTCATCTCCACGCCGCGCGCCACGCAGAAGAACATCGTGCGCGTGATCGACAAGGACATGACGCAGCAGTTCCGCGGACGCTCCAAGTCGGTGGGTCAGGGACGCATTCGCTGGTTCGAGAACAGGAAGTCGCAGCTCCTTGGGTTCTGCCTTACGATGGCTTTCCTCGGCGTGTCGGTCGCCATGTACAGCTACCGATGGACGGGACTTATTGCTGGCTCGGTGAACAGCCTCATTTGCGGCTCCGCTGTTGTTATCACGTACTGCCGCAAGAAGCAGTGGCACCAGCACCCGAACCCGATCGTGCACAATCGCTCGGTACTGAGTATCTTCATGGCGGTGTGCTTGCTGTTGAACGTGCTGGTGGACTTCGACCCGAGTGGATCGAACACGGACTGTCAGCGACTTGCAGGTATCACGGAATTCTTCTTCTTCACAGGCGAGGCGTGGGGTCTCGTCATGGCTTGCGATCTGTTCTTCTCGGTATGTCAACTGTTATTATGCGTTGCTCTTAGCACTAGCCAGGCCTAACGTTCTTGCCTTTGACGCACAGCTCACGAGTCCGTTCACGAGCTACAAACGACTGATGAAATTCTACCACCTTTGGGTATGGCTGGGAGGCATTACTATGGGTGTGATCACGTACTCGGTCCAAGGTGCTGGCGGATTCTTCACTGTGGACGGCCAGTCCATGACCTACGAGACCGACACGGACACTGTCATCGGCTTTTGCTTGGCTTCATCGCGTATTTGCTGCGATTCTGGCGAAACCTGCCCTGACACGATTCAAAAGTGCTCCACTACCGCGAGCTTCTTGAACGCGCAGAAATGGTGAGTATTTCTCCGCTCAACGTACACAGGAAAACCACGACTAACGGATGTTGTGCGAACTTTTTTTTCAGGCCCTGGATTTTGATTTACAGCTTCGTGCTTCTGGTGCTGTTCGTGTCTGTGTGGTAAGTTCCCGAACCAAAATGGCTGTGCGTATGTGCTGCTCTCTAATAACATTTCGCTTCTTTCCGTGCTGTAGTGTGCTGACGTTGGCGTGGCACCGCCTCTACCTGCGTGGTGTCCCCAAGACATACAACATTCGCCTTCGTGTGCTGAACTACATTTCCTTGTAAGTGCATTGTTGCTGGTATCTTGCTCAACGATGGTATCTCACACCTGTAACGCTATCTGTGATGTATAGCTTCACGGGCGCGTATGTTTTCTACTGGTTGCTCCTGCTGCTTCTCTACATGTGCGCGTACTTCTTGTCGACCAAGAGTGACACGTTAAACTCGAAGGCCGTTGCGCAGGTTCTGCGTCAATTGGTCATCTTCCTCATTTCGTCGAAGGGATATCTCGACTATGTGATTTGGTTCGCTGTGAACAACATCAACAGAAAGAGTGGAAACGGACGCGATGAATCGGCAGATGTGGATGTCGACCTTAGCCCGCAGGCCAACACGGCCCTGCGATCAGAAATTCTGTACTACACCACCTCAGGCATTAAGGAGTCTGTTCGTGCTGTGACTGACGAGCTGATCACCATCCCGATTTCTGGCGAAGGCGATGCGGTACGTTGATCTTCTGTTCTTTTCGAGTTGAAACTTGGAGCCTGACTTGTGTATTCGTTTCTATCACCAACAGGGCAAGTCTATCAAGTTTTGGTCATTCTGCCCAACATCTTTCCGCAACATTCGATTGACCTTTGGAATCAGTGACGCCGACTACATTCAAATGTTTGGCGCTACGACCAAGGAACGATTCAGTGAAGGTCGTAGTGGTGCTTTCATGTTCTACACGTCTGATGAAAGTCTGATCGTGAAGACAATGTCCCCCGAAGAGTGTGCGTTCTTGCGCAAGATGGCACCTAATTATGAGGCCTACATGACCAGCAACCCCGACACACTCCTCACGCGGTTCTACGGTTGCCACTCCGTCTCGCTGTACGGAAAGATGTACTACTTCGTTGTGATGGGAAACCTGTTCGCGGACACGGACGTTGTGCATCACCGTTACGATATCAAGGGATCGTGGGTGGATCGTAATGCGAAGGTCCCGAGTGTCGGTGATAAGACCGCGTGCCGTTACTGCAACGCTTCGTACACGTTCGGCAGTACCAAAAACCAGGAGTGTGGTGACGGCATGAACTTCCACGAGCCCGACATTGTCCTCAAGGACAACGACTTGATGACCAAGGTGCGTCTTGTTGCACTTCATTTGCACAGCTCAGTGGTGGCTAACGTTGTTATTCTCTCTTGCAGATTCGCATTGACCCGGCAACAGCCCACCGCATCTACGACCAGATCCACAAGGACAGCGACTTTTTGTGCTCGCAGGGCATCATGGATTACAGTCTACTCATGGGTATTCAAAGCTCGGAGTACTTTGTCGACACAAGCCAGCTGCCGCAAGCCCGTCGCGACCTGCTCTTCACGCAACCTGCGACGAGCGTGGCTGGTCCGTCGCTCTACCATTTCGGTATTATTGACTTTCTGCAGCAGTGGTACGTCATGGCAAGCTTCCTTGGCTCCATGCCTGTGTTCGATTGATAACGTTGTATATGTCCAAACCTCCTTTGTAGGACAATGGAAAAGAAGATGGAGCGGTTCTACAAGACGTTCGTCAAGCGGAAAGACCCGGAAGGTGTCTCCGCTTTGCCGCCGAAGCCCTACAAGTTCCGTTTCCAGCAGAAGATGTCGCGCATCTTCGCGCTGTCGACGCACACGCGCGCTGAGAACGACACGGCTTTCAACCACAACTACCCGGCACTGATCGACGTGCTGGACCAGGGCAACTTCGACACCCAGCGCCACAACACCTTCATCAACAACTCGGTGATGGAGCAGAGACCGGTGTTCAACCCCGACCTGCAGCAGGACATCCGCGTGGTGTAGCTGGAATCCCGAGGCGTAGTGAGTAGGGGCCCTGAGCGTCGTGCTGCATGGGCCCCATTTTTGATAAGTAGGAAAGAAGAGAGAAAGAAATTTATAATTACGCGACTCCATGGTCATGGTCATGGTCATGGTCATGATCACGGTCATGGTCATGATCACGGTCATGCTCAAATTGACTTTTGCAGCTATCGACCGATACAAAATGCTGTTTCGAATTTTGGCCAATCAGGTGGCCCCACCTAGCGCGATAGCAGTTCCCCCTCACAACAGAAGTGCCGAGCCAAAAGCCTGCTCTCAACATGGTGAAGGTGCGTCTCGTTCGTCTCTCTCCGTGCACCTCTGCGACGGACTGGGAAGCATAGTTGGTGGTAGCTACTTAGAGGCCGATCGTATCCTGATTGCTGACCGTTTGGCTGCTTCGTGGACGCTCTGCAGGCGGCGTCTCCGAGCGTGAAGGCGATCTTTATCCTCGACAGCGATGGCAACCGCGTGTGCGCCAAGTACTACGACAAGTCGTACCCGACGCAGAAGGAGCAGCTCGATCTGGAGAAGAAGCTGTACGCCAAGACCAAGAATGCCACGTCTCGTGTGGAAGGTGAGAGCGCTGCTGGCGGTGGCATTGAAGACTGTGGAGACGGCATTCTGATCATGGTTATTGATTACTATTTGTTTATTGTGTAGCCGACATTATTCTGATTGAGAACATTGTGAGCGTCTTCCGCTGCGGGTCGGACACTACGATGCATGTGGTTGGCTCGGCTTCGGAGGTGAGGAGCAGCAGGCTGGATGGACCCAGAATGAGGAGTGGTGGGCTGATTGGAGTTCCTTATTGTTGTAGAACGAGCTGATCCTGCTCACTGTCTTGGACTCGGCCTACGACGCTGTCAGCAACTTGCTGAAGTACGTGGTATTGTTATTGAACGTGGAAGGTTTGGCGCTGAAACTCACGTGGATGACTTGTCTGTGACGCAGGGGACGGATGGACCGCCATGTCATGCTCGACAACATCGAGCTGGTGCTGCTCACGTTCGACGAGGTTGTCGATGGCGGGTACGCGGATGCAATATGCTGGTTTGCTGGATGGTGTTCATGGTGATGCTGAATGATTTTTTATTTCTCTTACTTTTGTTGCAGAATCATTCTGGAAGTCGACACGCCGTCCATCTCGAACCGTGTGCTTATGCGCGTAAGAATCTCCGTTTGCGAAGAATGCTGTGTTTGTTCTGATCGCCATTCTAACCTCTCGCTTCCTTTCTTCCTTTATTCAGGGTATCGACAACGAAGTGCCAATGGCAGAGCTCACCATTTCACAGGTGGGTTTGTGTGCAGCTTATTACTCCGTATTACCCCGTCCCTGTTTGCTTACTTCGCGTTTTCTTTTTATCTGCATAGGCGTTTGCTTCGGCTCGCGAGCAGTTCTCGCGCTCCTTCCGCAGCTAGACGGCATCCTGCGTGCCACATTAAATGTGTCTTTCTCTGCTTTCTATCCTGCTCTCCCAAACACGACTCCGTTGTGATTTTTTTATATCTTCCTGGCCTTCATGTACACATGTTGTCTGCATCCGTGGCCTGCAATGCACTTCACAGCGTCACAGCTAAACTGGACAGCATGATCGTGGTGCTCGGCATCTCTATTCGTCAGAATCAACGCCTTCTATTGGTCAAAACTAATTTTGCACTACGAGCAAGGTAGCTTGTCATTTCCCACCAGGAAAGCTGGCGACCAAGCTCTTTTGTCTGCGGCAATGGCGGCGAAGCCGGAGAAGAAGCACAAGCCGGAGCAAGAGCAGGAGCAGGCGCAGGCCAAGCCGTGGGGCCGCTTCAAGCTCGTGTCCAAAGAGCCGGCGGAGGAGAGCGACCACATCAACTTCCGTAACAAAGTGACCACGATCGGCCGCATTAAACGTCGGTGCGACCACGTGATCAGCAAACCTTTCATCAGCAGCATCGTAAGGCAATTCTACCCCAACGCGCTGTATTGGGCAATGATTGCTGCTTGTCTGCTAACGTTTGAGCTTTGGTGATCGCTGGTTGGCTTCGGTAGCATTGCGTTGTACAGTTGGAGGGCTTGGACACGAACGGAGACCCCGTGGTGAAGCTCCACGACAACAGGTCCGTCTAGTTGCGTGTCGTTATCGCTGCTAGTTTGGCAGAAGCTAATGAAATTGTGGTGTTTTGATGCAGTCGTAACGGTATTTATGTCAATGAGGAAGCGGTGGGCAAGGGAGCCTCGGCGCAGCTGGGCAACGGATATACGATTCACTTCACTAAGCCTGGCACGGCTTCGGCAGGTACGTGAGCACCTGTGCTTACCAAGCAACAACGTGGCTAATATAAACTGTGCTGCTGTGTTTCAGGAATCCCTCCGTTGGCTTACAAGTTCGAGTTTCTGAAGTACGTAAAGCAAAACCCTTTGAGGTATTCAAAGTTGCTTGTGTAAACTTACTTAATGTGCATTTGTTAGGTCTCACGAGTCGAATCCTGCCTCTCCACAGAGTGATGTGGCTGTCTCGTCGAAGAGCGAGGCAGCGGCCCCATCGAAGAGCGAGGTCGTTGAAGCATCGGAGGATGTCAACATGACGGTTGTCGCCGATGAGTCTTTTGAGGCAACGCAGCTGGCGGATCCTCCGTCTCCGTCGGAGAAGAAGCGCAAACGGGCGGACGAAGAGCCTGCAGTCATTACCGTTGCCACGCAAGAGCTTGAAAGCAAACTCAAGAAAGCCGAAAGCCGAATCGCAGCTTTGACTGTGGAGTTGGAGAAGAGAGTACAAGAGAAGGTGAACAAACTCCAGCAAGAGAATTTGAGCCTGATGTCGAAGCTGGAGGAAGCCACAGCTGAGAATCTCCAACTGAAGACGGATTTGTCCGCGAAAGACAGAGACATGGAAGTGAAGGTCAAAGAAGCGATAAAGAAGCGAGATGAGAGTGCTGCGGTAGAGATTCTGAAGCTGAAAGAAGAGCTGACTGCCAAGGATAAAACTATGGAGCTGAAGATTAAGGAAACCGTTAAAAAGAGCCAGGAGGCCGACCGCGAAGCCAGGACCCAAGAAATTGCTGCAAAACTCAAAGAAGCTACGAAGAAGTATCAGCAAAAGGTGGAGGCTGAACACTTTGAGCAGCGACGAGAGATGAGCGAGAAGATGGCGGCCTTTTCCAATGAAAACGAAAAGCTGCAGACAACACTTAGCACGAAGGAGGTAGAGCTGGCCGAATGCGAGGATAAACTCGCGAGTTTGCGCGAGAAGGTCACTGAACTGACAAGTACCTTGGCCGAAAAGGAGAAGGCGTTGGCGGAACGTGAGGAGAAGATCGGGGAACTCGAAGAAAAGATTAATGCGTCGAAGGATGAGAGCTCGGAGCTCATGGGACTCCTTGCAGCTGCAGAAGACAAGGTCGTGGCTGCTGAAAACAAGGCTGCAGAAGCTTCTATAGCCGCTGCCGAGGCCGCCAAGGCCAGCAAAAGTGGTGGTGATGCGAAGGAGCAACAAGAGCTGCAAGCAGCTATTGCATCTCTTCGAAGCGAGCTCGAAACGCATCGCGCCGAGCTTGCAAGCTCTAAAGAGGAGGTACGCAGGCGTGTTGGTGTCGCTAGCTCTGTTCACACCTAATGCTGTATTTGTATTGATGTGCAGCTGAAGCAACAACGAGAAGCTGCAAGTGCTGCTGCGTCTGCATCGACGGAGTCTCCTCCAACTGTTGCTGCCGAAAGGTAGGTCTGTCCCCGTTTCCCACGGATAATTGCTGCATGTAGTAACCTTCTGCTCGTGATGTCAACAAGCAGTATCGGCCAAGACGACGACGTCGAGACTCTGCGCGCTCGGTTGGCCGCTGTATTGAACCTCTTCGGACAAGTGCAGGCTCTCAGTGTCCAAGGTATCAGCCTGATCAGCGGAACTGACCGTCCAGAGCTGGCGGACCTCCACCTCTTGTCCGCTGCATCAGCGCGCACAAGCACGGCAGTGCCGGACTCGCCTAGCTCTTCTCCTAGCGAGGAAAACGCCGAAGATGACGCGAAGGACTCACCTGCGAAGAAGCCGACGACGGAGAAGAAGGCTGCGAAGAAAGCCGCCAAGGACGTCAGCATCAAAACCGAGAAGGCTGATCACACCGAGGACGATGCGGATGACGCTGCAGCGGAGCCCAAGTCGTCTCCGGCCAAGTTGAAGCGGGAGAAGAAGAAGTCCATCAAGCAAGCGGCGCCGCTGTCCGCAGCGATCGAAGCCGACGCCGCCTCGGCAATTGCAGCCATGGCATCGGCGGAAAGCAGCGGCAAGAGCTCCCCGAGCGAAGCGAGCACCGCGGTCGCCAATGGCGACGGTGACTGGGAAATGCTGGAGTGAAATACGTACTAAGGTTTTCGAAGTTATTCTACTATAACTGCGTAAGAAATGCTCGTGCAGTGCACCCACCGTGCCAAAGTCTACAGTAACATGTCCATGGGTTTGGTTCATCCATCCAGGCAATGCAAATCGACACTTTGGAAATGTGCCACGCACGATTTGAATCTCTTGGCCAATCAGAGACACCCATGCGCTTGTTTTTGCTACACACCATCCAACAAATTGCCCAATTTGCTGCTTGGGGACCGACCGCCGGTCATTACTCGACTCGCCCCCGACGCCTCAAGTACTCGCCATGCTGCGCACCGCCTTCCGTCTCCGCTCCGCCCTGCCGGCCCAGCGCCGCGTCGCCGCCTGCGTCTCGCGCGGCTTCGCCTCGTACCCGCCCCACGAGGTCATCGGCCTGCCGTGTACGTCACCGCACGGATATCTACGTATCTACTCTAGTGGAGCTCTTGGGATTGACGATTTGACAATTGTCTTGTATTATAAAAATTGATGCAGCGCTGTCACCGACCATGGAGACGGGCAACATGTCCAAGTGGGTCCTGAAGGAGGGCGACGCCATCAACGCCGGCGACATCGTGTGCGAGATCGAGACGGACAAGGCCGTCGTCGACTACGAGGCCACGGACGACATGTTCCTGGCCAAGATCCTCATCCCGGAGGGCGCCGAGAACATCCCCGTGGGCCAGCCCATGATGGTGGTGTGCGACGAGGAGGAGTCCATTGCCGCCTTCAAGGACTTCAAGCTGGAGGACGCTCCGGCGGCCCCCGCTGCCCCCGTGCTCTCGGAGGAGAAGCCCCCCAAGAAGGAGGAGGTTGCTGTTGACGTCAAGACCAACGAGCCCGTGGTGCCCCAGGACTTCCTGGTGACCTCGCAGACCACGAAGAAGACGGTGCCCGGCCCGGCCATCCCGGCCTCGCCCGTGGCTAAGGCTGCCCCTGCCCCCAAGGCCGCTGCGCCCGCCCCGGCTGCTGGCGCCGTGTTTGAGGAGAAGTGGGGTCTTGGCATCAAGAAGAGCGCCATCTCCACGAGCCTCATCAAGAAGCAGCAGGCGTACATTGCCCTGTACGGCATCACCGGCATGACGCCCGCGGCGCTGCCGGAGAAGAAGAAGTAAATCCGCTGCTAGTACTAGCGATAGGTTCGGCAAGCTCATGATCCCCCGTTGCGATGCAAAGGATAGCATTGCTAATTTGTTAATGAAAGCGCGGAGCTGAGCTACTGTAGCCTCGCTTGAGCTTGCTTGCAAAAGGCACTACTTAAGGATCACAAGCCTCTCGACTGAGCTACTATTGTGACTTACTGAGGAACAGTGATACTCATCGAGTGAACCTTCTCCAGGTGGTTGAGCACGCCGAACGCGTCCACCGTCAGGAAGTCAAAGAGCCCGGGGTGCTTCGCATCAAGGGCCTGCAATAAAATACAGTAGGTCAATTATTACGCTCGCGACTACTGCAAGAAGGGAGCAAGATACGCACCTGGTACTCGTTCAGATCGATGACTCCGTTGCGGTCCAGGTCGGCGTCCAGGAACGTGTTATCCACAATATGGACCAGCTGATCCTCCGACAACGAGATCTCCAGCTCTGTTTTACCCAACAAAGCACCCAAACAATGTCAGCAAAAGGACACCAACAAAACAGCCACCGGAAAGATACGCATCACGCACCGCTGCATTCCGCAAGACACGAGCGCAGGAGCTCCGTGGTCATTTTCTTGGTGATGAAGCCCGTGCCCTCCGGGTCCAGCAGATAGAAGGACAGCATGAGCTTCTGCTCGCGCGTGGCCTTCTGGCTCAGCAGCGACAAGCCCTTCATCAGGTCCTCGAACGTCACCTGCAAACACAAACAGTAGAGACAAGCTATAAGTATCCCTCCAACCCTGCGTTCCCCCTCCGTCCCAAGATCTTACGTGGCCCTTCTTGTCCATGTCGAAGATTGCGTAGAGGCGGTTGACGTAGAGGCTGGAGGTGTTGCCGTCGCCGCCCGCCAAGAAGCGGAAGAACTCGTCCTTAGGGATGACCACTGCGTCGTTCTCGTGCTGGCCCAGCACCGCCGCCAGGTGCTTGCGGATGGAAAGCATCTCGTGCTGCGAGAACACGGCGGACACGTCCACGTCCGCCAGCTTCGTCTCCAGCAGCGAGTGCGTCGGCGGCGCGGGAGGCGGCGCCGACACGGTGCGAGGCGCGGGGGCCGGAGTTGGAGCTGGGACAGGAGCAGGGGCAGGAGCCGGGGCCGACACGGGCGCGGGAGGAGCCGACAGAGTGGGCGCAGACACGGGCGCACTGCGCGGGGCGCTGGACGGCGGCGGCGACGGCGGCGAAGGCTTGGCCTGCTTGTTCCCCATGACTTGCTGCAACTAGAGAAGGTCTCGAAGTGAGCGCAGGATATTTTACCTGGTATTATATTGCTCTACAAATGTAGGAGTCAAAAGACAAAAACCCAAAACTGCTCTACAAGTGATAAGAGCACATGGCGCATAATCTGGAGAAAGTCGAAATGGTGGTGGTGCGGTCGAGTACGCGCGTGCAGGAGGAAGGCAAGGAGGCGGCGGTGGCCGTGCCCGGCGAAGTGGCCGAGGCCATCGCCATGGTTCAGAGCGACTCTCCGTTCGTGGCGGCCGAGGGCTTCTCCAAGCTCTCGCGCGCCACGTTCAACAACCGTGAGTTGGCGTACAGTATGAGAGTCAATTGAAAACCGACAACTAAATCGCTCTTCGTTCTTTGATGCAGCGGTCGGGAAGGAAGCGGCCGGTGAAGCGGGCGCCATTAAGGCCATCGTGGACGCCATGGAGCGCAACATCTCCAACGGAACCGTGCAGGAAGACGGCTGCCACGCGCTGCGCAATGTCGCATTCCACTGCTGTAAGCTGAAGTGAGGTCCTGGGAATGCATCGGAAGCTGGAGAGCTAACTGGCATGTTGTATCTCTGTGTTGCTGTTGCTTGTTTGCAGTGCCTAATCTAGTGCTGGTTCGGGAGCAAGGCGCGATCGCCGCTGTGCTCAAGGCGATGGAGACGCACCCGGAGAACGAAGCTCTGCAAGCCGAGGGCTGCTGGGCACTGCTGGTCTTCTGCTCCAACACGGGTGCGATGGCTGTTGTTGTTTTCTGGGTGAATGGAGCGACCACCTCAGCTCATTTGGTCTGATTGTTGTTGCATATTTGAGCAGACGAGAACGCCGCGGTGGCCAAACCCCATGCGTCGCTGGTGCAGAAGGCTGTCGCTGCGTACCCGTCCAACACCGACATCCAGAGCCGTGGACGCTTCCTGACGGTGCTCCTTGCCTGATCTGGTACTGTTCTCGCAGCACGGCCCAACCTCTAGGTGGAGACGCAGGAATGAAGGTGGATTCTGATATCGGCGTAGACGTAGAGCATATATTACTGTCTCTCTGCCTGTTTGCTGCAACAGCAGCAGAATCAATGGTAGGCCATGCATTATACTTATACTTGCTGCTTGAACGACCCGTAGCTCGCAGTGCCGTATCCCGTAGGCGTCTCGTAGAGGCCGTACTCCGGGTGCTTGTGGCGCTTGTGGATGTTCTCTAGCTCCACGATGCTAAGCACACTGGAGCCAAGTCCCAGCAGGCAGCCAGAGGCGAAGGGCACGACGCAGGCCTGGAACGAGAACAGCACCGAGAACGGGTCCATGAACTGCAGCGTCGACGACAGGAAGAAGCCGATCATCGCCATCATGTTCAAGCCTGCAACCAAGAAAAACACATCACAGTCAGCACAGGGTTCATATCAGCAAAAAAGGTTATGGATAGCGTGCAACGCACCAGTGACCCAGGTCTCGAGCGTTGTGAGGCGGCACGAGAACCACTGGTGGACGACCTCGACGTGCGCCAGGTAGGCGCTGAGCAGCAGCAGGAACGACCCGGCGAAGAAGGGCACCCAGTAGCCCACGATGAGGCTCAGCTCGTCGCGCTTGACGTCCACGACGCCAAAGTTGTCCGCGTCGGATCTCGCCCACACGTAGGCGCGCGCGAACACGTAGAGCATGGAGCCGAGCATGCCCAAGATGGCGGTCCAGAAGTCGATGCGGCTCGGGAAGAAGCCCACGTACTGGCGCTCCAGCACGGGCTGGGTGCCGTGGAAGTACTCCTCCAGCCAGATCTCGAGGTTGTGGCAGCAGTTGATGACTTCCAGGTACGTGATGGCGTGGTAGGCGAGGAAGAAGACGGCGGCGAGCAGCAGCGGCAGGTCCACGGACGAGTGCACCTGGTTGCCCGGCTCGCGGGCGGCCTTGTAGCCGCGCGCGCCGTGCGCCATGGCCTCGCCCGCGACGCCCGAGACGAAGAGCGTGAAGGCCACAATGGCGCAGAGGCTGGCCCAGAAGCTGAGCGAATAGACCTTCCAGGTGCGGCCGTGCCACGCGCGGTAGAGCGTGGTCATCATCTTGCGGTGCGCGCGCGAGGACCAGACGATGCGCTTCTGGTCCACGGTGTAGAAGTCCACGAGCGTGGGCGAGAAGGCGTCGACGCCGTAGTAGACCGAGTTGACGCTGTCGGGCGCGGGCACGATGAGCTCCTCGGAGGCCACGCGCGAGTAGGACGACGACACGGACGACGCCGTGGGGCTCGTGGCCGCGTAGCCGCCGTGCTGCAGCAGCGGCAGGTCCTTCTTGGCCACCATGGACGTGAGTGTAGCACGAAGAGAGCTGAGGCCTGAGAGGCGAATTCAAGACTAGGGCGAGGCTGCAGCTGGCGTACTGGCGGCTGGCTGTCGCTCGGTCTGTTTCGGGGCTGGGAAAATCTGGAAAAACTTTCCACTCGCGTTCCTGAATTAGAAGAGGAGGTCCTCGTATTTCTGGGCAAAGCTTGGCTGGCCGGGAAGTGGAGTTCGTTGAGCCGAGCGGAGCTGAGTCGCTTTGCGCTCCCTTCCTTCGAGGCGATGGACGTGCGCGCGAGCGGGAGAGATGCTAAGTGAGGGCCTCGGCGGCGCCAGCGGCAGCGGCTGGCCCCGAGACTATCGATCCGTGATAGATCTTGGGGCGTTGAAGCCGGCCCCATGCATAGACGGGTACGCCACTGGTTTTCAGTATGCCGCGTTTCGAATTTCGCGAGGGAAGCTCGCAAGTGATCCCCCCAGTGGGGGGCCCCACGCCAGGCAGACCTCGCGCTCGGAGCCCCGGGCTGGGTGCCAGCAAGCCCGCAGCGCCGGCAGTGCGGTGGCGCCGGCGCTGGCACGGCACCGGAGCTGATCCTCGGCGGAGCGGCGGCTGGCGAGGCTCGGGGTGCGCAGATAGGGGCGAAACAGCGCGCTCCGCTTCAAGCTGGGGCGGGCAAAGGAATTTTCTCGCGGATTCCGCTCGCTGCTGGCTGGGGCTCTGCTGCCTGCGGCTGTCGGGTCTACACTGCAAGCCCGGCTGCCTTTCACTTCCTGGCAGGCAAGACAAGGTGGCCTCCAGCAGCGACGCGTGCAGCTGGCGCGTGCTGCTTCATCTCGGAGCGGCCGGTCCTGGCCAGACGTTGCCGGGGTATTGCGTGCAGAGCAACCACATCCTGGCGTGGCGGCGTTACTGCGCTGGGTCTGGAGCGCCACAACCAGAACCCGCTCGGGCACCAGCGCTTCATCCTGGAGCCACGCCGGAGCGAGCCACGTAGCGGTGCAGCACCTACTTGTCTCGAGGGAGCTGCTGGGTCTCGCGTTGCAAGCCAAGGCCATGCAGGCGTCCAAGGGCAAGGCACGTCATGCAGCTGCGGCGCGGGTCACTTTCAGAAGGACGCCTGATTCCACCCAGACGCGCCGTGATTGGCTGCCCAAAGGTCGTTCGACAAAAAGTTCGAACGCGACCGTTCGCTGAACGATGCGCTACCAGCACATTTCGGGTTTCGTATCGGGCATAAAAGGGACGAAATATCACAATAGACTCCAGCGATCCAAAACTTTTTCGCGTCGAGCGTCCACCGATGGCGGCGAACCACCTGCTCGCGGCGCCGCCGGCCTTCGTGCTGCCCCTGTCCAGCGACGACGAAGGCGAGAGCGACGTCCTCGAGGTGGAAGGCGTCTACAGCTTCGGACAGGTGCGGCAGCCAGCCCCGCATTGCCGTTGGATTCCCATGCCAATTAACGTTTAATTGACGTCCAGAACACGTACGGAGAGCTGGCGCTGGGCGATACGACCGACCGCAGCGCGCCCATTCGGGTAGATCTGGGCAACAGCAACCACGGCAGACGTGTGGTGGATGTGGCCTGCGGGAACGAGCAGACTGCCATCCTATTCGGTGCGTCGGTAACCATGTACGTTGGTGGATTGGGCTGCATCTGATTGAAGCGTGCTCCATTGTGCAATTGGGTTAGAGGACGGAGACGTGTACACGTGCGGCTATAATGACAGGTAGAGTACTTCGATGTTTGCTGCTTTTGATGACCCATTTGGTTGCAATAAGGTAGTGCAACTGACCTCTGCTTTGGTTGTTTTCCGTGGTACTTGCAGTGGACAGTGTGCTATCGGCACAACGGAGCGAGTGCCGACACTGCGGTTTTCTCCGGGACTGAGCTCTAACCGCACAGTCCGGATTTTCTCGGGAAATGGCAGTGAGCACCTTGCAGCACTACATGGTAAGCGGTCTCTGTAGTGCTTAGAGGAATGTGTGTGGATATGCCTCTGACTTGTTGGGGTGGCTGTTGCTGTCCGCTAGCAAATGGCAACTTGTACACTGTTGGGTTCAACATGCGCGGACAATTGGGGCTAGGCTCGTCGACAACCGTGATGGAGGCGACACTGGTCGAAGAGCTGGCTGGCAAGCGCGTAGCTGACGTGGGCTGCAGCTACTTCCACACGGCAATTGTGATGGACAATGGCGACCTGTATGCCTGCGGCTGCAATGACTACGGCCAACTGGGCTTGGGTGACCACCGTAACGGTGAGCTCGTGCCTCGACCAGTAGAGTACTTCTTCCGACGCCCCGTCCTGGCAGTTGCCTGCGGCCAGCATTACACAATCGCTTCGCTCAGTACGTGATATCACCTTCTAGGTATGGGGCATACCAAATAATGGTGCAACGTGCTATTTGGTGCAGGGGACGGAGGTGTTGTTGCCTTTGGTAAGAATGATCATGGCCAGCTTGGGCTCGACAGTACGTCAGAGCCGGTATCACAGCCAACGCGGCTTGCCGCACCTCTAGATCGACTCGTGGTTCCGCAACTATCGTGCGGATACCACCACACCGCAGTTGTTACCGAAGACGGCGCTGTCTACACATTCGGTCGCAATGACTACGGCCAGCTTGGTCTCGGACACAAGATGCACATGGCACGCCCAGCGGTACATTAAAGTGTGACAGAATACCTAGTCTCCAGGTCGTGAAAATAATGTTTTGTGCTTGTTTGTTTGGAATGCTATTTAGCGGGTAGAAAGCTTGGCACGAATGCGAATCACTCAGGTGGCGTGTGGTTGCTACCACACTCTCGTACTCTCGGATGACGGGAAGGTGTTTCCATTTGGCCGTAACAACCATGGCCAGCTCGGGTTAGAGACGTCAGTTGACTGCTTGAGTCCACAACTCATATCAACTCTACGAAACAAAACCGTCACCAAGGTACGCGTCTCGAAAGAAAACACTGTAGCCTACATATTATTGATTAATGGCGTCGATTCTTGTGCATCTAGGTCGCTGCTGGGTTTTACCATTCCGTGTGTTTAGTTGGTCCGACTGAAGGCGAGACTCCACCAGCACAAGGATCAGGAACACTGAATGGAGACCTGCGCAAGATGCTAAACAACTCAACTCGGAGTGACGTGACTTTTGTGGTGGAGGGCCGTCCACTCTTCGCTCACAGCTGTATCTTGGTAGCTCGTTGTGAGCCGCTTGAAAAGATGCTGGATGGCCGAATGAAGGACGGCTCGTTATCGGAAATTATAATTCCGGAATACTCGGTGAGTGGGGTGTGATTGTTGTCGTGATAAACCGTGGAACTTACTTATCAATCCTGCTCTTTGATGTTGCGGTAGTATGATGTCTTCGCAGCTCTAATGGAATTTCTCTACACGGACCAAGTCGCTGCGCTTTCACTACCAGACGTGACTGCAGGTACGAGTTAGTTCGTTTCCTTGACCGCAAATTGCACGCTTATTCTTTTGTTGCTGAACAGACTTCGCGCTGGAGCTGCATGCGCTGGCTGATCAATACTTGGTCACAAGGCTTCGAAGGTACGAGTCGCTTCCTCAACACTTTGGAGTTCTCGCAGTTGATAGTGAATTTCTGTCGTTTGTGTATTATGGCAGCACGTGCGAGAGCGCATTGCTACAAATTTTATCTGTGGAAAACGTCGTCATCATCATGGAGGTTTGTACAGCTAGCTCGTCGATGCCATCTTGAGTTCCTTGCGCGATATCCTTATGTACTCCGATGCTCTGTGGTGTGCAGTCGGCCCATTTCCGCAGCGCGTACACGCTGAAGAAACGTTGTTTGAGCTTTGTATTGGACCACTTTGCCCGAGTGATCGCAACCCAGGTGCGACGGCCTTCTTCCTTTCAATATCTGTCTCCTACCTCATTGACTTATGTGGGTTTGCGTATCTGTAGGCTTTCGTCGGGCTTCCTCAGGAATTACTTCAAGAGGTGTTGCTCATGGCATCTCAACAGGGGGTATCCATCCCTAATCAAGCCAACACTGGTGGTGGAGCTTGCAGTGAGTACCTCCGTGAACGTTAGCGCCATGACGTTCATCAAAAGTGTCATTGCAAGCAACCGGGATTTAAGCGGGCGCAATACTACTACTATAAAACAACCAGCCCTAACTTTCTTATCACTAGCGGAGCATCACGGTCGCTGCGCTCATGTTGCTTTAGGGGTCGACCCCCAAAACTATGCTGACCACAGAGTTTTGGACGACGTCCCCACTTGAGGAATTTGAGTACAAAGCCGCTTGCAAAATCTAGCGCTTTATTTCCCCTTTCACGCTCCCCGATATGCTGGCTATTTTGCAAACAACATACCATTCATACGTTGTTATTTACGGTAGACTGATACACCTGACTTGTGGTTCGAATGCCAGTACACTTGTATTTTACTTATGTAATAGCAGAATGTGCACACTCGCACAACGAAAAGTGAATAAGGGGTTAACTTTCGATGTTTCAATTTCGTGGTGTGTTCATTTTCAGAGTGAAAATACGAGCGAATTATTCCAGTAACCTTTCGCGATCCATGTTGAAATTCTTCCTCCAGATGTCATCTGCACCCAGCCGCAATGGCCAATGTTGCTGCCGCGACTATGGCATGCACGGCTGTTCAAAACTGTTAGTCTGCACGCGTAGGTAGATAACCTCATGCACGTTGAGCGCAATAAGGAAACATATATAATGAACGATAACTAGCTCAAAATAATGTAGTTGAGCCTGATATCGTACCATCACACATGCATGTAGGGTATCAAAGCAGAGCTGCGACGCCCGAGATCGACCCAACAGAACTGTAATTGAGTGGGCTAATGTATTTGCTTAGTCGAACATCTTTTCATGAGCAACGCAATGAATGAATTAACGCAGACTGGAAAGGAGCAAATAATCGGCGCCTATAGCGTGCAGGAAGGACTTGGAGCTGTCTGATCTCTTCAAAGCGAAGTAGCAGGCGAGCTCGAACGGGCCAAAAGAGAGCCATTATTGCTACCAAGAAGCACCGACACGGACTCCGGCTCGTACACCCCAGCTCATCGTCCAGCTCGTCATCCGCGCATAGCCTTCAATGTAATTTAGAGAATTGCTGCTCGACAGTACCCGGTCATCAGCATGCAAAGCTGCTTGCTACTTGGCGTAGCGTTGGCGCTTCCTTGAGGCTCTGCTTGTTGATGCTTGGACTCTCTGTTGTGCGCTGGTCAAGCGATCCCGAAGGGCCGCAGACTTCTTGCCAACATGACAGCATAAGGTTTGAAAGGCAAATAGGCTTAATAAAGGGTCCTAATCGGGTCCAAATAAGGGTAAAATGTCACGTTTAAGTCTATTTCTGATGTCCTCCATACTAACGGTCGAATTTGCTGTTTCATAACTTCGACCCGCTGGTTTTATAGCATCTAAAGATAGTGACGTCGGTTCAGCTCAGAAAAATCCGTGCCGATACCACCTACCGATAAGCATATAAATGTTGTTTAACCGAGGTATTTTTTTCATTTTTTAATCCCCGTGTGAGCGATTCTAAATTGTGACCCTAACCCATTCGCAGAATTAATGTAAAAAATAAAGCGGAGTGTATATAAGAGACGTAAAAACTCCATAAAACGGAGTCTCATGATTAGGGGGGACTTCGCCCCCAAAAAGAGTGCAAACGCTGCTCTATTCTCTGTGATCAACTCATTTCTGTGAGCATACTAACCGGCGTTTCGAGGTACGCCTTCCACTGATTCGAGAAGCGAGCCATCGTCGCTCCGTCGATCACACGGTGGTCACCACTCCAGGACACATTCATTAGGCGCACGGGCTCGACGTTGCCCTCTGCGTCGTATCGTGGAAGCTTCTGGATCTGGCCAATGGCTCCGATAGCCACTTGAGGAACCATGAGGACGGGGCTCATGTACGTGCCGCCAATACTGCCGATGTTGGAGATCCTGCACAGCGCATATTGATACAGATTAGCAACAGACGACTAAATAAATAGCAAAGATGGAAATACGTACGAGAATGTTCCTCCGGTGAGGTCGGCGGGGGCGAGCTTTCCTGCAACTGCGAGCTGCTGAAGACGGTTAAGGTCCTCCGCAATCTCCATGATGCTCTTCGTCTGCACGTTCTTGACGTTCGGTACGATCAGGCCCGTGGGCGTGTCCATGGCGACCGAAATGTTGTGAGCCGCGACAAGTGTCAGCTCCGTCTCGGTATCGTTCACAGTGGCATTGAGCATGGGGTAGTGCTTGAGCGCCAGGGACGCAGCCTTGATGATGAAAGGCATAAACGATAGCTTCACACCGCGCGACTCCGCGAGCGGCTTCAACTCCTTCCGGAGATCGTACAGCGCATCCATTCGGATCTATCGTACAAACTTCAGTTAGCACCTTGAAATAACTCCAGAAAGATACTCGAAGCTCACCTCATCCGCGTAGCCAAAATGAGGGACCTGCAGTGCCGCATTCATCGACTTGGCCATCATCTTCTGGATAGCTGCATTCAGGACAATCACAAATTGTCAGCACGGGACACCCAATCCAACACGCCATAAGCAGCATAACAACTTACGCGTCAGCGGCACCACTGTGTCTTGCTGCAAGTACACCGCATTCGACCCGTCGACAGCAGGAGGAGGAGTAGTAGCCGCAGCCTTCTGGCCGCCAGACGTCGCAGGTTTCGACGGCTGGGCAGCCAGCACTCTGATGTACTCCAGCAGGTCTCCCTTGAGGATGCGACCTTGCGGGCCCGTGCCCTCCACATCGTGCAGGTCAATGTTGTGCTCCTTGGCCAGTCGCCGCACCGACGGTGACGTCAAAAACTTCTCGTCGCTGTCAAGTCTACGAGGTGCGATCGGAATCCTCGAGGCGACGGGCGTCGAGGCCTGCACGGGCGTGGGGGTTGGCGCCACAGGAGCCGGCGCCGGAACAGGAGTAGGAGTAGGAGCAGCAGCCACGGGCGTGGGGGCGGCGCGCGGGATGGGGGACGCCTTCTTCTTGCCGCCGCCCTGCACCGTGGCGGCCGTGGCCTCGTCCACGTCGATGTCGATGAGCGTGGAGCCGACCTTGGCCATGTCGCCCACCTCGTAGTGCACCTTGGTGACGACGCCGTCGTAGCGGCTGGTGATCTCCACCGTGGCCTTGTCGCTCTGCACCTCGCACACGTTCTGGAACTGCTTGACTTCGTCGCCGCTCTTGACGAACCACTGCAGCACCTCCACCTCGGCGATGCCCTCGCCGATGTCCGCGAGCTTGAACGGGATCTCGGGGAACGCAGTGACGGCGCCGGCGTGGAAGCCGCGGCGGGTGGCGGCCAGGCGCTGGCCCAGACGACGCGCGCGCAGCAGCGAGGAGCGCATGGTGACGATTCGATCGTGCGTTGGTTCGGTTGGGGCTCAAATTGGGGAATGGGACTGCAACCTGCAAGCGACGCCTTGGTTGTTGCAGTGCCTCGAATAGAGCGCCTCCGTGACGTCGCCGGTGATTAGGGCTGCTGTTCCAAACCAGAGGCAGAGGATCGGGAGGGGCGACGTGCTCAGTTAATCTCATCACTTGACACCACGTTGAAGCGGGCCCGTGTCATCTTCGAGCTGTACATGCACTACAACATCCTTCCAGTGCTGCGTGGGTCCACAGCCTTTAGCTTGGTGTCATTGAGCCGCTCATTTCCCCTTTCCCCCGCCAAGACCGAAGCTCCCCTCCCTCCTCTGTCCAGTGATACAAAAGTTCTGGTCATGACGCTCTCCGTTCAAGACGACGCGCTCTTCCTGGGCCTGGACTGCTCCACGCAGAGCATGTCGGCTGTGGTCGTGGACGCGCGCGGCCACGTGGCGTTCGAGAGCTCCTTCCGCTTCGACGAGCGCTTCCCGCAGTACGGCACGGACAACGGCGTGCTGCGTCCCAAGGAGAACGAGGTGGTGATCCCCTCGCTCATGTTCGTCGAGTCGCTGGACGCCATCCTGGAAGACCTGGCCAAGAGCCCGGTGGACGTGAGCAAGATCAAGAGCGTCAGTGGCAGCGCGCAGCAGCATGCCTCCGTCTACTGGAGCAAGGGCTTCTCGCTGGGTGCGTGCTTGGATGCCGCCGCCGAGTCTGGTGCCGCCTCGATGGTGGAGGCCATGGAGAAGCAGCAGCAGCCTGCATTCTGTCTACCGGACGGTCCCAGTTGGATGGACAGCTCCACGACGCAATACTGCTCTGAGCTGGAGGCCGCCGTGGGTGGAGCTGACCGCGTCGCTGAGATAAGTGGCTCTCGAGCGTACGAACGCTTCACGGGCAACCAGATCGCCAAGCGGATCCACGAGGACCCCGAGTTCCTGGAGAAATGCGGCCGCATCGCCCTGGTATCGTCGATGCTGACTTCGCTGCTGTGTGGTGACTACACCCCCATCGACGACAGTGATGGATCGGGCATGAACCTCCTCGACGTGCGCGAGAGGGTGTGGTCTCCTGAGCTGGTGAAGGCCACCGCCAAGTATAGCAGCTCTACGGACGCCCCCGAGAAGCTCAAGACGGCTCTGGGTTCGGAAGTTTCGCGCGCGTACTCCTCTGTTGGAGCTATCCACGCCTACTTCCAGAAGAAATATGGTTTTGCTGCTGACTGCAAGGTGATCCCGTTCTCCGGTGACAACCCGTGCACTCTCGCGGGCATTGGTCTCTCTCAGCCCGGTGATGTGGGTGTCTCGCTGGGGACGTCCAGCACACTCTTTGCGGTTGTGCCAACGGAGGCCGCGCGCTTCTCGGGACAAGAAGGCCACTTCTTCTGCAACCCGATCGACCCGGACACTGTCATGGCCATGATCTGCTTCAAGAACGGCTCGCTCACGCGCCAAGAAGTCCGCGACCGCCGCGCTGGTGCGTCGTGGGAGAAGTTCGAGGAGCTGATGCACGTCACCAAGGCGGGCAACGGAGGCACCACGGCGTTTTACTACCAAGACCCGGAAATCACGCCCTCGACTCTCAAGGCTGGAGTTGTCGGCTTCGATGCCAGCAGTGCTCGCACCGACATCTCGCTGGCCCCGCCTGAAGTGGAGGTGCGTGCGGTCGTGGAGAGCCAATTCCTGTCGCTGCGTCTGCACGCCGAACGACTTGGAGTGAACAAGCCGCAGCGTCTGATTGTGGTCGGCGGAGCCTCCGCGAACAAGTGCATGCTGCAAGTGCTCGCGAACGTCTTCAACGCCCCCGTGTACCGCCTCACCTGCGCGTCCAACTCGGCTGCGCTGGGTGGCGCCTTCCGGGCCCGTCACGGGTACGCCTGTGCCAGCAATGCCTCTGGTTACGTGCCGTTCGACGTGGCCGACAGTCTCGACTTCTCGCTGAGCGCCACGCCCATCGACCAGGACGCCAAGACGTACACGGCCGAGCTCCCGCGCTTCGAAAGCCTCGAGAACCAGGCCGTCAGCCTGCTCAGCTAGGCAGGCAACTGCTGTGTGTAGCTCCTGTCCAGGGAGCTCTTTATCTTTCTTCGCACTGCGATTCATGTGCAGCTCTAGCGTATCAACCAAACTAACCAAATGCAACTTTGCCGTCGTCAGATGATCGTCATCACCAAGGCAAACGGCAACGTGGTGGGTCATCCCTCCTCTGCCTCGAATAGTGCGCCGCGTGACGTCGCCTCAGAACTCCCAAACCCTGTCAAACCGCATTGAAGTTGGCGACAAAGCCAAGCGAAACCGGTACTGAACCGGTGCTAGAAATGCGCAATGTCTTGACTTCATTAAGCAAAATGCGATGCGCATTTTTTCACGTACATCATCAAAACATTTACCGTGATGCAGACGAAAAGCCGTGAGCAAAAACGGGGCGGACTTGGACACCTGGATTGGAGAGCTCTCCAAGCTCAAGGTCAAGCTCAAGGTGGCGCTTTGGCAGTCCCTGAATAGCCCCGCTCCGTGCAAGTGCAAGCGCTGCCTGAACTCGATGCCAATGTCCCTGCTGACCCCGTCCCGCCGTGCCCTGACGCGCCGCCTCCTGCGCTGCGCCCCGCTGGCCCGCGCGCTGCACGCCGCCCCGCCGCTCGCCCAGGCGCAAGAGGAGGAGGACGACGCGCTGCCCGTGCTCGAAACGGCGCAGATGAACATGTTCACGGCCATCAACGACGCCATGCGCGTGGCCATGGAGACGGACCCCTCCGCCGTGCTCTTCGGCGAGGACGTGGCCTTCGGCGGCGTGTTCCGCTGCTCCGTGGACCTGCGCGAGAAGTTCGGCAGCGACCGCGTCTTCAACTCGCCGCTGTGCGAGCAGGCCATCGCGGGCTTCGCCATCGGCTACGCGTCCACGGGGCGCACGGCCATCGCCGAGATCCAGTTCGCCGACTACATCTTCCCGGCCTTCGACCAGATCGTGAACGAGGCCGCCAAGTTCCGCTACCGCTCGGGCAACGAGTTCAACTGCGGCAAACTCACCTTCCGAGCCCCGTACGGAGCGGTGGGCCACGGAGGCCACTACCACTCGCAGTCGCCCGAAGCGTACTTCGCGCACACGCCCGGACTCAAGGTGGTGGTGCCACGCAACCCTGCGGCGGCCAAGGGCTTGCTGCTGGCGTCGATTCGGGACCCGAACCCGGTGCTCTTCCTGGAGCCCAAGGCGCTGTACCGCGCATCAGTCGGAGAGGTGCGTTGCATGTTTTTGGACAATGAGTGCATGGTGATAACTGCTAACAGTTGCTGGTGTGCTTGCTGTAGGTGCCGGTGGGAGATTATGTGCAGAACTTGAGTGAGGCCGAGATCGTGCGGCGAGGCACCGACGTCACTGTAGTTGGCTGGGGCGCGCAAATGCGGGTGCTTGAAGAGGCCTGCTCGTATGCTGAGGATGTGGGCATCAGCTGCGAGCTCATTGACTTGCAGACCATTTTCCCCTGGGACGCTGACACTATCGAGCACTCGGTGCGCAAGACCGGCCGGCTAGTCATCAGCCACGAAGCTCCGGTATGTTGCTGCAAAAGTAATTTTCTTGCTGGTTTGGCGTTGATGCTGACGACATTTTTTTTCTATTGCTTTCAGAAATCCGGTGGTTTCGCCGCCGAAATCTCGTCTAGTATGCAGGAGCGGTGCTTCCTGAGTTTGGAGGCTCCCATCCAGCGCGTGTGTGGCTATGACACACCGTTCCCGCTGGCGTATGAGTCGGTGAGTTCCCCCTCCATAGCTTTAGTTTATCGTTTCCAAGTATCTTTCGCTCACAATTTCTATCCTTTTGTTTTTTATCAGCACTATCTTCCGGATGCACTGCGCAACTTCGAGGCGATCAAGAAAGTGGTGAACTACTAGGCCGTCCATCCATCTCGGATCATACACTCAATACTTCCAACGTTCGTCATGTGTACCATCAAACTTGAATTTTAGTTCGCATACTGCTTCTGAACCTTTTGCGCCTCTGGCTGCAGTAGACTCTCATAGTACTGGCAAAATAGTTGCGTCTGCGTGAACTCGTCCAAATAATCCTCGTACATGCTGTTGCGCACCTCCTTGGCCACTTCTTCCTGCAACCGGTCATAGAAACTCTGTCCTCCTGGAGAAGATAACAAAAGTGATCAGCCAGATATTAAACACCTTCATGCGCTTGGCGCCTACCTGAAATCGAAGCCGCCAAGTCCTGCGAAGAAATGTCGAAGCCCATATCACGTAGGAAAATCTCCGCCTCCTGCATCGTCAGCGTAATGATCGTGTCTTGCTCGTCGGAGAGCTCGTACCATGGTTTCCCCGTGGGACGCAGAGCGCAAAATCGTTCCTTCGCTTTCCGAAGGAGGCGGCACAGTTCTACACCATTCGGGATGGAAGTGGGACCCAAATGCCTCGTCACAGCTGGCACCGCGATGCGATCTCTGTCGATGTCGTAAAAGCACACATCGGACCATTCCGAGGTTTCGTTGAGCGAGTGGCATCCAGCGAGGAACGGCACGGGGGAATGGAGGAAGTCCAGTAGCCCTGATGGCAATAACGGGATGTATGTCGATTGCCACTGGAACGGAGCGAGCAGAAGCAAAAGTGCCGTGCAGACCGCAGATACTTTGGCGGGGCTGTCACCCATGATCACAACCTGCTTCTCCAGCAGCAAGTAGGCCATAATTTCCACCACTTTGTCCGGCGTCAGGAATCGTAACACGACACCAATCGCCCATCGATCCGAATGGCGCTTCGGAAACTGGTAACTAAAGTCGTACGATGGAAATCGAGTGGTCGACCAATGCCCAGGATCGCTGATCTTGAATCGACGTGCTCGATGTAAAATCTACAATAGATAGTGACAAGCAAGTTACGGGTTAGTAGGTGATTGAGCGGCCTACGATGGTATGTAAGAAAAGGAACGCACGTCGATAGAAGAGGCTGATAAGCACCGCCGGTACTTCGATCGTTTGGTCGGAGATTTTGGTGCTGTCGAGGAGTGAGGTCTTCGAAAACGCAAACGCATTGGTCTATTTCCTTTTTCAAGCAGTGTCATCGTTTGCTCGAAGGTCATTGATGCTGCAAGAATCAAGAAGCAGCAAGTTAAAAAGGGGTTCCGAATCAAGGATACAAGCAACTCCGCACCTGTCGCGATACTGTCGACTGCTTCCAAAATGTCGCCAACGATAACCCGATCATATTCCTTTGGTCGAGTAGCGTCAATGCTCTTCACCATGGGTTTATCCATAATCCACGCGTTAGTCCCGTTGTAGTTGCCGATGTCGTCGGTGCTGAGACTTTTCCGAAGCTGGCTTGGGCGTCTTCTCGTCTCATTATTCGCCTGAGTGTCTTCTTTTTTGCTCAGGCTAATGTTCGTATCCTCGCTTAGTACCGCACGTTGCTCAGCTGAAGACACGTTCAGTTTTGAAGCAATTGAAGCCAGGTTGGGTTGATCGGTCGTCTCCACATCATTTGGTCGATCTCGTAAGCGCGGATTTTCTTCGTGATAAATCGTGAATTCCATTGCGAGATCCAGCAACGGCCTTAAGACAATTTCAAATTGCTCGTCTTCGCTGGCTTCAGCCCCTGGTTCGTTGGTTGACATTTTCTGCTGTTCTGTTTCGTTTTCAATGATCGCCCGTAGTACCTAAACCATCATTTACACCAGATTAGATATGCGCTTGACAGCAAAATAGAGAAATCATGCCCCAGAAGAGAATCTTACCGCAAAATGGAAGCGGTAGAACGGGAATTTGCTGGTGAAGCAGTAGCATACAGGTGCCATTTTGCTCGTCATGGCCGACCGATTCCCTTTGCTAGATGGTGACGAGGAGTTCCCACTAAGCCAGCTGGGAGTCCAGCTCGAACGAGGGCTCTTCGGTGCTGCGACGCTACTGGATGCGCTTTCTGTCGTTGTTACATCCTTCATCACTGCAACACAAAATCCATACAGCACTTCGCCCTTCGCACCGGTAAGACGAAAAGTATAGCCACTGGTTTCAGGGGCCTCCTTGATATGCTTCTGGAGGGGCTCGATCTCGGTGAACCACTTGGACACTGCTACGCCTCGGATAGACGCCGCTTGCTCGGGGGTACACATCATCAGAGGTACACCACGTGGAAAACAAAAGTCGGCGACGGATTCATCAGGAGGGTCATTAATTCGCTGTCATAGCAACAGAAACACAAAGTCAATGAGAAAGCATCAGAAAATATCACGGCCGATAGTACCCACGTACGTTCGGGTAGTCAAAGAGTAGTTTAGGTTTCCAGTAGCCAGCGAGCCCAGACGGTTGATGCTGTCGTTCCGTCTCGCTGAGAGCCATGCCCGTAACGAAAAACCGTTCGAAGATGTGCTCCTTCTTGAGGTGCATGGAAAACATGATTGAACGCGCCACATTCTGCAGCTTGTGCGGGTGGGCTCGCGCGTGCCAAATATCGCGCGATGACGGCTTAGCATACATGATGCGGTACATGAGGTGTTGCTGCTGTGAGTGGTCACCGTCGACTCCGTTCTTCCCGTCCATCATTCGCTGCGACGATCCACCAACCGCCTCCAGTGCAGAACCTGTAGTTGACGACCGGTTCACTCTTCCCGGGGCTCCTACAGCATTAAGATGATACATGAGCGACTGCCGGTCTCGCAGCTCCAGTGCAATCGACGGGTTGAACGGTTCGCTTCGGTCACTGGTTCGAGTCGGGCGGCGTATCGTCTCCGGCTTGGCATCTTCTCCTTCTGTCACAACTTCCGACTCATTTCTCGTCGCATCCACAAGTGGCGGCGGCGTGCCCGGAGCTTGGCCGCAACTGTCGTCACTGTCATCTTCACTGGAATCGTCATCAAAGTCGAAAGACGACAGCGTCGGACTCAACAGATTGGCCGTGTGGTCTGGACTACTGCTTACAATTGGCAAGGAGAGCTCAAACCAACGTCAAAACACTGACTTAACCCCCTCCTTATAGCATTGCAACCTCACCTGAAGAAGGACGAGGTTCTCTCCACCGTTGCAGCGCCGGTTGGGTCGCCGTCTCCGTTTGGGAGTCGCTCGGCGCGCACTACGAGGTCCAGAAGGTCCCTAGCCGTCTTCTGCCGACGCCGCTTCTCCACCAGGTACTTCTCCTTCCACTTCTGCGCCTCGTACTGCGCCAGCACCAGCTCGTTCTACCTCAAACAGCAGCAGCGAGTCAGCACAGAAACACACAAAATATAAGGAGGGGAAGAGCGGTCGTCTCTGAGCGGGCTAAGCGCCGTAGAGGCTGTTGCGTGGGGGTCACACAGCCCTGTAGAGTCTGCGGAAGTGGACGCACCTGCAGCTGCTCGAACTTCTCCTGCCACGCGTGGGCGGCGGCGCTCTCCGCGCTGAAGCCAGAGCTCATCGATGGGGACTCGTCGGCGGCTGTGCAAGACGATTTTATTTGGTGATTTGTATGGACTCAGATTTCCAATAAAATACAGTTGAAGAGCATACTTGCGCTCTTAGAGACGGGTGCACTTCAACTTCAACGTTGTTCCCTCTTTTTTTTTCATTGACCCGACACGGCAACAACAGCGCTACGGCAGCTCAGCTACCCGGTTCCAACAAATAAATCACGCGGACTGCTGGTGGCCGCCCTCCTTCCTACCAATACTTAATAATCAAAATCATCATCGGCTCGACGCCGCATGCACGCTACATAATGGCACAGCTGGACTGCTCGGCATCCTCCATTTCAGTATCCTGGTCAGCAGGAGCCGTCGCGCCACCAGCTTTCAGACTCTTTTCCATCTGCAAATTAGCAAAGACAACGAGGTAAGCACAATAATCAAAACGACATGAACCGAGAGAATACACTTGACGTACCAGGTCTTGGGTGAAAAGGAAGGAGCTGCCCACGGAGAACTTGTCGCCGTTGTCATACTGCATCAGGTACATGTCGTTGTCCAGCTGCTTGAGCACCACACCGCGGACAAACTGCGTGCAGCTTTCGCCCACGGTAATCTTCGAGTATAGGATCGATCCCACGGAAAACTCGTGGCGCTGTTTGCGCGGCTCAGGTACTTCAGGAAACGTAGAGGGCACTCTGGTCTCGTTGCTCGCGGTTGCCGCAGCATTAGCCCAGCTATTCGAGCCCGGCTGCGTCGCTGGCTCGCTGCTAGGCTCGCTTGGTGCCTTGGGGGAACTGGAGCTACTCTTGACCTCATTTGGCGCGACAATCGCCGAAATCGCCGTCCTGTACGGCGTGACCGCTTCAATGTGGCTGTTTGTGAATGCTGGCACCGTAAATGCCGGGATGACCTGCTCGTCCATGTTATTTGTCACCGTAACAAACACCGGAGATGAGGACTGTTGGAGGGGCTCGACCGCCACGACGCCCCCTGCCGCTAGCTCAATAGTTGTGACAAACTTCTTCATAACATCCCGCATCGACCCGCTCAGCTCCAACCATAACGCCTTGAACTCGCGAATCAGTACAAGGCGCACCGACTCAGGTAGCACCGACTGCTTGTCCTCCCATAACTGCTGCTGACCCTCTGCAATCTCCATGATCACTTGCGTGGAGCTCTGCGTCACGCCAATGAATTCGCGAATACGACGCTCAATGTCGCCCTTCTTGATTGGTGCAGAGTCGCCAAAATACTCGTTGTGGGCTGCGAGCGCCTTCTCCTGTTCTTGCAATTCCTCCTTGGCCTTGGACTGTTGGATCGAGTGGAATTCGTAGTAGCGGCAAAGCGCACGCGCCAGCATCGGGATAAACGTTTCCAACGCCGCTGTCGCGCGGGCCATCGAAGCCGTGCGCGCTTCCTGATACGACTTGCAGGAGTTCTTCAGTGCTTCTTCACGTCGCTCACGAACCTTTCGGAACAGAATGCTCAAGTTCTTGTGAAAAGCCAACGCATGATTGGCAACCTGCAACGCCTGCGCCGACTTCTTCACGCGCTGTTCACTCTCACTACGAGATGTCCAGAGTGCCTGCACCTCGACGTCGTCTCGCTTCCAGACTTCAACCACAGACTGGAGGCTCGCCGAAGCTTCTGTCTCCCCTTCAGCGATGAGTTCTTCATGGCGCTTCTTTACAAACACTAGAATTTGCTTCGATCGAGTTTCCTTCGTCTGCTTGGCTTCTACCAACGTCCCCTCCGCTTCCTTCACGTCACGAATGCTCTTGTCCGACAACGCAGCAAGCTTCTGGTGTAGCGTCTCAAGTGCGCCCTCCACTTCCGTGCTGTCTTTGCTGTTCCTCTCATTTGTCTGGTTGAACCAGTTCAGCCGATCCATGTACGCCTTGCAGGCCGATGACAGACACTCGATGGCACTCTTCGCAGCATTGGCGCGTGCATAAGCACTCAGCTCAGCCATCTGGGTTTCTGTTTGCACCAAAGCTGCAACCTCTTCGTCTTTCTTCGACAACACCTCATCTTTCGGCGAGCACGCCACCGAGTCAGTCGCATTGGCTACATTTGGAGGCAAGCTGGCCGCAACCTCAACGGTCAGCACTGCACCCCTCGTCCGAATATCCTGCGCGTCCTGCGTGCCAACATCCTTCACCCAGGTGGCCAAAGCGTCCACTGTCAAGTTGAGATGCATGACCAGCTCCAGCGTATCAGAGACCTGCAGAGTTGTCCACACGTCATTCGCCCAGTCCGGGTTGCGCAGCGGCTGGAGACCAGCCACACGATCTTCCACGGTCTGCAGCAGCAACTGCTGCGCTCTGGCACAGTCCGCACCAGTGGGGGCCATCTCCGAGTCCTGCTGGGTGTCCAGCGTCGCGTCCTTATCGTGTGTGTGCGTCTCCTCTTCTCCCTCGCTCTTCTCCTCTGCGTCCATGAGCGCAAAGCTGTTGTGCTCCTTGCGCCTCTTGCTGGGCGTCACATTCGCGTCCACCGACGACGCGCTCATGCGCCGCTTCTCGCGCTCGCGCTCCGGGGTCCCCATGCTGCTGGTTGTGGCTGGCGGCGCCGACGCTGGGATCGAAATGGCGCGTTGGTGGCGGCGGCTCACCTTGAGGTATTGGTAGGCGTCTTCCGTGCGGTTGTCGCAGGCGTGCAGCGCTCCCACCAGCTCCTGACTCGTCAGCGGCGGCTCGAATTCGTACATGGCGAGCACGCGCAGCTGCTCCAGCTCGCGCAGACTCGGCGCGTCTTGGCGAGGCTTCTCCCAGTACGAGTCGTACGTGGTGCCTGTTCCCATGATTCTCGCACCCCAAGAAAAGAGCGAATGGGGTCCAGTGGGAATATTTGCATTTGAAAAGCTCACAAAGTGTGAGAGGAAGAGAGAAAAATGACGGTAGTGATTACAAAAATGACGCAAAGTGACCTATCGTTAGTATGCGGCTTCCTCCTCCCCCGCGTCGTCTTCTTTCTCGAGCTGATGGGAAATGACTGCTGCCACGCCCCACTTGTCGTCGAGC
The DNA here is from genome assembly GCF_000149755.1 of Phytophthora sojae. Lineage (NCBI taxonomy): Eukaryota > Oomycota > Peronosporomycetes > Peronosporales > Peronosporaceae > Phytophthora > Phytophthora sojae. Next base: position 4,719,342 of record NW_009258119.1, read on the forward strand.
GGATCTTTCTCGAGCTGTAGGATGGTGTACTGACCCAACCGTAATGAACCTGATACCATCGAGTCAATTAACTTCAGTCACTTAAGTCTCCGCTCGCTCATACCCAGCCAGTTGCACCATAGACGCACCTGGATAGATCAACGGAAGCTGCGCGTGCGGGTGCTGGTCGCTGCCACCGATAATTTCAATCGCCCGAGGCTCCTCTGGCTTGTTGGACTGCAGCATCGGCAGCAAACCGGCGAAGAAGGAGCTCTCCACCACGGGCAGTCGGGTCTTGACCGCCGAGTCGCGCAGCACCAGCACCATGTCACGATCCTGCATGGGGTTTTTGCCGTCGTTCACCAATCTGTCAGCAAGCAACAGCAGCAGCAGCGGAACTGGTTTTAGTCAACTCTTCATCCATCACGCCAAGTACATGAGTCAGCGTTACTTGAAATATCGCGCTTCGCCCATGACAGCCACGCCTTCAACGAGCTGGTCCTCTCGGCAGTACACATTGGACGAGTACTGGGTCAGCGACGGCGCCGACGCGACGATGCTGCGCGTCGTGGGCGGGTCGTTCTGCTCCACCGTAAGCAACACACACAAGCACAGCCACCCATCAGCTCCTGGGATTGATCCACGCAACCAGACAGCGCGCGCACGTCGTCCGGGATGTATAGCACGCGGCAGATGATCATCTCGAGACGCGAGATGAGCGCCATCATGTCTCCTTCGGCGGCCGCCACGGCCTCGAGCGCCTCGTAGTCGTGCTGCCCGCGCTTGGCCACCAGGCCGCCGGTCACGAGCACGGCATCCACGTCGCAGTCCTCGGAGCTCACGATCTCCTCGCAGAGCTGGTTCACGCGCGCGGTCTGTCCCTCGAGGTCGCTCAGCAGCAGCAGCTTGAGCTTGGTGGGCATGGTCATCGTCCAGAGCAATTGGGATCAGCTCGGCGAATTTGATGGTGTGTACCATCATAATGGTACACACCATAGAGATAGCTTGGCCAACGTCGAGTCGAAGTGAGCCTGAGTATTAATACTCAGGCTCAGCCTTGGCGCTGCCAGCCACGGGCGCGTGCGCCGAACGGAAGCCGGATTAACCCGCGCTAGTTCTTGATGAGCTGCACATGTTACTGCGCCGCCTATCGACCAACAGAAACCAGCGCCAAGTTCTCGCCAACTGTTGGGCCAACGCAGCGCACCGGAGCGTTTCACGGGCGAAACCAATCGGTGACCGCCACTATCAGCTATCAACTTAGTCAAAACGGCTGCTCCATCGCATTGCCGACGCCCGTGACCAAAAGAAACCAACTCCAACACCAACACCTTTCAGCATAGCAACAGCTTCAACGTGCTGTTGTAACGTTTTGCTGTGTGAAGCGACGGCGGTACAACGATTCACTTGGTTTTCGTATGGTGCGAATCATGAAAACTCGTCCCAGTTCGTTCTTTTTCACATAAATCGTGTCACAAATTTCATAAAAACGTTCTATTTTCCCCTTTTGCGTGTCGTTCGACCGTTAGTTTCGGCTTCGCCATGCGATGGGGAGAGCAGAACCGGGAAGGGGCACAGCGTCCCCCACGCTCCATTCCTCCATTTCACGCGTCCGCGCGCGAGCTCCTTCGCTTCCGGTTCCTGCACCACTGGCCATGAACGCCGCGCAGTACCTGCTGGACCGCATGCGCACGTGCAAGGCGCTGCACGAGATCGGCGACAAGAAGGCGCGCGGCTGCTTCCAGTCCGTGGGCAGCGCCACGCACTCGTTCCACGGCGACGACGCAGTCGGCTTCGGCCCGGGCTACATGGTGGTGGCGGACGGCGTGTCCGGCACCATGAAGGCGTCCGGCGTGCTGGCCAGGATGCTGGTGGCCGAGACGCTCACGCACCTGGCCAAGCTGCGCAAGCGCTCGAGGGAGGAGCCGCCCTGCGCCGAGGACTTCAGCCAGAGCATGCAGGCGGCCATCAAGAGCGCGCGCAAGATGGCCAAGCGCAAGGGGAGACTCGACTCGACGATCTCGGCTGTTTATTTCGACGAGGTCTCGCGCCAGATGTTCGTCTACACGATCGGCGACTGCAAGTGCGTCGTGTTCCGCGGCGACGCGCTCGTGTTCGAGAGCGACTCCATCATCTACGACTTTAACGTGCCGGCCGTGGTGTCCAGCAACCAGTCTATCAACTACGCGGCGGAGGTGCAGATCCAGGTATTTGAGTATGAAGAGGGTGACGTGTGTCTGCTCTTCTCGGACGGCGTGCACGACAATATATACGTTGACGACATTGTGTCGTGCGTCGCGTCGGCTTCGACGTCGCCGTCGTCTCGATCGAAGGGCGGCGCGGCGGAGGAGATCGCCCGCAGGACAGTGCAGCGCGCCAAGGACACCTTCGCGTGCAGCTCGCAGTACATCCCATTCGCCGTTTCAGCCGCGGGCTTCTGCCGCGAGGCGTTGGCCGAGCTCGAGAACAGCAAAACCGTCGACGCGGAGGAGTTCGAGCGGTTCCGACAGAAGTGCGAAGCCATCCCATCTCTAGAAATCCAGCGCGCCGCCTTCACCAAAGAGCGGCGCGTGCGCCAGCTAGCGTTCTACAGCGCGTCCAACCTGCTCGCCTTCGCACACAAGAAGCAGGGCAAGCGTGACGACATCTCCGTGTGTGCAGCAGTTCTCGCGTGACTATGCTCCATTGGCAGGCATCATTCTCCTTTTACCACGCAGTATGGTACGAAATCCCCCAACAACGACACTCCGTGTGGGGACTACCTTCGCCGCATACAGACAGAAACCAAACCATAGTATATGACTATTAAACTAGTAACACAGATATATTAGCCACAGTACAATTGGTCTCAGGTGCTTCATCGGTGCTTGTAGCTATGCGATCATTCTAAGGAGTCATCGGTGAAGTAAGCCAGCCACTTGGTAGACGAAAAGTGAGTCAATGCCTTTGACTCTTAAGGTGGTGACAAGCACGTACAAAGTGCGAACTTATCAGTCATAGTGCGAACTTACTGCTGTCCAGTGATGGAAGCTGGCAGTGCGTCATTCAGCAAGTTTTCGAGACCATGGGCAAGCGATCGCGCAACGGACGAGGCGGAGGCCGCGGTGGCGGCCGCGGCAGCAAGAAGCCGCGCGCCGATGGCAAGGCGGAGGACTGGCGCGCCGACAAGTTCGCAGACTGGGTGTACGAGAACGAGAACTTCGACGCGTACTACAAGGCGCAGAACATCATGGCGGACGCGGACTGGGCCGCGTTCAAGAAGGCACTGGCCACGCCGCTGCCCACGACCTTCCGCATCAACAGCTCGTGCCCGTTCGCTGACCGGTGAGTTCATCAGTGTATATTGCAGTGGAATTTCGAGTGTGGGGGCTCGTTTTGAGTGATTTTGGTGCTTTGGTGCAGTATCCGCGAGCACATTGAGCAGGACTTCAAGTTCGACGGCCTGGTGGTGGACGATGAGCCCGTGGAGCCCATCAGCCCCATGCCCTGGTACCCGGACAACCGCGGCTTCACGTGGTCGGTGGAGCGTCGTCGTGTGCGCAAGCTGCCGATCCTCAAGGAGTTCCAGTCGTGGCTCGTGGAGCTCTCCAACAGCGGCAGCATCACGCGTCAGGAGGCTGTGAGCATGATCCCGCCTCTTGTGCTGGGCGTGGAGTCGCACCACAAGGTGCTGGACATGTGCGCTGCCCCCGGCTCCAAAACGTCGCAGTTGCTCGAGTCGCTGCACTCGAAGGAGTTCGAGACGGGCAAGACCCCCACTGGTGTGGTGGTGGCGAACGATGTGGACCTCAAGCGCGCCTACATGCTGGTGCACCAGTCCAAGCGCATCAGCTCGCCGGCCCTGCTTGTCACCTGCCACGAGGCTCAGAACATCCCGTTCCTTGGCGAGGACGGCACGGAGCGTGACGGTGTTTTTGACCGTATCCTGTGTGACGCGCCGTGCAGTGGTGATGGCACTCTGCGTAAGAACCCGCTCATCTGGAAGAACTGGAGCGCCAAGAACGGTATCGCGCTGCACCCGCTTCAGCTGCAGATTGCCAAGCGTGGCGCCGCCTTGCTCAAGGTTGGTGGCAACATGTGCTACTCGACGTGCACGTTCAACCCGCTGGAGAACGAGGCGGTGGTGGCCGATCTTCTGCGTTGGGGTAAGGGCTCGCTGGAGTTGGTGGACGTGTCGAACACGCTGCCGCTGTTGAAGCGCCGTCCTGGTATCAACACCTGGAAGGTGATGGATTCGAAGCTCACGGAGTTTGCGTCGTACGAGGACTACGTTGCCCAGGACGAAAAGGAGAAGACCAAAGACAAGATCCGTGCTACTATGTTCCCGCCTACGGCTGAGGAAGCGGAGAATCTGCACCTGGAGCGTTGCATGCGCTGCCTGCCTCAGGACGAGAACACGGGCGGATTTTTCATCTGTCTGCTGAAGAAGGTGGCGCCGACCCCGGATGAGAAGGAAGAGGCTACTGAAGTTAAGGCTGATGATGTGCCGATGAAGTCCGAAGAGACCGCGGAACAGAAGGAGGAAACGGCACCGTCGAGCGATGCTGCGGATGTTGACACCAAGGTTGACGCGGAGGCTCAGAAGTCTGCGTCTGACGAGGCCAGTGCTGAGGAGGCTAAGCCGCGTAAGAACCGTCGCGACGACCGCCGTAACAAGAAGGGCGAGGTGTACGTGGCGTTTGGAGCCGACAACTGGACCAACGTTCGCGAGTACTACGACATTGCCCCTGAGTTCTCGGCATCGCAGCTGATCACGCGTTCGGAGGACGCAAAGTCCGTCACGTTTGTGACCGAGAGCATTACGATGGCGTTGCTCGAGGAAATGAAGCGCAAGAAGCTCAAGGTTGTGTACGCCGGACTCAAGATGTTTGAGCGCAACGAGACTACCGAGGGCGGCAAGGTGTACCGTGTGTGCCAGGCCGGTCTGCCGCACATTCTGCCGTTCATGAACAAGCGCAAGGCGAAGGTGTCGACGAAGGACTTCCAGATGATGCTGGAGCGACTTGGTGATCTGCTGGACTTCGACGAGTTCGAGCCGGCCACTCGCCAGTATTTCCAGGACGCTCCGATTGGTAGCGTCGTGTGCATGCTTGACCGTCCGGGCCAGACCAACGTCGAGTACGTTGCCCTACTTGCATTGGCCAGTGTCTGGTTGCTTGAAGCAAATGTCTGCTAAACTAACTATTTTGTGTTTGCTGGTTCTACAGGTCGAAGGTGATGAACCTGGTGGTGTGGCGTGGCCGTAACTCGGTTAATGTGATGGCAGCCAAGGCGGACGTGGCCGTGCTTTTGGGAACGATGAAGGAGATGAAGATCTACGATCCGGCAGTGCAGGAAGCAGTGTTGGAAGCCAAGAAGGTTAAGGACGCGGAGCGTGCCACTCGGGACGAGCAGCAGCAAGAAGGCGACAAGCCGGAGGAGAGCGACAAGAAGGCGGAGGAGGCCGACGCTACCCCCGCCGTTTAGAGTCATGTGCTAGCAAGGAATCCTTTTCTCTTTGATAGACAACTGCTGCTCTAACAGTTTGGCAGTGTACGTGTCCGATTTGCACAGAAGCGTTTCAGAAAAGTATCTGCTAATCTTGGGGGCCTTGTCAAGGTGAGCAGGAATAGCAAGCAAGCACGATCGTGCCTTGCCCTCCTCCTCGTTCTTCTCTGGTAGTTTATTTCTGCTCGCGGCTCGGCAAGATCGCCATCTTGGGTTGAGTATTTATTTGTCGCCAAAAACGCTGGGCTTGGAGCAGTTTGACCCCGTAGGCGTACGATGGACCGCAATTCGTCGGCTGAGATGCTTCGGTTGCCAGATCACCTTGATACGCCGACGTTCACATGGTACGGAGCTTGTGTCTGTAATACGGTACGGATAGCATCTCTAACTCCGAGTTTGTTTTGTTTGTCTGTGCAGTGAGGTGTGCAAAATCTCAGTGCGCTCCGCACAAAAGTTGATGGACCACGTGAACTTTTCGCCACTGCACCAAGCCTCACTGGGTCTGGGTAAAAGCTCAAACTCCGGTGACACCAAATCGCGTCCCATGCGTCGTCTGCTGTACGACGGATCCAAGTTGTTCTGGCGCGTCAATGAGACCCTTGATCTCTGCATCTACGAAGACATGACAGCGAACTGCGTCACCATCCGAGCTTTCCCGCAGAAGACACCTCAGTCCTCCGAATGTGATGCGAAGAAAAGCTCGGTCGGCTCCATTCCGGCATTGGATGTGGACTCGCGTCGCCTGCGTCAGACTCTCGGGATTGAAGCAGCACCAAAGGCTCCTGGTCTTTTCGGAAGAATGGCTTACCCTCCTCCGACAACGATGTCAAGCATCACACTTGCTAACAAGTCGAAGGCTGGCACCACGTCGTCGACCCCGGAACATTCGGGCGAGATCATCACCAAGTATTTGCTGGCTCGGTTGCAGGCACGTCGCGACTCGCACGACCGTGTGCACCTCGTCCTGCAAATGATAAACGATGACGACGTGGATCCAGCCGACTTGTTGCTGGCCACCACCGAAAGCTCGCAAGCTCTGCCTACCGACCTCGCAATCCGTCGTCGCCACACTATTGATGACGTGAAGGACGCGCAAAAAGAGGTTTCCGTGGCAGCCACTCGACTCAAGAACGCCCGCATGAAAGCCGAGGAGCTGTCGAATCTAGCGCGGATGACGTTAGATGCTTTCTCACGGGACCACAGCTCAAACGACCCTGTGGCTTCGAGAATGGTCACTCGCGAGCAAGCCAATGTCGCGACACTGGCGTCTTCCGCGTCCAACACGATTCTGGGCTTGGGTGGGGGTCGACGCTTCAGTGTTATGAGCAACAAACCCGCAGCTACCTGGATGCGCGCTTACGATCGTGTGGTGCTTCAAAACGCCGTGGAGCGCAGTAAAGAAGTGATTGAGCACCTTCCTCACTACGACGAGAAAATGGGGCCGATTGACGAGTCGAAGTAGAACCTATCTTGCAGGGATAATCCTTTTCTTAATTCACATCATGCCATGATTGAAACTACAGCTTCATCTGTTGTTCATGCCTTCTACATGTACATCAGGTACTTACACGTTAGGAAAGATATTCATGACAGCTTCACTTTGACTCAATTGATAAACAAGCTTTGGTATTTATTTTCCTTGCGTTGTCGAGTACATGTATACTACTTAAGTATTTGTAGCTATGACGGAAGATTCTTCCGCGGGTCATCCCAGGTTGTAACACGGTTGATGTGGTCGATGAAGAATACTCGGCCCTTGGCGTCAGTCTTCTCCTCCCACCCGACAGGAAGTGGATCGATACTTGTCGAGTTTCCAGCTGAGTTCCTCGGTGACATGTCCGTCGTAGCGTCTTCCTTCTGCTGGGCGATGTACCGCAGTAGCGCTTCACAATAGAGATCACGCGCTTCTTGGTTGGAGAAGTCCAACCTTCCTGTGGACTTCCAAGGCATCGAATCGTGCTCAGTTCGTGGCGTCTCGGATGGTAGTCTCTTGCTCATGGTCAAGACGTTAGGAGGCTTGGGACTGGAACCATGACAGTACAGCATTAGTGCTGCTCTTGATCATTCATTTCGCAGTATCGAAGACGAGTACTTACTCTCGAATGCGGATGGTTGTGCCCGGTGAGATCTTCTGTGTCTTAGGGTGCATGGCTGGAAAGTTTGTTGTCGCGGTGGTTGCATGCAGTCGGTCATTTTCCTGGTGGGGATCGCCATGGGAAAACATTAGAAATGAGGGGGATCACTGCGAGCTATTGCCGACACGTACTCGGTTGTGGTAGTCTGTGATCCGTCGATTCATGTGAGCGATTCGAACTTCATGAGCAGCTCTCTCTTCGCGCATCCGCCTAGCAAACGTGCTCAATGCTTCGCTACGTGTCTTCCTACAAAAGCCACACCCGTTAGTCTCGTTCTTTTCGCCTCTTTATTTGAAGACGGTGCTTACGTTGGGCTGCCATCCTGGAGCTCGTCGACTATAGTTTAGATAGATTTCACGGAATCACGAGTGGGGTCAATTGAAGGGCGGCCACCAAGTCCATCCGAAGTCTGGGAGTGCCCACCTTTCTCGCCGCAGTCGACCCCAGCAGCAGTGTACGCTACGACGTGCTTGAAGCGGCGAAGCTCTGCCTGCGTTTGAAATCTTCCGCCAGCGTTGCGCTCGTCGAAAGCACAAAAGCCTGCATGCGTGGCGCGGTTCATGATCCTCTCTTGTGCTGGAAAGGTAGTGGTCCTTCCACGCCTGAAGACAAGAATTACCCGGAAGGATATCGACGTGCGCTAAGATAAGAGCGCCGAGCTCGTCTCCGCCCCGCATTCCACTAAAAATACTACGTACGTTCGATGATCCGAAGACGTAAGCTGCATTATGCTGCGGGCGCGACGGCAATCCACTATGCACGGCAAGCTGCGCGCTAGAGAAAACGATAATGATCCTGCAATGGTTCTCACGAACCCCTTCGATTTGGCACTGTACACACCTCAATACAAGCAACCAGACTCGCCAGCCAAGAATTTCCATGACGGTGACGCTGCGTGGACGAGGTTTCTTGCTGCGAGGCCGTTGTTCTATCTTCCCGATCGGTCTGCTATCACGGATGAAGACCCGATCAATCGTCACCGGCGCCTGTGGACCCATCATGAGCTCCAAACGTTTGGAGATGTAGTAGAAGAATGGACCTGCGCTCAACTGCGCGCCCAAGAGCGCACACTACGCCGATGGCACCAGTCAGCGACCCACGTACAGCGCTGCTTCCGCGGTATGCTCGACAGAATGTACGTGCTGAGACTGCGGCAAGAGCTGTTCGAGTATGCTGCAACACTCGAGAGGGCCATGGAGCTTGCTCGTGAACGACGGAGGCGACGGAAGGCTGCTGTTGCAATCCAGAGAGGATACCGGTGTCATCGGAAGCTTGTCATCCGTCAACAGCGAGCAGCAGTCGTGCTGCAAAATGCAAGCAAGCGCTTCATGCAACGACTAAGACGATGGAATGCCCGAGTGACGATGCAGCGCGCTGCTCGGTTTTTTCTGTGGCGAGTTCGATGGCAACGATACAGGCAGCGCGTGAGAAAAATGCTCGATGCTGCAGCAAGACAACGAAAACTCGCTCTGGCAACGAAAGCCTTCCTCAACGCACGAGAAAATGCCCTGCATCAACGCCAAGTAAAAACCTGGGCTGATCATCCAGAACGAATGCAAATGTTGTTGCGGGCACGCCAACGACAGCAAAAGTTGCGACTGGCAACCGGTAGCACCCTTCCTCCTCTACTACGTTCTTCTAAACAACTCAACAGTCCAGCAAAAGCCACGTATAGTATTAGGTCGTTCTCGACTTCAAACAAACACCAACCGACTCTACCTCTGATTTCTCCTTCTAGCCGCGGTGAATAATTGCAACATCTAGGAAGCCGATTGAGTAAATAAAGCTGAAGTAAATTAACAGCTACGTGGACGCATCATGTTAATGATCTGTATACATGCAGCACAACTAAGCCAACGATTCAACTCACGTGTACAGTTATTACTGCAGCGACAAGCCTGAGCGCAGATTTGCGCACACACGAGCAACAGCGGCGGTAACAGGACATCCTGGTCGTCCATTGTCTTCGGTCACAGTCTCGAAACGTTTGATAGTCATGTCAAGCACCGCTGGTGGTAGCCAGTTGCGATGGACCAGCCAAAACGCTTCAAAGTTCTTGCTGAAACTCAGCAACTCGCGTTGATGCTCGTCTTCAGGGCTCGCTGCAGCAATTCCTCTTCTCTCTTCAAATACATTTCCGCAGACAGTCCGGAGACCCTCACAGAAAGTATTCAGGTAGATGAGCATGTCGCTTCCAAGAGAATTTAACAGCTCTTCAGGCGTCCTCGTCATCTGCTGCTGCTGCTCTTGTGCACGGCAATCCATTAATTGGGCAATTGTAAAAGTGAGAGTCTGCGCGGCTCGGAAGAACACACGGCGCAGGTCCGCTTCCTGTGCTTGACGCACTAGCGCGTTTCGGGAGCGCTTGCTTCCCTCAAAGTGCTTCTGAACATCAGCAGTCAAACGGAAGGTTTCGTCGAAAATCCTCCACGTGCGCTCGGTCTCCTCAATGCATTCAGGTTCTAATCTGCTGCGGCAGCACTCCATAACTTTAGCCCACTCCTCCGCCGCAGTATCCATTACGAATTCGTACTCTTGCTTGTCTTCCTGGAGCTGCCCGACCTCTTCACTGCACGCTTCAATTATTATCTCCAAGTGTGCAATCGTATCATTTAGTGCACGCTCCCTGCCGATGTTCGTCCTCGAACACTCCTCGACCATCAGCCGCCACTTCTCCATCATCTGGCGCAGCTCACGCAGCACAGCCTGCTGCCCACGCACGCCCGGCTCCATCTTCACCTGCTCAGTCGCTCGCTGTCTGCTCGACCGTCTCCGTACTAAGCTCAGCACCTCGCAGAGCACCCAGACCAAGTCTTTGTTCGCTTGGTACCGTCGGTCATGGCCTCTGGAGAACGCCAGGAGGTCGACCAGTTTTTCGCACGCGAGGCGAAGAGCGCGGTTGACGTCGGCGGACGCCGGAAGACCAGCATCTTGCAGCAACGCTGCGACTGCTTGCTGGTCCACTCGCAGCTCGCGGTGCTTGGCCAGCAGCAGGAGCTTCTCGGCCACGTCGGGCCACGGCAGCAGCGGAATCCACGGCGCGTCCTCGCTCGAGCTTTCGCCCTCATCGTCGCTAATGACGATCACTTCGTGGTCCGCAGACGCAGGCGGCAACGGCGCAGCGCTCTCCATAGTTCCGCTACTGAGGCTTGGTATGCCCGTTGACATTTGGCTCAACTTCAATCAAACCAGATCATTTATCGACTTGCACAGGGTGGCACTAAATACGCCTTGTCGCATGTCACACTATCGGGGTAACCGAACCGTCCGTTCCCCGGTCCGAACCGTCGAGCCAGTGGCCGCTCCCAGAGAAGGGAGAAAAGACGCGAGAAACCACCCCCCATACATTCTCAAAGAAGCCATCGAGAAAGAACTCTTCTCTACTAAGTAAAGCGAGCGAGCCATCAGCGGGCTGGGAGTTATTCCGCTTTCTGCAATCCTCCCCTCGACCGACGCAGTGTCATCCATCGGCGCCCCCCCCCCTCCGTAGTGTCCCCGCCGAGCGATCGAGCGTCTGATTCCTTTGCATTCCGACTCGCCCGCCTCTCAGTGTCAGTGTCGGCCGTCTGTCGTCCCGTTACACGTCGCTCGCTGTCCGTCCGTCCGCTTCTCGGCGCAGTTTTTGGTCTTGCGTCGACGCACTGTCGGGCCCTGAACTCTACCGCCAACCCAACACATTGCTCAAGGTAAATATTTCAAGCTAGGATTTCTTTAGTAGAGTTAGGCACGAGATAGCTGCCGTGCCGTGCTGCATTGACGCATGCACACACCACTGGCATTGCACCACGCACTCCTCGCACCTCTCCGACGTCGTGTCTCTCCCGCCCTTTACGGGCGCGTTGAAGCTCTTTTTGCGGCCATTGTCGCTTTCAGTGTTTTCTTTATGAAAGAAGAAACATGGGCCTGTTTAAGGGCTTTTTCTGGTGCTAAAGGTGACGCCATGACTGAGGTCTTGACGCCTCGAGAGCTCACCCAGCCGATCCCATGATGGAGAGCGATCTTCAACTCGACTGTGACGTGTCGGTGGTTGCTGGTGCTGGTGATGGTTGAGATGGAGTGCAAGTATGGCGCCTGGCGTCGGCAGCACTGCGTCTTGTGTCTAAGGAAGACGTGGAGATGATACAGAGTGACTCACTTGTGCACTGTGTGCAACCTGTCTGGATTGTAGACCATGAACGTCAACATGGAGCGAGCCAGCTTCACGAGCCTGCTGGAGCACTCGCAGTTCGGTGCTCCGCTGCAAGTCCCGCAGCAGCCGCTGATGCACCCAAGCCACGCACAAGCTCAGCCGGCGTTCGGACTCCAAGGCATGGTGTCCCAACCGATGTCGATGGGTGCGCCGCAGTTCAAGCAGCAACCAGCTCCTGCTCCGGTGAAGCTCCCCGCAGACCAGTCGGTGAGTTGGCAGTGTAGACATTGTGGTATCTTTTGTAGACTCGAGTTCTCACTATTTATCATTCGACGTCTTGTTTCACTGCTGTAGGTCCCGAACGTGCTTCAGAACATGATGAGCCGCAGCAATAGCTCCAAGCTCACTCCGTCCAGCGCGGAGGCCTCTTTGCTGTCGCTTGTGGATGGTGAGCTTCGCGTGTCTTCAATCTCAAACCTCCCGGTGTTCCTCAAGATTCTGCCTCGCTGCAAGACGGAGCCTGAACAAACTCTAGCACTCGTGGTGCTGCGTGCCACCTCCACCGCCAGCGACGCCAAGCTGTCTCACGCTTGTGCTGGTGCCTTCGAGAAGAGTGGCGGCCTGCGCCTTGCGCGCGCCTGGGTCGATTCGGCAGTGGCTTGGCAACACAATGACTTGCTGGTTCTACTGTTAGAAGTCTTGCAGACTCTACCGTTGCAATTAACTAGTATTACGGAAGCACGTATCAATGAGCCTATCGTCAAGTTGCGCAAGAACGCTCGTGAAGAGCGGGTCAAGCGCGCAGCTCAGGATCTTCTCAAGTTCTGGCGTAGCAAGTTTACAGAGAAGGAGAAGCCGGCGGCGCCCTCGTCGGTAGCCAAAGAGAAGACGCCCGACTCTTCCAGCAGCTCGAACAAGCCGTCCTCATCAACGACAGCCTCTTCTGCAAAGCCAGCGCCTTCGACTGCCTCTAGCTCAGCTCCTGCCAAGCCGGTGCCAGCTAAGCAGCCTAAGGTATTGAAGAAGCGTACTATCAAGCGGTTAGAGCGGCTTCCTTTCGGCGGCGGCAGTGCGGTGTCGAAGTCCAGCGACTTGATTGGAAATCTCATGCAGCGCAAGTCAGCTAAGGACGCCGCCGCTGCAGCGGAGAAGAAGAAGACTACGGCGTCGGCCAGCAGTACGAGCGATGGCAAGGTGGATGACTCGCAGTCTGCAAGCGAGGGCTCCACTTCCGCCTCGAGCAGCGTGGACGATGCGTTGTCCATGCCCCTTCCCACGATTCAAAGCTTCAAGGCCGCATCATCTTCGACTTCTTCCTCAAAAGAACGCAAGCGCATTCGGTGGGCGGACGAGAGCGGCGAGGAGCTTATCAAGGTGAAGCTGATCGAGTCGTGGCGCGATCTTGTGCCCTACGACCCGCGGCACGATGACCAGAGCTTCAAGGACGCCAAGCTCCGTGAGCACGCCAACGAGCGGCATGCGATGCTCGCTCAGCATCACAAGGTGCCACCAGCTGTAGCAGCTTCAAAGTCGCGCGAGTGGACTACTCCAGCATTTATTCGTCTGCCGGAAGCTGTGGCAGCGCGTGTCGACAGCAAGACCGATGAGATGCATGTCCAGGACAGCCGTCGGCGTCATGTGGACGAGTATGAAGTGTTAGCCGGTGAGATGCCGATCCCGAGTCCGAAGGAGTGGGAACGCGTCAACGAGCCCCACCGCGGACCGCCTCTAGAGATTCCGCTGAGCGATGTGGTCGAAGGTGACCCTTGCGCTGCTGCTATGATGGCCCCGCCTACCTCGTCGGCCCCGCCTACCTCGTCGGCCCCGCCTGACTACTCTCGAGAGGGGTATCCTTCTGGAGGGTACGACCAGGCCCCAGGCTATGATCAGCGTGGTTACGACAACCGCAGCGAGTACAATGGTCGGCAAGACCCCGAGGCGGATCGCAAGCTGCGTGAAGCCTTGGGTCCTCTGCAGGAGAACACGGTCGCTCTTTTGCTCGACAACCCCGACGTGGTGCCGCAGGTGCTAGAGGAGGCGCAGCGCCATGGCAACCGCATTCCAGATGCTCGTGTGTTTGAAATTGTGGATCAGTATCGTCGCGGTCGCTACCAAGCCCCGCCCAATGCTGGTGGGCCCCCACCTGCGTTTAGTCCTTACGGTAGTCAGCAGCAGCAGCAGTATGGCGATATGGGTCCTGGTGCGGGCTATGATCACCAGTACCAGCAGCAGTACCCGCCTCAGCAAGGCCCGCCAGGAGGGCCCTTTATGCCTGGAAAGCGGAAGGCAGACGCCATGGGCGCTTCGCACAACGGCCCTATGCTCGACGCTCCGCAGTCCAAGCGGCCATCAAAGAAGAACCGCGGCACGCTGCCCTGCAGGTACTTTGCCTCGCCGATGGGTTGCAAGCACGGTGGCAACTGCCACTACGCGCATGTTCAGCCGGCGCCTGCTAACGGCCCCGAGTTCGAGAGTATTTATAACAGCCAAAATGGTCCCATGATGGGAGGACGAGGCGCAGGACCCATGATGGGCGGCCGAGGAGCTGGTCCGATGGAGAGATATGGCCCTGCGGGCATGCAGCAGCCGGGTCACCACATGCGTGGAGGACGATGATGAAAACTTGGGAATAAAAGCAAAGTCTCGATCTCGATGTGGGCAGAGAAGAAGCCAGCCCAGCCCAACGATGGTGCTCATGCTTTGCCCTTTGAAGAAGAATACACACGTCGGAAGACGCTTTCAGTATCGACGCAACTCGCTTTTGGTAACTCAGTTCGCCGAAGCACTTGCTTCGACCAGCTCGTAAGTTACTTTTAGTTCATAACTTCTCTTTCAAGAATGCACATGATACACATGAAATGACAAGCGTTTTGCCTCGAAGTTTACAATATCAAGCCATTGACAACCTTGACGATCAAGTAACGAATAAGATAAAATACAGATGGAAAGGAAGTTTGTTTGCCAAATGGAGCATTGTGTATTGCCTTTTGTCCTGTTCGTTATTCGAACCCACACCTTGCCAAGAAAGCAGGGCGCGGGGAACAACACGTATTGCAGAGGAGAGATGCCCCAGGACCGTCCACCTTTCAATAGGTGAGGCTGAGCCCAGGGCTCCGAGCCCGCTAGCGTGTTGCAGCTTACGCCTTGACCGACGAGGCCTTGCGGCTGCTGCGACGCTTGGCGATCTCGCTGGCACGACGGTCCTTCTGCTCCTTCACGCGCTGCAGTGCCATAAGGCGAAAAAGGAGCAGGATAGTTCCAACATCCGCGCATACAATAAGTCAGTATCATGGCGTACAATAACTACACAGACGTCACAATAGAGGAATGAGACGAACCTGAGCGTGGAGGCGGTTGTACTCGGCGGCCTCGCGCTGCACCTTCTCGCGCTGCTGCACCTTCTTGAGGGCGATCTGGCGCTTGTGGTGGAGCGTGCGCGGGGTCACAAGACGCTGGATCTTGGGGGCCTTGTCGTTCTTCTTGCCCGTCTTGGAGTCGAACTTGCGACGGATGACGTACTTGCGCACGTCGTCCTCCTTGGTCAGGTTGAACAGCTTGCGGATGTTCGAGGCACGCTTGGGACCGAGACGACGCGGGATCTGCACGTCGGTCAGGCCGGGGACGTCAGCCTCGCCGGCCTTGACGACCACCAGGTTGAGCACCGAAAGGTCCGGGCCGACGATGCAGCCGCGCACCGACTTGCGCTTGCGCTCACCCTTGCGGCGGGGACGGTAGCACGTCTTGCCCTTGGAGAGGAGAAGACGGGCACGGCCGTTCGAGAGCACACCCTGCTTCATGGGGAAACCCTGCTTGTCGTTACCGCCCGACACGCGGAAGATGAAGCCCTTGAACTCGTCGCCGAGCACGTCGCCCTCAACCTCCTGGGAGATGCGCTTGTCGTAGAAAGCGCGGAGCTTGTGCTCGTCATCGACTTCGAGCACCTTCTGGGCACCCGTCAGGGGGTTGGCAATGTTGAGCTTCATGTTGGAGAATCTGTAGAGCGCGCAGGCAACAACTTCATCAGTTTCTGTGGTTCAATTGGGGCAGGCTTTAATGGGCTGCTATGCTGCTGACGACGCTGCACGTCTCCGCTATATGGTGAGCGGGGGCGCAACTTTCGGCGAGAGCTGTAGCAGCCGCAGACAATTAGCGCGCGAACGGATCCGCTTACGCACCTCACAAGACAATAAGGACAATGGCTATTGATGCGGCTGTCGGCGGCGTCCAAAGCCTCGGGCTTCCCCAACCACCAACGCTCCAACGGGACCGACACAGGCCAACCAAGTGCGTTCACTTCAGATAAAGTTTGTCAAGCTACACTACACATGTCGGCGTAGTATCGATATCCGCATCTTGGTAAATGTATGTGGGGTCGTCGACGTTAAGTTCGGTTGACCATAGACAGGGTGCTAAGTACGGGGTCCCAAAATAGACTATTTTGGGATCCGATATGTTGAATCGAACTTTGACGGAGCGTCTGCGTAGCCGCTCGTTCACCAGCTCACTTTTGCAAGACAGATCGAATCGACATGGGCAACCAGGTGAGCACTCCTGCCGCGGCCGACGCTGCTGCTGCCAGCAAGCAGGGCGGCTGCCCGGTGCAGCACGACGCCAAGAAGGCGACGACCGACGGATGCCCCGTGCAGCACGACAGCGCCAAGAAGATTGAGGGCTGCCCGGTGCAGCACGACAAGAAGCCGACCGTGGCCGACGCCATGGCTGGCGGCTGTCCTGTGGTGAAGGATGGCAAGGTGGAGAGCGAGGTCTACAACGTGTACGGCCAGCGCATCGACCCGACCAACATGATGCCGTACAACCCGAACCAGGACCCGAACGACGAGCAGCGCTACCCGCTGCCGCAGGAGCGCGTGCAGTCCACGATCCCCAAGGGCGGAACCGAGGGCACGTGGCTGTACCCGTCGGAGCAAATGTTCTTCAACGCGCTCCAACGCAAGGGCAAGGGCGAGGACGTGCACGAGGGCGACGTGAAGGCGATCGTGTCCATCCACAACAACATGAATGAGCGCGCCTGGGCGCAGGTGGAGCACTACGAGAAGGTGTGCCACCCGGACCTTGAGAGCTCCAAGCTGCTCAAGTTCTGCGGTCGTCCTGACAAGCTCACGCCCATTGCGTGGATCAAGAGCATGCTCGGATACGGCGAGCCCTTCGACCGCCACGACTGGACGGTGCTGCGCAGCGACAACACCCAGGTGCGCTACGTGATCGACTACTACTTCGACGATGACAAGTCTGCGCAGGACGAGGTGCCGGAGCTGCACTCGGCCGACAAGGTCAAGAGTATTTCCATGTATGCGCGTCCCGCGGTGGACTCGGTGGGCGCTCTCGTCGACCGCATTAAATTCCCCGTGATGGCTTTCATCAACGATATGAAGGGACCCGATATCACTGCTCGATCTGCGCTGGTGGAGCGTGCCCAGGAGGAGAAGGACGCGCCGGAGCCGCTCTCCGTGGAGGAGGTTGAGCAGACCTTTGCGAAGATCAAGGACACGTGCAAGAGCTGCATGCAGGAGGTCAAGACGTGCAGTAACGAGGTGCAGTGCTCGCAGGCAGCGATGGCCCTGCAGCTTTGCATGGGCCGCATCATCTGCCCACCGCAGGCGGCTGCGTTTACCAAGGCGCTTGAGGGCGGCGATGAGTCCGCAGTTGAGTCTGCTTTCGAGGCCATGAACAGCAGTCTGGAGCAGTTCCAGGAGCGTGGCGCTAGTGCGATGCAGGAACAGGCTGTGCGCGAGTCCCTGGCCAAAAAGTAGGTATCACATAGACGACAATGGGATTCGTACGCAGCTAATAACACAATCTAGACGATTTTTATGCCAGTTTGTTGTTGAGTGCTGAAGTTTTCGTAGTCTAACCGGCAGGGTTAGTCGTCGTCATCACAGCATACAATCACCTGCCCTCTGCAGTCGACGTATTGATTCCGCAGATGACCTGCACGCTCCTGCTCCACCTTCAGTTTGGTGAAGAAATGCTCCGCTGATCACGAGCCACAATGCAATGCAGCACACACAGTCAACTGGAATGTAATTACAGTACAGCACACACCCAAACTTACGTGTTTGAGACCAAGTAGCAGCCAACGCCCCGCGTTTTCGGTTGAGCAGAGTAGCTGTTTCCTGTCGCTCTTTTTCTTTGAAGCGAACTTGCTCAATCGTGTTGTAGTGAAGAAGCAATTGGTACAAACTCTCGTAATTATGATCCCGTGCATACTGCACGGCGGATACTCCCTTTCGGTCGCAAATGAAGGGGTCCGCACCGTTAGCTAGAAGCAACTTCGCACAGTCGTGAAGACCATACCGAGAGCAAAACTGCAGTGCTGTCTCCCCGAATGCGTTCTATCAAGCATACGGCGATAGTTAGAGGGTCCTAGATCACTTCGAATGTAAGCGTGGTGTCCATCCTACCTGGGCATTGACATCACATCCTCGTGCTATCAGGTCTTTAATGATTTCTTGAACGTGCTGGCTCCGCAATATCAACGCAGCCACATCCTTCACAGAATCTGTAGTTCCAAGCGTCCAATTTCTCCATAAGAAATGCAAAGCCGTATCCCCGTTAGCGGTAGAAAGCCACACCACTGTGCCGTGGTCCAGCAGGCATCGCACGAGCTCAACGCACAGGGCGCGGCAAGCTGCCATTAGTGGCGTCAGCCCCAACGTTCTGTCTTCATACACGACAATCTCACTCGCGTTGTCCTTTAAGGCAAGACGTACAGGTACGTTAACGTCCAAGAACGAGTGGAACTTTAACCAGGCGATCACTTCACTGCCGTCATGAACACGAAGTGAGCAACAACGTAGCTAGCCTCAAGATACCGTAGCGCCGGTCAAGTACAACGCAAAGCGGATGACGTACCGCTTTGGAGATGCATGCATCAGCCTCCAGAACTGCTCCATGCCTTCACGGTGCTGCACCTCACAGAGCCGGATTTGCCGTTCAGCCCTCGACCGTCGCACCTGTTCCTGCTCGCCTTTCAGGTGTGTTGTGAGCTTACCAACATAATGCTCCTGCTTTGAGCGTCCGTGCGCACGGTCTAAGCCAAGGCTAAGGACGCCACCCTTCTTCTGAGAGCTATAAGAACTCCTCTCAGCGAGCGAAGCCGCATCGGAAAGCAGTAGCTTCTTCTTAGCGGCGACCTCCATCTCGCGCTGCTTCTCGAGCGTCAGCTGCGAGCCTGCGATCGGATACGCATCCTTCATGTATCGCGCATGGTACTTCCCGCGCAGATTCAACTGCGTCTGACTGCTAGTATTACCAGCTTGCAGCCGATTTGCCAGCAACTGTAGCTCTTCGCCCCCCAGGTCGTCGAAGCGAGCGTAAATGCTCGGCAAGCTGCGGGTCGGCTTCCATGTAGACGTCGGCGCATTGCCCACAGCTTTCCCGTCCTTCTCTGCTGCCTTTGCAGCGCGGACTTCATCCCTCCGAGCCTTCATCGCAGCGACATCAGCCCCTTGCTCCTCCCCACGGCGTTCCTACAGGATTTAATTAGTAGGATAAATGGGTCAACATTTGGTGATAGTGAAAGGTATTCGCAGTGCAGCGTAGCGAGCGCACCGCCTCGAGTCGGTACCGCTGCTGGATCTGCTCGCGGTGGCGGCGCAGATACTCCACGCGAAGGCGCTCCACCTCGCGGGGGTCATCCAGCTCCTGCTCCTGCTCCTGCTCCTGCTTTGCGCTCAGCATGTTGAACAAGCATTGCGGAAAATTGGCACATTTCAAGTGACCATCATTCTTCGTACACCAGGGGCACACCATTAATCGACGTGGAACTGAGACTGAGACACAGCAAGAGAGGGGCTGCAGAGACACTCGTTGCCGCGCGCGCGTACATCAGCGAGGCCTGCAGATTCGACGCAGGCACACACCAAGAGACGGCGGCGATGCTGTCGTCGGCCAAGTCCATGGACGACGAGGCGGCGCGGATGGCGGTGCTGCGCGACCCGAAGCGCATGGCGGCGCTGCTGGTTCGCGCCTTCTCCTCCTCCATGGCGGACGATTCGGACGCCGCGCAGCGAGAGCGCGCGCGTCGACAGGAAGAAGAAAACGACGAGGAGGTGGAGGAGACGCAGGAAGAGTTCCAGGACCTGGAGCGGCGCGCGAGCGCGGCCGACGCGCCGCCTCTCCGCGTGGTGATCCGCCCCACGATCGAGGAGGACGAAGAAGACGCCGATGAAGCCGACGAGGAAGAAGAAGACGAGGAAGATGAGAACGAGGACAAGCCGCTGGACGAGGAGGAGCTCGAGGCGGCGGCCACGGCGCTGCAGACGGCCACGCGTATCGTGGAGGAGCTGCGGCTCAAGATGCTGCTGAAGGAGGGGCAGCAGCAGCAGCAACAGCAGCAAGGCAACAACAATGACAACGAGCCGCCCTTTTCGTCGGTTGGTTCGGTCGTGATGACGCCGCCGCTGGCACCTCGCTCGGAGAAATGTCCGTCGACAAGTGAAGGCCCCGGTGTGCCCGTGCCACGTGCTCGTGTACGATATAACTCAGGTTGTCAAAGTTGCGGCAAATCGTTCAACCCGTTCAACCGCGCTAAGAACTGCACGGCATGTGGCTACGCCTTCTGCCCGAAATGCTCGTCGAAGAACATGGTGCTGCCGTCATGCTTTGGCCATCAGGATGAGTCCGTGCGCACCTGTGATCTCTGTGTGAAGTGGCTCCAGAAGGCGCTGGACACATACTTTGACGCTATGGAGATGGCGAAAACCCACGATCAAGATTCGACGGTCCATCGAGGTAGTATGGGCGAGATTATGATCGAGGAAAAACCGCGGGCCATGTCGGTCAACAACAGTTCGGTACCTGTGAGTGACGGAGTGCTGTCGGTCATAACACGGCAACGCTCGTCTGTTTCATCGCCTGATCCTGTTCCAAGCTGTCCCAATGAAGAAGACGCAGAAGACGGTGCTGATAGAGAGGAACAGCGCGCTGCTTCGTCTTCCACGACGTCAACATCAGCTTCGACATCAAGGCGACGCCATCGCCATGGGTCAATATCGTCTACCCCGTCTCCGTCAATGAACAAGAACAAGCCCTGGTTTAGCGGCCATTTACGCGCGATCCATGTGAATGACAGGCTTCCTCGAAAGAAGAAGGTCCGAGGTGAGAGTGAGTGTGACAACGAAAACAATAGTCCGGAGCTGAGATCGCGGAGGAGCCGTTTAGGTAGCGTGGCGTCGACCGCATCCAACACGCGACACACGAGCGAAGACGCTAATGAGAGGGCTGAACAACGCCAAGGTTCTAGCGAGCACACCACAGGAAGTAGTCCGCTAGACACCGAAAGTGGAACAGACTCGACAGGTGCCCCGAGGGATGCAAGCACGGAAGGCGATGCATCTCAAACACCTGCCGATGGTTCTGAGAGCAACGATACCTCTCGACCTCGAAGGAAAGCGCGACGCTCCAAGTTTTCGAGATCAGCGAGCTTTGATCTTACGAATCTGCAGGCCGCTGCATCCCCCGATTCGTCATCTGGATCTCCAGCTATGAAACGTTGCCATACCTTTGGTCCTGATGAAGCGAGAAGCATTGCTGCTGATGTTGCTAGTAATGGCAGTAGTCACTCGAAGAAGGCATTTGATGACAGTGATATTGTGGATGAACGTGCGCAGATCGACTCACCGGAAGTGAAGATGAAAAGTGAAGCAAAACTATCTGCGGCTGTGTTGCGCTTTGCGGTTTACGAAATGGGTGCGAAAGAGAACGCGGGTCTTCGTCGCACGTTTGGCTTTACGAAAGCTAACCCAGTGCTGGACCGGTATACTTTGGAGCTTGATTGTCGCCAGCGTATCGTGCGAGCGAAGTCGGTGTTCATGCATCGCTTCTGGTCGTTCCACTGCGATTCTGTTCAATCGTTTGTATTCGGGTCTTCAGAAGGAATGGCACGTCTCATTGTGTTTAATGGCGGGCAGGGCAACCAGTCTCTCGAGTTAAAATTTGCGAATGATGACGAAAGAGAGCAATTCAAGCAAGCGATGGATAGCTGCAGGTCAACAAACCTGGACCGGATGCGTGGATTTGCTTTGGGAGCTGCGATGTCACTTCCTGTGCGCCCGGAGCTTCCTCCATCTCCTGTGCCAGACAACCTGCAGTCGCCGCTAATACCCCCTCAGCCGAGCACCACGTTTTCAGGAGATACGTCAACGTCGATTGAGTCGGAGCTGGGACTGGTTCGCGATACAGGCGGCAAAAATTCTGTTGATTCCCCCGTTTTACAATCCATCCATGTGCCACTTTTGCCTGGGGAGGTGGTGGTGAAAGACACTGAGCTTCCAGTAACACTGCTAATCGGTCCAGCCAGCGAAACCTTTGAATCAACTCTCGTGTGGGGGCGTCTGAGAGGCAAGGTAGCCGTGACAAATTACCGGGTGATGTTCATTCCATTCGACCGAGTGCGAGCGATTCAGCCACGGTGTGGTGGGCAAGGCGGAATCGCATACATACCATTATTTGCTATTACGAACACCCAGCTACTTTATCCTGGAGGACGGCGAACAAAGTCTGGACGCACTTACTACGCAGGGATGACAGGCTCTGCATCAATCATCTCCATCAGCTGCAAGGACATTCGTGTTTTGCGATTCCAGTTGGACACCCATCCTTCCGTGTCGGACGATCACGCGCACAAGTTACGGGCAACTATTGCGAAGATGGCCGATGCGTCTCAGCGATACACTGTCGTAGAACGGGGCAGCTCTTCACGAACGAGCTCTCCAGGTCTTGCTCCCTTATCTAGTACGACAAGTGGCACCGATACACCGCCCGAGAAGGATGGTGACGCCAGCGGTTCTTGGCAGGAGCCTTCCTCTGTGCTTGGCCATGCCATGTCGCGAACTCCTGCATATGCAGCATCACCAGTCCTTCGCCCTGATCGGCTTCTGGCAATTCCTCGCGAAATTAGCGGATCTTTCGCATTTTCATACTTGATCGATGGTGTGTCTGCTGATCAGAACGGCTGGAATATCTTTGTGGACGAACGTGAATTTAAGCGCCAGATTGGCGGCGATCCAGCAGTCTCACCGTTCCTGAAGGTACGATAACACTGCCTATTGTGCGGTTTTCTTTGCCGAGCTATACTCCACGCAATGACTGACCAAACTGTTCTTGGTGCCCACTGTCTCAGTTCTACAAGAATGACAGAGGCAACATTTGCAAGTCCTATCCGTCAAAGTTGCTTCTTCCAGCCTCCATGAACTCCTCGACGCTGGCCAAAGTGGCTGATTTCCGGGCGAAAAACCGATTACCTGTGATCACCTATTACCATCGCCGCAATCGGTGTGTCTTGACTCGTTCCAGCCAACCACTGCTGGGAAGTTTGCTTTCGGGAAGTTCAAACGTGTCTGACCAGCTGCTCTTGGGAGTGTATCGCCGACTTCCAGACATCATCAAAAACCAGTCGCAATCGTCGACTTCATCGCGGCCGATTTACATTTTTGATGCGCGAAAGCCGAAGGCCTCCACCGGTAACCGGCTTATGGGCAAAGGAGGCGTTGAGACACCGCAAGATTATCCAGGCGCCGTCGTCCACCATCTCAACATCGCCAACATGTATCGGATGCAGTCTTCCTTCATGGGTTTGATGAAGCTGTTCTTGCCTGGCGGCATCGAGGATGCCGATCGCACGTGGCTATCGAGTGTGGAGTCGACGAGGTGGCTGGACCATGTGCGCCTTGTGCTGGATGGCGCGCTGAAGATCGCTCGTGTGCTGGAGTTAGAAGGAGCGTCCGCGCTGGTGCATTGCAGTGATGGCTGGGACCGCACGCCTCAGTTGTGTGCTTTGGCGCAGTTGATGATTGACCCGTACTTCAGAACAATCCGTGGCTTCGCAACTCTCGTAGAAAAAGATTGGCTAGCGTTTGGACACAAGTTCGCTGAGCGCACCTCTGGAGACCGCAACCGCGACCCGCAGCGCAACAAAGCATCCCCCATCATGTTCCAGTTCATTGACGCCGTGTGGCAGATGCAACGCCAGTATCCCCGTTCGTTCGAGTTCAACGAGCGCTTTTTATTGCACCTGGCAAACGCGATGACCTCGGGTCTCTACGGGACGTTCCTGTACGATACGAGGCTTCAACGAGACGTGAACGAAGTCAAGTACAACAGCGTCTCTGTTTGGACACCCGTGCTGATGCAGCCGTCGCTGTACACAAACAGCGACTACGAAATGTACGACGGTCCTATCTGGCCCTGGGTTAGCTGCAAAATGATTCGTCTGTGGGACAACTACTTCTTCCAATGGCACCCCAAGTTTTATAAGTGCGAGTGGGCATGCAACTTGGTCTACCATGGCCCTTCAAGCTCGCGTGGTAACACCAGCGAGAACGGGGACGGTGTCAGCGACAGTGGAGAGGAACTGAACGAGACACCGCACATGCAAACCCCACTTGTTAGGGACCCGCCAGCTTTGGATCTACTGGCGACACCAATAACTTCCGCCATCACTGAAGATGACAACGAAGTACCGACAATTAGTCTGTCGTCGGAAGAGGGCGACACCGACGGCAAGCGATCCCGTACCTCTAGTGGAACGTACACGCGGAAAGCCTCGAGGCGAAACCTTTTTGGACTTAACCGCGGGATTCGCCAGCGAGCGCAAAGTGAAGAAAAAGGTGAAACGTGCTAGATTCAACCACCGACAAGCGACGACTTGACTCAAAATGCTGTGCCAACGTAGGAATTGAAAGCACAGCTGGACGACAGTCGTAAAAATGTACGTTGACCCTGTAACCTGATGGGAAATCATCTTCCTGTCCATACAAAACATGGGTGACGCTTGCGCCTGATGTACAGAAGTGTTTGGCAGATTGATTGTGTACTTGTGTGCTCCTAGGCATTGTTTGCTACAGGCTCCTCAGGACAAGTATCAATTACGATGGTTCCAGGTCCAGCAGTGCCGCAAAGTCTTGATCCGTAAACTTTCGAAACAACGCCGCTGATGTTTGACTGCGCACCCAGTCCACTGACCGCCTGCCCCACGGTGTACTTGGATACCTCGCTGCTTTGGAGCTCAATGTATCGCTCAACGACTGTGGCTTGCTTCACGAATTCAGGATCGTTGCCCAGTTTCTCGAAGACTTCGACTGCCTCCCCAATCGTTTCAGTAACGAAGGACGGCGGAGTTTCTCGGAAGAAGATGTACTCTTTCGTGGGAGTACTGCCAGGGTTTCCAAGCTGGACACGTTTCGGACCCGATCTTGACGCGCGCTTCCGGAGTGCATATGCAGAGAGCTGCTCAGCATTATCACCATCAGCCCCAGTTGGCTGGTCTGGGGAAAGTTTGTTGCCTTCCTCGTCAACATCGTCGAATCCCATCGCGCGCAAGTCCTTTGCCCGAGCCATCGGCGTCGACCCAGGCTCACCGATGACTGTCCCATGTGGCTGGTGGTGAGGTGTGGATCCAGGGTGGTTGAGGCGATTGTAGTCGCCGCTGACTTGGCTGTTAAGCGGAGTGCCGCTCGAAATCGTGTCAGCGTGTTTATCCAAGTTGCTGGTGATCACGTTCAGTGCAGGCTTTCGTCGGCTACTGGACGACTCCTTCGTTCGTGTTTTCTTTTCGTTTGAAGCTGAGCGATCCTATGCATTGCACAGATAAACAGTCAAGACCCGGGGTCTGTCAACCGCTTTCACCAAGACAGAGCTCACCTTAGCATTACGCTTCGCTCTTGCTCTTATCTTCGCCTCGTTTGAGCACACGAGGAATCGCTCCAACAGAGATTGACCCGCGGTCGGGTTTGTTGCTCGACTGTCGCTCGTGTCGGTTAAGCGTTGATCGAGCTGCTTAATCTCTGCATCATCCAGCTGCGGCATGGGCTGGATAGAGCGGATCGCATGAATTAGTGCTGGAAAGACAAGTACTAACAGGAAAGTCAACTTCACTTACCCGTTCTTGATCGAGCATCTTTACCACGTTTTCGTGGCAGTGCATGAGCAAAAACTCCCGTACGAGGTGGTGCACAGTCAGCCCCTGGTTCGACGCAGCGAGATTCCTGAGCTGTCTCTCCTTTGGGAGCTGTCGCTCCGGTGTCGATTCGTACGTAGGAGCGAGCTCACCGCCTCTGCTCCCAGAGTCGACGGACTGCACCACATCGGCGGAAATAATTTCGTTGGCCTTGGCACTTGTTAACTCCGTAGTGGCGCTCGCATCGCTTCCTTTGCGAGTTTCATCCCGATCTTCTTCGTCGTCGCTGGCTTGCTGTTCGTCCACCAAGAACTCAACCCTGCCTCGCTGCTTCCTGCTCTGAGACTGCGATTCGGCCCCCCACCCCGAGGTCGACGCAACTTCCACTTCGTCGGCGAAGCAAGCCTTCTTGACTCGAGGCTTCGAAGCCACCGGCTCGTCGTCCAAAGTCCAGACGTTCATCGTGGTCGTTCGGTGCGAGGTCGATGGAAAAGTGTCATCCTCCTCATCCTCGCGCCTTCCGGCGGCTAAAGCAGACCTCTACTGGTAAGACCAACCGCTAACAATAGCCACCCGCTGATGGCATGATGCTTGTCAATCAAAAAATAGATCTTATTGTGGGTGCAGCCATTTCAGAGTGGAACCCAACAGTACGCATTTAGCTGTTCGACACTGTAGCCATTTCACACGTTTCATGACACGATGGTCGCCGCGACACGCGTTCGCTGCAGCTTCCGTCGGCTTGCAGGCTGCATTTACATGTTGCATTGTTGAGTTGTCGAAAGAAAGGTTGGATGTCGCCGCTGCAGTGGGGCGGGCCGCCAGCGACACCGACGCTTTGCAATCAAGCTCAAGTCGTCCTCCCACGTCAACGTGGATGCGCCGTGTGCTGGCTGGTCTGCATTGGTTGGTCGGGGGATGAGCTGCTCGAGACACCCCGCAGCGGATTCACCGCGGACCTCACCAACGATGTTCCTGGGACCCCCGGCGGCAACGAATCTCGCGGCGCGGGATCTGCTCCCTCGGAGCGGTCTCCGATTTCGCTTTACGCCATCTGCCAGCGCAGAAGACTAACACGATGTCGATGAATTTTGGCGGGCCCAGCATTGAGGATGAGGCTGCAATGACAAGGTCTCCGCTACAAGTGAAAGACCCCCCTTCGGTCGAATGAAAGTACTGGCATATGAGCCATGCCATTGGTACAGGTCCCTCCAGCGCCTTGCTATCAATACGGTTGAGCAGGAGGACTCATTTTGGATGCAGCGTTTACTTCGAGACTCCCGAAGCCACCTCTTGAGTCGGGAGGTGGCTTCGCGCACCTTATGGCGGAGTCGCCTACTCATCTCGTGGTGCCGGCTTTACATGCTGCCGCACGAGTGACTCGCCTTCATCCATCGACTGTTCGTCCCGCTCGAAGCTCGAGTCGCTGCACGAGGGTTGGTTGCCTTGGAACGACACGGCCCACCGGCTCAAGCATTGAGCGCGTTGGCTCCTGACGTAGAGTCGTCATGTACGAAGACTGCGTCTTGTGCAGCTCGCCTCGCGCTTTGCGCGCTGTATCTGTTGGGAAGTAATGGGGACAGGCACACAGGTCAACTTTGGTTTCCTTGCGCCGCCTAGCGACATGCCCAGGACGAGAGCAGCAGACGCTGCTCCACAGTGTACACGTAGCACGCAATTGACGACAAGGGGCGCTTCTCTCAAGCAGTTAATCTCGGCGAGGCAGTGCGGCTTCCGGCGAGAACCGGGGGCCAGGAATCCTGGCAGGATAGCGCCAAGATGGTGTTCGCCCTGGTCCACGCCGACCGTCGGCGCTCTTGCTCGGCGAGCAGATCCCCAGGCACAGCCGACTGCAGCTGTGGAATGATTTGGATCTGCGGTCCGCAGTGCGGAGGCTCGAACACTCCATCCAAAATGGCTTCGACACGGTCCGTGTTCGCGTGTTCTGCGATTGTTTTGTAAAAAAATTGGGCTCCAGTGATCGAAAGCGTCGCCACATCGACAGCAGCAGCGCTTGCCCCGCAGCCGAAGCCCAGAAAAGCGGTGCAAAGGCGCAGAGCCTGCCGGGGAATCCCGGCTCATCCGCGACCAGCTCTGCTCGCTCGCAGCGCTTCAAGGCGGAGGCTGTACGGTCTGCTTTGAGCGCTGAGCTGAGCTCCCTGCGGGGCACACATCAACTTGGCGCTCTTTTCTGCCGCAGGAGCGGTTCAAGTGCCTGAGCCTCAATCTCGTTGAGTGAGCATGTGGGCCGGCCCACACATCCCCCTCCATCTTCACGTGAAAAAAGATCGCCCCGGTCCATCGCCCTGCAGTTCAAGGCTCTGCTTGCATCGAGCGATTGACCCTGATTTACTTACCATCGCTGCGGTTTCCTAGCAGACGTCTCACTGAGACCGACCCTCCGCAGTCCGCTGAGAACAATAATGCCTTACGGGCACCCGAAACATCCGAGACCCGGAGCTATGGGGATCTTGGTACGTCTGTTGCAGTCAGCGGAGACTGCAAGCTGCTTGCAGTCTCCACCTCGAGCCCCTCTCTTCCGAGCGAGATCGCGACCAAACTGCTCGGGCTCAGGTCGTATTTTTATCGCACCGACGTCCGCACTGTCCAATCTCGGTGTCACGCCGGCCGGCATCTGCCCCATTGCTGCGCGAGAGCCTGTAGCCAGACGGACTGCGGCTCAGGATGGTTCTGGCGGGCAGATGGTGCGGCAGGTGGCTGCGCCGAGCTGCCGGCGCGACCCGAGGCGATCAACGCACTCCGTCACTCCTGGATTTGCCTTCTGTTGCTCAAGTGCCTCCATTCCCCACCTCCCCACACCCCTCGATCATCGCAATGGACGCCTGCCTGCAGAAGTTCGAGACGAGCATGGGCTCCGCTCCGACCGCGGCCTCCTCGACCGAGCACGTGGCCTCCACGCCGCGCCGCGTCGCCCACTGGGACAGCAAGCGCGAGAAGTGCAACAACTGCGAGCTCATCTACCTGAAGACCCTGAGCCAGCACTCGGGCTTCTGCTCGGTCGACTGCAAGTCCAACATGGCGTATCTTCAGAAGGTGAACCACACCATCCGCGCCATGAAGGACGCGGTGGACGAGCGCCAGCGTCTGCAGGAGCAGGAGGTCCACCAGGAACCGGTGGCCCCCCAGCAAGGGCCGCAGCAGCAAGTCCACGTCGCCCAGCAGCCGGCTGCCAAGCTGCCGCCCAGCGAGGCGTCCCCCGAGGTGGACGCTTCCGTCCCCCACAGTATCAAGCACGTGCAGTCCTTCGCTGAGTTCGGACTCGAGACCCGTATCCTGGACGCCAGCAACGTCGAGTGGTCTTTCAGCGCCGTGTACTAAAGAGCCAAGAGCCGAGTGTAAAACTAAAAGCCCCTCACGATAGAGAATGCCACGTGAGATGTATATAAGCAAGCGGCATATAATAGAGCGCCACATAGAGATTTACATATTCAAACCGTTGAGCTCCTTCTCTTTCATTTGACACGGAGATCTTCAGTTACATACATTGCGATCTCCCAGCACTTTGACCCAGCACTTTGACGGACGCATTAATGACGCATATCAGGAGTCTCTGCTGGACGTGCGCAATGAGATTCGTTGCAGCGGTTCCTTTGGGCTCGTGCTGAAGCACGCATGAGGGTGCTTAGGTAGACGTAGGCACTTCACGCCCGAGCTCATATGTACATCCGGAGCTCGTCGAGCAGCTCGTGAAGCTCTCTATGAGCAGGGGCGTCGCGTTCCATTCCTGCTAGGAGCAGTCTACCATGTGGGTGACGATCCGCATGGCTGCCAAGGAGGCGAGGCACCGTACCGCAGCGCTGGCCGCAGGACGCGTTTCAGGCGGTGGAAGCAACAGCGCCGACGTGGCGAAAGATTGCGAGTAACGGATGGGGTGGGGAACTAAGCGCCCAGATGATCAAGGAACTGGCATAGCTGGGCCCGGCGACCACTGCTCAAAGCCCAAGATGCGAGCATGAGAAGCTCCAGGCTGGAGCTCGAGCGTCTCCACCTCGCCATGGCGGCTCGGCTCGGCTCTGGCGAGGAAGCGAAGCGCCAGTGAAATGCTGAAGGCGGGCAGGCAGGCGCTGAGTTCCGCGCGATTTCTGGTCCCGAGGCTGCGGATCTCTCGACACGCGGGCAGATCGACGCGGAGAGCGCGCTCGGTCTGCGCGCGCCCAGCTGCAAACTGGGCCGAGGACAGGGCGAAACCAAGATGAGAGATGACTAACGTCCGATCGCGCTCGCCGCGCCTGCGAGCGTTTAACTCTGTCCGAACTCTGGGTGAACCAGTCGCGCGCTGCTTGCGGTACAGCAAGAGAGAGCGAGAATCAAGGACGTCTGCGACGCTGCCGGCGCCAGCGCGTTGAAGCGCAGCTCGCCACGTCGTCGGGTGCGGCATTCGCGCCGGCCTGTCCGCTGCTCTGGAAAAAAGGTGAGCCGGTCTCGCCGAGCGAGCCAAGAGAGGGGTCCATTCCAGTGCCGCCTCGCTTGCTGGCCAATGCTCCTGAGTCTGCAGACGAGGCCGTTGCTCCGCCCTCGACAATGGTCTCTGCAGCCGAGACCGTTGCGGAGACCGTCAAACCCTGGCGAGTCATCATGCAGACGAGGAGGACGGAGGAAGGTCCCTCCTGCTTGGCGTGGCTCTCTTTCCCGGGCTCCGGCTGCGCCGCTCCGGCCAGAGCAGCGCCAAAGTGCCGGCGGCATGACGCAGCGCCTCCCTGCCGATGCTTACCGGCGAGGGAACGCTCGTCCCACACATGCCACGGAGATCTGCAAAGCGGTGGCATCAAGCCGTTCGCGGGGCGAGACACGGGCTGCACCGCTTGGGCCGTGTTTGCTGCTACAGCACGGTACAGTACAGGCAGCGAGCGAGACGTTCTGTAGCCTTCAGTTGCGCCGCGCTTCAGCCTTGGCCTGCTTGGTGAAATGGCTCTTGAGCTGGTCCATGCCACGATCGATTGATGAGAACTCTGCATGGTTTTGCTGCGGTGCCGCTTCATGCGCACTATCCATGGCTGAACTTCGAGATCCATGAAGCCTGCTCCTGTGCTGTGCTCTGCTCTGCTCCTGCCATGGCACTGCCATGGAGCCCAGGCAGGAAGCTCGTTTCCCAGGATTGGAGACGGAAATCTGCGACGTCGAACTGGTCAGCTCCAGCACCGCCGCTCCACCCAGCCCCATCCATCCTCCTCCTTCCCAAACTCGCCTCGATGGTCGAGTGTCGCTCTCGAAGCTCGAGTATTCCACGTGGCAAAGGCTCTGAGTTTTTCGAGCCAAACAAAGAGCGCCCCGTTGTCGCTTTTGTTGCTGCGAGCGCCGAAATTCCAGCGGCGGGAAGCGAGCCAGCTTCCAGTCACAGTGGAAGTTCCACTGCGTTCGCTGGTCATGACGGCGAGAGGTCCCGGATCTGTCGACGAGCAGCACACTCGCAGATACTTTGCAAATTCGAGCAGTCGTTGAACCAACTAACTCTACCGTACAGTGTACATGTAGCCCGCTGACCAGCAACTCAAAGATGGCTCAGACGCTGTAGATATGAGAGACGCTTGCTGAATGCTTCTTGGCGACAGGCAGCGAAGCTCTTGAAGCGATTGCTGCCCGTACACGAGCGCTGCGAGCGCTCAACGGAAGTGACAGCGATATGCGTGACTGCAATGCAATAGTCTTTGCTGCCGACTGGTGAATGCCACTCGCATTCATCGCTTCGAAAAACTAACTTCGGTCTCGACAGCCATCGAACAGTGCCGGAGCATACAGTATCCAGTATTCGAGTCGCAGTGTGTCGACATCCTCACTGCATTGAACTAAGTTGGCGACTCAGTACACCAGTGCCAAGCCTAAACCAGTCTACACGAACGATTCAACCTGTAAGCTTAGACAACAACCCCTTCAACCTCGAAGACAGGTTTCCCTACGGCAAAGATGCTTTCTAACCGGCCTAAATGGAAGAGCTCGCGCCGGTGAATAATCTGGTTGGCACTCAAATGTATCCAAGGTATTAAAACTGCAATGAAATTTATGCCTTTCCAGGATACACTTCTTCACGTTGCGTGTCAAGGTTGCCACGTACCCAAGTGTCTTTTTAGCCACTCAAATCACTCCAAGTTAATTCTCTGCACCAATCACCGCATCCTAACCAAGGTGGCCGCTGCATCATCGCCGCCAAGGTCGTGACGTTCCTGCAGCACCCCCGACACCCCCAGGACAGCCCGAAGAAGCACCGCACGCCATGGGCAACCCGCGCCATGTTATTGTCGACGAACAGGTGACCGCGCTGGGGTCCAGCGGCGCGACGACGGCCTTCGAGTTGGGTCTGCTGGTGGGCCAAGTGAGCTCCTCGAATGCTGGCGACTCCGTGCTGGCGGTGGTGCCCGTTCCGTCGGAGAGCGAGACCGGGGAGGCTGCGACTGCACTCAGCGACGTGTCAGTCGACTGGGTGCAAGAGGTGGCTCAGCAGGTCGACCGCTTGCTGCCCGGAGGTATCACCGTGCTGGGGCTGTACGTGGTTTCGGCTCGGGACGTTTCGACGCTGCTTGTGCCGTACCTGCGCGCCACTGCTGAGGCGGTGGCGCTGCCCTCCAACGTGAACGTCGGAGACAATGTCCACTACCTGGCACTTGTGTCTGCGAGCGGGGATGTTGCGTTCCAGAGTTTCTACGACGTGGCGGATGTCAACAAGACTCAAATGTTGCCTGCGGAACGCAAAACCCCGACGACAGACATGAAGTTCAAGCAGTACCGTACGCTGGTTGACCTTGACGAGCCCACCCCGTTCGTGAATGTCCCGCCAAACGCGGCGATGGCGGCTACGGAGGTGGTTGAGAGACGTATGAACGAGGTGGAGAAGCAGTTGAAACCGTTCTTCCGCCGGGTGGAAGACTCCATTGCCGTTCCCAAGCTCACGGGAGATACGGTGGCTCAGCACATGAACCTGCTGACGTTGACACCTCCCGAAACGAAGCAGTTTGTCGAGGATGTAAGTGGCGTACACCTTTTTAGTTTGCGTCCGAGCTGTACTAACGAAATGGTTTTGTGTCACTCGTGTTTTGTAGCCGCTGGGTGGCATCCACGGGTCTATTAGCTGCGTGGCTTTCGTGAACCAAAACGAACCCGAGGCGAACGAGGTGGCAGCGAATTACCTCAAGCGAGACTTTGTGAAATCCTTGTTGGTGCGTGTGGCGTTGGCTCGTGAGAGGTGGGCTGAGGACGACGAAGGTGGGCTCAAAGATCTCGAGAAAATCTTGCACATCAAGAATCTTGTTGCTGATCTTCTGATATGTGTCTACAGTTGAGCCCAACGCAGTGTTCAAGGAAGGTGGCACCATTCGTCTCGCGCAGCGCGGTCTCGTCCCGTGGCGCTCCGCAGCCGCGTCGAGTCCGCACTTTTCCGCAACGATCCACGTGTTCCCCGACGAAGACGTGGTTCAGGCGGTGAAGAATGCGCTCGAGATCCTCGGCGGAGGCGCTAACAACGACGCCGCTGGCTGGGCTGCAATGGAGATCGGCGGCCAGTTAGGCTCTCCCATGGATCTGACGTTCGGGGTTACCGAGTCGGAGCACTTCAAGTTCGTCTACTACCTGCTGCCAGTGGTCCTCGTACTGATCCTTCTGGTAGCCCAGTACATCATGTGAGGAGGACGTTAACCTAAAAAACATTGCGAACTTCATTTCTTACGAGGAATCTCGTTGCCTGAGTTTTTGGACTTGGTACTGTGCTGTTGCCGGCTTCATCTGAATGGATTATTGATGTACGAACGAACTGAGCTCGTGGTGTTTTTGCTGTGATAAGCTTGGTGTGTTGCATTGAACTTTTAGTTTTCTACAGATTTCTTGTATACATCTAGATCTACATCGATTCTATCCTCTATCGCGAACGCGTACTTGTGCGCGCGCGTTTAATACATAGCGCTGAAGGCCCACTCGACGTTGCTGGCCTCAAGAATACGGGACTCGAGGCCGAACTCGGCGAACGTCTTGCTCTCGGCCTCGACAATCTCCAGCTCGTCGTCCTCCGACGCCTGCTGCTGCTCGACCTCCTCCTTCTCCTCCTTCACAGGCTGCTGCTCCTCCTGCTTCTGCTTCTGCTGCTGCTCCTGCACCGCGTCCTTCATGGCGCGGATGGTGCGGTTGACCTTCTCGAGGTACACCATGTTGGACTTGCAGTCCACCGAGCAGAAGCCCGGGTGCTTGCTCAAAGTCTTGAGGTAGATGTGCTGGCAGTTGGCGCACTTCTCGCGCTTCTTGTCCCAGTGGGCGATGCGGCGGCGCGGCAGCCCGCGGGGTTCCTCGGCCTGCAC
Source organism: Phytophthora sojae (assembly GCF_000149755.1). NCBI lineage: Eukaryota > Oomycota > Peronosporomycetes > Peronosporales > Peronosporaceae > Phytophthora > Phytophthora sojae. The sequence continues at coordinate 4,753,287 of NW_009258119.1, forward strand.
GCGCGAGTGCGCGCTGGGGCGGGCCGGGTACGAGCGAGGGCTGCCGGGGGCGAGCAGCACCGGCTTCTGCTGCTTGGTGGCCTCAGCGGGGGCCGACTTGGCCGAGGTGAACAGCATGCTGCTGGCGAGCTTCTGCAGGAAGGCGTCCATTGTGACAGAAGGTAGATTCGAACTGTGAACTGTAGGAGGCACTTGCGCTCGCTGCGGCAAAAACTGAAGTGAGTTGCTAAGTGCTGAGCTGGCCGGCGGGCCATCTGGTCGAAACGCTGCCCTTTTTTGCTAGTAGGAGTGGCACAACTGCAGCAGTCGATACAAAGTCTGGCAGGGTTTTACCAGCCCATCTCCCTCTGGCTTGGGCTATCCACAGTGCAAGAGCGGCAACAGAACGGAACAAGGGACGAGGAAAAATGAAAAGCCGGAGATCAGAACAGGGGTAAGTTGCTTTCCGCCCTAGCCCCCGCTCGGGCAAAAGCACCGGCAAGCTTGCCTTCTGGCTCAAAACGGCTGGGCCAGCCATCGGCATTTTGACTGTAACATGGCTCGGCCTTGTCGTGTTGAGCTCGCGCTCGACGCCGCGAGCTCAATTCCACGGACATGAAAGGTTGCACGCTGCAACAGTACGGTACAGCATCTGTAGTGTAAATTTCGCTGGAGACAGCCAGAGCGCTCTATGGGTGTAGCGATATATTCCCGAGCTTTGGCAGCTCTCGCTGGCGTTCACCTACACCGCCGGAGCTCATGACGTTAGAATGTTTGACTAGCTCCTGGGAATTGATCTCGGCCAAAAAGCCCGTCGATACCGTTTCTCCGGGATTCCAGCTGCCGCTGCGCGCGATGAGGAGGCGAAAGTTTGCTAGCTTTCAAGTCGAGCACTCCCAGATGTGACTACAATTAGTCAAGTAAACTTTGGCAGAGCCACCCCCGGTATACCCGCCGAGGATGAATTGACGAAACAAGCCGCATTTATAAATCCATATATGTTCGTACAAGCTGTCGTCACTTAACGCTCCGTGCTCTGAGCGGTCGAAATAGGTCGCCCCGCATGGCGTATAACACTGCAGTACAAATGTAAATGTAGCTCGTGCTTACGAGAAGCCGTGTTTGCGGACGATCCTCCCATGCCATTGCCGGCTGTGGAAACCCGTCGTAAAACACCACCACTTGCATACATACACCCCAGTTGGGATCTAGAAATGCTTTGGTACTTTAGGCAAGATACGGTCTGACGACGAGAACTAACGTCTGGGGAGGTTTGGTTTGCCAGCTTACTTAAGAGACCCCAAATAAACCCGCTGGTACATGTGTACATGTACTGTATTGTGTGTTGTACCACAACCGCGGGCTGAAATGCGGCCGAGTGATGAAATGAAGGCTGTGCTGCTGAAATGGAACGGTCGTCTCTGTCCGCATCTTGAGACGAGAAGCAAGCTCTTGAGAAACTCGAAGCTGAAAGAGAAGCCGCCGGCTCTCCTCCTCCGCTTTACACTCCGCCGTCGATCGTTCACAACCTAATGTTAAAGCCGCCAAGGCAGCTCTCCTTTTCGCGCCTCGGGAATGCGACGTTTGCCGGTGCAACACTTTGAACTTTGAAGTGCAAAGTTGCTTTCGTCGTCGCGTTGAATCCACTGCAACTTCAGTTTTCAAGTCTGCGCCAAAGGTCTCGCAGGGATACGGAGCCCGCGGCGTTGGGTAATGCCGAAAGACTGAAAAGCTGGGCTTTGCCTCAGCGACGGCCAGCTTGCGACTCGCACCCTTCGCAACTTGCGTGGCGTTTCCTGGAATCTCCACACTAGTACTGTACGTGGCAATTTGTACATGTAAACCAACAGAATGACGCGTCGACAACCCCGGCACAGGCATTGTGACACCACCCCGTTCATGCCATGAATCATGGGCGACTGTGCATTGCATACGCGCTCCAAAAGCATCAGCGAGGACGACAACACCATGTGGAGTCTTCAAAGCGGATGAAGTGTTTCATTCGTACAGTACAGTTGGCAGCACAAAGTCATCCCCACGGGTTGCTGCATGCATGCCGAAATGCGAGGTGTGTAAGCTTATCACCTCAACTTGGGCCCCTTGTTTGGATGCCGCTTGGGACAGTTTCTCGTGCTTCCTATCCTCGTCACGACATACCGCTGCCTCGGCGCATATTTCAGCAGCACTCGATCGAGGATTGCTCGAATGGTATCATCAGCAAGCGGGCTGGGCGCCGGGCACGCCTGACTCGATCCTCCTGCCCCCCCCCCGCTTGTCGTAATTGACTCAGCAAGGAGTGGCGGTCATGTACCACTGCAGTTCTTGCAGGGTGTCCAAGCCTGTTGCGCTCTACTGTACCTTCATCTTGCGAACGAGCTTGATGACTCGTCCATTTCTGAAGCAGGGCCTGCCTGCTGCCTCGTCACTGACTGGGCTGATGGACTGCGCCGGTGTGCAGGCGCCAGGCAACGACTGGGTGGTGCAGAGTGCCCCGGCAAATGAGACAGATCGGCGCCGCAATGGCGGCGTTGGCGCTGATGAGTGTGTGATCCGGTGTCGTCGGGTCGACCGAGTTGGTTGAAAGCGCCGACCGACAGGGCGCCATCATCTTGAAATGAATGGCTCGCGAAGTGGCCTGGTGGCGGGCTCTCTTCGCCGTGTCTGTCAGCATGACGACCGAGTCCCTGCTTGCATCTCGCACTGTCTGCCAGGGCTGTACGGCTCTCTCGCTAAGAGTTGGGGGCCCCAACTTGGGGCTCTCGGCCAGAGTCTGAAGGGGACTGGGCGGGCCAACGATGCAGGCATCCCTGGCTACAGTACAGTGTACCATTCCCTCGCCAGGCAAGTCGCTTCATCGACGAGAGTAAAGGATACAGTATCCTTTTAGGTCTGCAGGATACTTTGGCTTCAAGCCACAGGGGTTGAAACTGAAGTCAAATCGGCACCCGCTTGCAGCGGTATCGACAATCAAGGGATCGACAATGGACTAGTGGCCCGACAGGTCTTTGATTTACGAGGTCGGCTACGCCGTCTGCTTGCTAACGCTACGTATGCACCAAGCGCCTACATCCTTCTCCCTCCCTTCCGAGGCTAAACGTCACCGGATATGCATGTCGGGAACATGAACGCAAGCAGTTCAACCGTGCCTCCCCTCCTGGCTGACTGAATAACTTGACTGCTGTCCGGCCAACTCCGCGGTACTTCCTCCTCTCGTTTTTCTTGTCTTTTTCATGATTTATCTTCTCGTCCTCGCTCGCCCGGGCTCGTCATTTATCACGCCGAAACCCACGGACGACACTTCCTGCTCCTTCGCTCCAAACCACACTGGACTCCTCAGCCCGCTTCCACGCGATCGGGCTTGCTCTCCGCCTTCGTGACTCGTTTCGATGCTCCTCCTCTTCGACCTCCTCCCTCAAACATGCCCCATAATATTGATAGCGTAGTGTGTTTGCCTTCGTCAAGCGCTCTAGTTGCTGGAGGGCAGCGAAGCAGCGCCGCCGCTCTGGGCAGTCATGTCATTGGCATTGTTGTCCATGTGGCCAGGCATCTCGCCGAACATGGGGCCCTGGTTCTTCTCCTTCTTGTGCTGCACTTTGAGGCGCTTGCGACCAACCTGGAAGCCATTCATGCCCTTGATGGCAGCTTCGGCCGACGGGGCATTGTCGTAGCTCACGAAACCTAAAGATACCAATAAAACCAGTCAGTCTGCGTAGCTCTTCTCTTACAGCGCGGGCTGCTGCCACGTACCAAAGCCACGGCTCCTTCCCGTCTCCTTCTCCACCATGATGCGAGCGCTAATCACGTTGCCGAACGTGGCGAAGTAATTGAAGAGATCCTGGTTAGTCATGTCGTTCGGGATGTGGAAGACAAACAGGTTGCATCCAGGGGGTCCTGCACGCAACAATACACAACACGCAATGTTTCCAATCACGCACACACGTGAAGCAAGTGTGATGATTTTCAACATTTAGTTTCATGCACAACACACACGATATACAGGCAGGCAGGTAGAAATGCACTCAATCATGACTCACCTTGGCCGCTCTCCGTGGTCTGGATAGGAGGGCCCGGACCCACGATCTGCGGCGGGTAACCTTCACATTACAAAGCAACGCGACGCAATGCACATCAGGAAACGTCCATACACATAAAGCCCTCTCTTGCCAACGTACCGTAAGCCTGCGGGAACGGGTACATGTAACCGCTGCCACCGTACGGGGGCGGGTACTGCATCGGCTGGCCGTAAGGCTGCGGGTATCCTCCGTACGCCGCGGCGCCTGCATCAATACACGCAACACCGCCATGGTAGGAAAAAGGATCAGCTTCACCGCTGCCACACCTAGCTATCGACGGACTGTAGTGTACTACAGCCGACACAAGAAGAGGATCGCGGACGCACCTTGCGGGGCCTGTCCGCCAAGCTGTGGCTGCTGGAAGCCTCCAGCCTGCTGCTGCTGCGGCTGTTGCTGAGGCTGCTGCTGCTGCTGAGGGGCGCCAGCACGAGGCAACTCGGTTTGCGGGGCTGTGAGCTCGGCCGGGCTGCAGGGCCGAAAGATAAGATACACAGAGGAAAGGTAAGCGCCGGACGAGGAGCTACGTTAAGAGGATAAAGAGAAGACGCACCGCTCCCACGTGGACTCGCCCGTGACGGCGTTGTAGTAGTACTTGCGGCCATTCGGCGCGTCGTGCTCCGACCACTGCGAGGCCGCGGGCGCTTGGGCCTCGCCGCCGGCGTTGGGATCCACTTGGTCGGCCATGGTGCGTGGCTGGCTGGTGGTATGCAATACACGCAAAATGAAAAATGCAGCGCGGGGGGCTACGGGGCTGGCGGCCTGCTGGCGGCCTGCTGGCGACTGGGCTGCGGGCGGGCTGGGCTGGGCTGGTCGACGACGACGGACGAGGCTGTGGGCGACTCGATCCGCTGCTTCACCCTGAGTTTCCTTCGTGCAGTGCAGAATATGGGGGTAGCGGGGAAGCGAGGGGGGACGATTCTCGCTTGAGTGCCTTTTTACCGCGTTTGTGTGACAAATGGTCACTCAAGCGCGGGAAATTGGCACTCAAGTGAGAAACGTCCCCCTCTCGTTCACGAGGTTTTCGGCCAATGGAGATGCTAGACGGACGCCATTGGCTGAAAAGTGAAACGGAAGATCGCATCCAACTTGAAGCTGCCTGCAACCGTCCTCGGCAGGGCCAACCAGTGCCATGGTAGGAATAGTACTCGGCTGTGGTCACAAGTATTGTACAGATCGAATCGCGATAATGAAGATTGGTAAGTAGCCGCAGAGTTGAGGGTCAAATTGTCGCTGTTGAACCAGGATTGAAGCACATTCAGCATGTGCATGTAGCGGCAACTTTGTATTGACGATCAGTCGTGTTTCTTGGCATAACAGAATGAAGGTCACCACGATATGCCACTGGGTCAAGTCGCTGTGGAAAGTTATCAAAATGAGTGGTGCATGTCAAAATATCTCCGGTATGAGCAGACTTTATAGAGCAAACGGTCTGCGGAAACGTCGTAGTTGCGATGTCGTAGTTGCCACAGACATCTTGCTCTACATGTAAAAACTCTGATTATACCGGAGATAACTTGACGTAGCTCTGACAGTGACAACCTGCGTCCAACGAACGCTAGCCTACGCCATTTCGAGTGCTACTCTCTATCACCCTTTCAACGTAACGGAACTTCTTTGTGCTTTGGTCCGTGCACCATAGTCTTCGCCGCCGCCCTCGTGCTGGAGTTGGCAGTGAAAACCTGAAACAAAAGACCCGCAGCAACGTGAGGGACGATCACGATGTGGTACGTGTACAATGTAAGCTGTTACGCTCGACTTACGCCTTTCATCTCAGTAAGAGTATACCCCCGTCCAGATACTCACAGCATCACATCGATCTTTATTTGAGCTTTTTTAGTGTCCTGCGGTAGTGGCTGACAAGTTGCTAGGTTGTTGCTTTGGGAGCTCAGCGAGCCGAAAAGAGTTATGCCGGATCTTGTCTAGAACAGCGCCAGAAGGCCGGCGTTCAGTGATTGATCGGGGACTAAATTATGCCCAGAGGTACATGCGAAGATCTCATGTACTAACAGAGGCGCGCACTCGTTGGATATGCATTGTAAAAGCGATTCTAGGCACCTAGGTCGGCTTCATTGAATGGCAAGATCGCGAAGGACTCAGAGGAAATACTTGCGTACGCGCTTGACAACAACTATGTTGCTCTGAATCGGAACCAGCTACAGCGGTAAATGATATTACGTTGAGCCAAACTGCGGTAACATCAGCGACTTGCTTAAACTATTCAAGACATCATTGCAGTTGCAGGATACACCGTCGGGGCGATTTATTGGCACAACGCCCCAACATTGCTGCCGTCATGTTGATTTATCAGGTTGCTCCTCATTCCCTGGGCACTTCGATGCTGTAATGCAGTAATTTACAGCGACCCTCCTGTGGCGTTGGAAACGTCTGATTCTTGCGCAGTACGCGCTGGTGTTCGACCTTCTGGCGTGACTGCGTCTTATAAGGGCGTTTGGTTCAACGTGCGAATGCGCGGCGGAGGGTTGTTGTCGCTATCTCCACGCAAGACGCATTGCTGTGTACCGTATTATAATACACTGGCCATCAGACTTGAGATCGTTGTGGATGAGGACCACACCGAGGCGGCTCTGCCCTGGGAGCTCTTATCATGCACGAACAGCGAGCCATAGTCGACAGGCGCATGACAGGCGCCGCCCGTTTCGCTAGTGGCGCCACGAACGCGATTGCAGCGGGTGTTCGGCCCGCGTCCACCGTGAAGCGGGGAGCTCGAAGATGGAGACGCCAAGGACGCCAAGTGGTCCAAGCCCGCGGCGCGGGCATGCCCATCAAACGCGTAGATTCCGCCACGTTTTTTAGTCTGAGAGACTAACCCATCTGGCGATTAATTCTACCCATAAACGAGTCAGTTCGCGGCTCGGCCAATCACGGAGCTCGAAAACTCGTCAGAAACGGAGCTTCAACCCTCGCGTCCTGACGATACCGGTACTGTATTGCCCCGGGACAAAAATTCGTGGGTGCAGGACAGACCCGGCATACTGGGGGCAAGTGTTCAGTCTCCGCTGGCCCAGAAGCCGGTAGAGGCTGTGAGCTGTTAGCACGCACGCAGAGAGAGAGACGGCATTCCCAGTTTTGCGTCGCCTCCCGCCAGCCTTCGAGGAAGCAGGAAGCTACTGCACCAGCAAGTTGAGGAAGGAGCTCTACCCCTCCCACCCTCGCTGCTGTTATCCCCCCCCTCCTTCAAGCAACTAACTACCCGCGATGGTGGCCGCCCGCAAGGTGCTCATCGTCGTCGGTGTGCTCGTGGTCATCGGTGTGGCCATCGGCATCATCGTCGGCGTCACGAGCGGTGGCGACGATGACAGCGCCAACACCAGCAGCGGAGAGACGACCTCCAGCAGCTCCGGCTCGGGCACGGGCACGGCGTCGGGCAAGACGTCCACGTCCACCAATGTGAGCGAGTCGGACCTGCTGACCAACACAACGGCCAGCGGCAGCGGATCGGTCAACAAGGAGCCGTCGAGCGACCCGGAAGAAGCCAAGGCCGCCCTCACCATGCTCGCCATTGGTGACTGGGGCGCCACGACGGACAAGCCCGGCTCGTGCTGCAACAAGTATCGCAAGGTGGCCAACGACTCGCTCGAGATGAAAATCGACTACTGGGCGCAGATCAACATCGCCGAGATCCTGGCCCAGGCCGCTGGTGACATCAAGCCCGTGCGTATCATTGGCCACGGTGACAACATCTACTGGAACGGTGCCGGTCCCGACGACATTGACTACCGCATGGAGACCACGTTCGAGAGCGTGTACGACCAGCCGGAGCTGGAAGGCATCCCATGGATCAACGTCGTGGGCAACCACGATCTCGGCGGCTCCGAGTACATTTGCGGCGACAAGGACTACAACTTCCGTGAGTGCGAGAGCACCGAGGAGATGCTCAAGTACCTGAACCTCAAGTTCTCGCTGCAGCAGGAGTACAAGAGCGCCAACAGCGACCGTTGGAAACTCTCGGACCACTACTACGTCGAGAGCGTCGAGGAGAACGGCGTGTCGGTCGACATCTTCAACATTGACACCAACTTCGCCGACTCGCACGGCGTCATGCAGATCTGCTGCCAGTGCTACGGCTACGTGAAGAAGAAAAAACTGAGCGAGAAGGAGGCCAAGGCTCTAGGCAACACGTGCAACGACCGCATCCCCGGTGACGAGCTCTGCGCTGGTGGTGACACTGAGATGTACAATGCCTGCGCCGACACCATCAAGCAGTGGTGGGACGACTCGCTTGAGCAGGTCAAGAAGGACCTGGCGGCCTCGACCGCCACTTGGAAGATCATCAACTCGCACTACTCGCCGCACTTCCACATGAGTGAGGACAAGATGAAGGAGTGGTTCATGATCACCAAGGAGGGCGGCGCCCACGTCTGGTTCAACGGCCACACGCACGGCTTCAACCACGACATCAGCAACTGGGGCACTCACTTCTACGAGAACGGTGGCGGCGGTGGTATCCAGTCCGAGACGTCGGGCATGCCCCCTGAGGTGGCCGAGAAGTATGTCGAGCACGCGTGGATTGCCGCCGGCAACCCGTACGGCTTCTTTATGCTGCACTTCTCGGAGGACTGGCTCAAGACCGAGTTCGTCACCTTCGACGACAAGTGGACGTTCAGCGTCAAGAAGGACGAGATCGTTAAGGGCGGCTATCAGAAGGGTCACTGCTGGCACGTGCCGGTGACTGTCGGCGCTGGCAAGGAGTGCACCAGCAGCAAGAGCACAGTCTAAACTCTGTAACCTCTTCATCAGCGCGTGCAACCCAGCTCGGCGCTTTTAGTGTTTGTAGAGAACTTCTTAGTGACCGACAACCGTCGTTCACTGTTTTGCCCAGCAATCCATCGAATCAATATCATTGCTAAACTCAACTCAACTTGTTAAATACTTAAACTGCGCAACTGCGCCGCTAGTCAACTAATGCCATGTCGGCATGAGCATCTGCAGGGGTCCTGGACTGCCCACCCATTTGGAGGTGACTTTGCCCTGTGCCACCTGGATGCGATTTGGCTCCGTTGTCAGCGAGGCTGTTGGTAGACGACGGTTGCTCCTGTTGGTGTTGATGCTGCTGTGGTGCGGGATGTAGTTGAGATTTCTCCGAGCCTGGATCGTGGTGCGGATTTGGGTGGATAGCTTTCGATGTACTGCAATGGTCGATCGTTCCACCCGACACCCTCTTGACGACCAAAGGCGAATCCTGCCTCCCACCTTCGTTCGTTTTCCCGTCCTGCCTCCCGTTCACCGGGCGGTTTTCCGTGTTTCCAATAACCTCCCCGTTCCTTGGCTGCACTTGAGTCTGGTGGTTTGGTGGTGAGTGAGTCTGCGCGGGCTGCTCGCTATTCCTGTGTCGCTCTTCCTCCTGCTGCCGAGTCTGATTCACCTGCGCCTTCTCCACCTCCAGTTCGTCCACCTGCTTCTCCAATAGGTCGACTTGCTTCTCCAATCCTTCGTTCTGCTGCTCTAACTCCTTTACCCGCCGCTTCAGCGCTTTATTCTCCGCGCTCGTCTTCGCCACGAACTCCTCCGCCTGAGCACGCAGCGCCGCCCGCTCTTCTTCGAACTGGCGACTTAACTGCACCTCCATATTGCTCACGTACTGCTTGGCTTCTTGCACTACAGTCCCGTGCACGCGTCCGAATTCCGCGATTCTCTTCAGTTGCTCGTCTGTAGAGTACACCACAAACGGGTTAGTACCAGCTCCAAACACTAACAGAAATGCACCAAACCTACTCGTAAAATGGTCTTCAATGTGCATAATAACCCTCTGCTGCCACTTCTCGAGCTCCGCGACGGAGATCGTCACAACCGCTTGTTGCTCCTCCTCCTGGTCGCTGGAATCCTCTGCTACCTCCTGTCGATGGATCACGCCGTCGTCTCCGCTGCTCCGTCGCTTGCGTCGGTTCTTCCGTCCTGTGCGAGTATCCTCGCCAATGGGTAACGCTGAGTGCAGGCTGTGGAGCCGAGAGTTCGGCAGTTGCACGCCGTCCGAGGAGGACTCCGTGTCCATCGCCGTCGGCTCCTGTATAATGCCTCCCGACCCACGCCGAGAGGGCGGAGACCCATCGTCCGCTCGACTGGACGCCTCGGAGTCAGCTGAAGACGAGCGCGAGGCATGTGGATCCACGTAGCGCCGAGCGGAGTACCTGCGCGTGGGTGACTTGGTCCTGCCCATCGTTACTGAAGACGCCACTACTGGATCAGGGTTTGGTAGTAGTGAGAATTTCGGCTAGCAGTGATACTACTACTACTACCCGGCTCAGAGCCGATAGCACTAATACTACTATTAGTAGTCGGAGAACGCCATTAGTAGATATCACTACTAATACCACTACTATAGCACTACTATAGTACTACTATTCCCACTATCGGCGAGATAAAGACGCCCGTGCCGCAGTGTAATTGGTCTGCGTACTCGATATTTGTCAATCCTAAGAGCGGGAGTAGTATCCTGGTATTTCAGCCAATCATGTTCGTAGTGGCCTCGCCACGAAGTAACCAGCCGGAACACACGTTCTAGGAACGCTGTTGAACAATCACGCCCCAGCTAAACTCGAGCATGTGTAGCAGCTGACTGCAACGTCGACGAGGACATCAGCAAGTCTAAATTTGTACAGTGAGATTTAGCAGCTTCGAGCACAACAGTAACTCAGACACGCACCAGGACCAGCCACCTTACGGGAAATTGCACTTGGATCCCTGAAGACAGGACAATTGTGAGCACGTCTCCGGGTTCACGCACAGCAAAAAATAAGCATACATACCTTGTCCTTGTAGTAGGCGAGCTTCCACACCATGGACGATGTCGTCGGGGATGCTGTTACTGACTCTGCTCCTCCGGTGATCTCAAGGTTCTTGAACTTCAGCGCTGCTATCCTTGAAGAGCTTGCTGAGGCGCGAGCTGCTGCAGAACCTGCTGGTAGAAGTATTAGCCAAGCTAGATGATGCATGTTGGCAGCCCTTCCGTTTTGAGAGGTCGACGGACTACTCGAATGGTGAATACACGATCGAATGACAGGCCTTCTACCGCGCTTTAACTGCTTGTTCCCCGCTTGAGTTTTCAGAAATGAGCTAGGGGGCGCGAAGTGCGGGGAGGGGAGGGCTGAGAACCACCAAATTTGCGCGCCTTTTAAAGATCTGACGTGGGTTGATGTTCGGGAAAGTAGTAGTGATATTATCACTGCTATTATCACTACTAGTGGCGTTTTTTATCGCTACTATAGCTATATTACTACTATGAATCCCAGACCCCAGTGCTATAGTAGTGCTATAGTAGTAGTAATATTATCACTACTATCGCTACTACTCTGCTGACTACTACCAAGCCCTGTACTGGATTGGAACTGTTTGAAAACAACACAAATGCACTCCACGATGATAGGCCAAAAAGCGCTTATTGAAGACATGTGATTGGCTATGGGGTGATTAGGACCTATAGCCGGTCAAAGTCAGCGGAGCTGCTGCAGGATGCGCGCTGGAGGACAGAGGAGGACAATTTGCGTTAGGTACATGTTGAAGGAGATGATCACCAAAGTTTGCAAAAGTGATCGACGCGTACCTGCGAGGACGGCGGCACCGAAGCCATTGTCGATGTTGACGACACCCACTCCAGGCGAGCACGCGTTGAGCATTGTGAGCAATGGAGCTAGGCCGCCGAACGCCGCTCCGTAGCCAACGCTCGTAGGGACTGCGATCACTGGTGAAGATGTGAGACCGCCCTGTAAGCAGCACGAATTGAGTCAGTAAAAATACGGAACTGGAATGCTGCAGACAAACAAGCGCCATACGCACCACAACGCCGGGCAAGGCGCCGTCCATGCCAGCAACGCAAATTGCGACGTCCGATGCCCGCAGGACGTGCTGGTTGCGCAGCAAGCGGTGGATCCCAGCCACACCCACGTCGTAAAGTTGAGTGACCTTATAATCAGCCAGTTCTGTCAACAGCAGAGTGGTTAGTACGTTAAAAACCTTCATATTGCACGCAGGAAAGGAGTTGAAGGAAGCTAAAGCTCTTTACCAAGTGTAACAGCGGCTTCTTCAGCGACAGGGAGATCTGAAGTTCCCGCGCAGAGCACGCATGCGGTGGGGGTCTTCTACCAAAAAAAAGTTAGCGTAGCTAGTCGCAAATATGACAACTTCGCCATTCCACGAGCAGCATTTACCTTCTCCTGATCCTCAGTACTTTCCTCCTTCTTCGCGGCGTCCAAAGATTTTGAGGCCAAGATACGAGGCACTTCGTAGTACGTCAAATGCTGACCCTGCCAAGCCATACCAAGTATCCATCGACTGTCAAAACACAATCCTTTATCGCGACTTCAGCACCTCCCTTCTCAGTTCGTACCGGCATCAACGCTTGAATAGCATCCGCAGCCTCCGGCGTCACGCGCGAAGCCATGACATTGTCCTCGCCCCCGTCAATCATGACCTTCATGATAGCCGCCACCTGCTCTGGCGTCTTGCTCTCGGCATACACGACCTCCGGGAACCCCGTGCGCGCCTCCCGCTTGGTGTCGATCTTTGCAAAATCCCCCACTGTCTCGTACTCCGCAGCGGGGCCACAGAGCTCCGCCGCCGCTTGAGGTGAGACCTTCCCCTCCGCCACTCGCTGCAGCAGCTCCAGGATCGACTTTTTGTCCTCCGCCAGCGGACTCGACGAGGTGGATAGTCCCGCGATGCGGGACTTCGGGGCAACACATTGTCCACCGTTTGCAGCGACTGCAAAACGTAGCGAAGACGGACGACGTGCGCGCAGAAGAGCACCAGCGAGCTTCATGGGTCCGTGGGGCGGGAGGAGCTTAACTTTGATCAGACTGACACGCCACGTCAGACTATCCACACTATTGCAAAATTCACATTTTGAGCTCCCTATTGTCAAAATTGTGCGTCGTGTGATTGAGCTCCTCGACGATGGCGACGACTGCCACCCCCGCGTGCCCCCGCTGCTCGACACTGGAGAAGGAGCTAGTGGAGCTTCGAGCGCAGAACGAACAGCTTCAAGCACAGTTGAAAAAGGCCCAGACACCGGATGAGACCGTTATCAAGCCTCAAGAAGACAAGACCGAGGAGGATTCACCGGATACTTCGACGTACTCGCCGTTCTCAAGGGCGGAATTGCAGCGTTACGGGCGGCAAATGCTCGTTAAAGAGTTCGGAGTCGAGGCGCAACTCAAGTTGCGTGCTGCGCGCGTGCTGCTGATTGGCGTCGGGGGACTTGGGTCACCAGTTGCAATGTACTTGGCCGCTATGGGAGTCGGGACGTTGGCTGTCGTGGATGGGGACCATGTCGACCGTAGCAATTTGCACCGTCAGATTCTCCATGACGAACAGGGAGCAAAGCAACGAGAGAAGAAGGTGGACTCGGCCAAGAGACGACTGCAAGAGATGAATCCGTTGGTTCACTGCATCGTGTACCCGACGCGGTTCACTGCTGCCAACGCTTTGGATCTTGTTGGCGAGTACGACGTCGTCGTCGACGCCTCGGACAACGTCGGGACTCGTTATCTCGTTAATGACGCATGCGCTCGCCGACGCAAGCCGTTGGTATCGGGAAGCGCGCTGGGTCTGGAGGGACAAGTGACGGTGTTCACATACAAGGACGATGGAAGTGCAACGGGATGCTACCGGTGCTTGTATCCGACACCGCCGCGAGTTGCGATGAGCTGTGCGGAGAACGGTGTTATCGGAGTTGTGCCCGGAGTGATCGGATGTCTTCAAGCAATGGAAACCGTCAAGGTCGTCACGGGGGTCGGAGAGCCCCTCGATGGTGTGCAGTGCTTCTACGACGCGTACGACGGACAATTTCGTCGCTTGAAAATCGGCAAGAAGCGGAATCCTGACTGTCCGTCCTGCGGCCAAGGAGCCATCGGCTCTGAAGTGATGTCATTGGACGCTGCTCTACTTGTTGAAGGCACTTGCAATGATGGAAAAGCGGTGGACGACCTTGGACCTGAGTTTCGTATCAGTGGTGAGGAGTTCCAGAAGGTGCGCAAATCTGTTGAAGGCGAAGGCACGCAACGAAACTATGTGTTGCTGGACACTCGTGCACAAACGCAGTTCAATATGGTGCACTTCCCCGAGGCAGTGAACATCCCAACGGCTCAGTTGATGAAGCAGGACCCCTCCAAAGTCATCGCAGTTTTGCATGATGGAGTCTCAAAAGCTGCTGCTGCGTACTCCAACCGAACGTTCGTGATCTGTCGTCGAGGCGTGGACTCTGTCAAGGTGACACGATGGCTGCTCCGCGGTGGCGTTGAGAACGTGTTCAACATCAATGGCGGATACACCGAATACGCGAAAGAAGGCGGCGTAGACCCGACGTTTCCGATGTATTAAAGCATGGGAAGTATAGCTGATAAAGCAGCGTTCATGAGAGATTTGACTGGTACTAAATCGGGGATCCTTATGATTTCATATGGCATTGGTAAGGGTATAAATCGGTGTAAGGTTAATAAAATGGGGGTTGCCTCATTACCCGCCAGAAATACGACGAGCGACCACTTACCGCCACGAGCTGAGTGATTCGCGTACCTACTAACGAGAAATAGCATCACGTGCATTAAATACGCTTCTGTGAGCTTCGATGTGTACTGCTATCTATTTATCAAGTTCTGTATTTGCGCTGTCATTTCTCGTCAGCATTAGCGTTTGTCGGTTTTACGTTAAATCGGCCACCGAATGCCGTGTGGGTGTCGGACATTCGGGCTGATTAGCATGCAAATCAGCCGTCCCGGGCTTTGTAAGCCGTGAAGCAGCTAAATCAGCTTGCCACATGGCGTTGTAGGCACAACTGACCGCTCTGTCAAATCAGAGTACAAATCTTAGTCTGTCGATCTAATTAGGAGGTCGGATTTAGCAAATCAGACCCGATTAAGCTTAATCATCTACTTAATCAACCGATTTATATCCCAATTAGACAATCTAATCGGTTTCCACAATACATGTAAGCCTACGCGCAAAGCAAACCCTGTATTTTAAGCGATCGATGATCGCTGCATCTAAAATTTTGCTAAGATTTGGGCCCGTCGCATGACGTGCACGAGTGCGGGATTGCAGCTCTACGAAAGCAGCCCTTCGTGCATCGAGACGTAGTCGACAGGAGTGCGCGTGCGATGGCTGCGCTTTTCGTCCGTTGGTGGTGATACTTCGTCGTGCGACGCAGCCACAGTAGTGGGCGATGGCTGGTCCGACACGCTCTTGGATTCATCTTCCTTCCCCTCCTTACCTTCTTCACCCTCGCCTTCGTCCTCTTCCTCACTTCCGTCTTCATTATCCTCCTCTTCATCAGGCTCCTCGTCGCTTCCTTCTTTGACCTCGAAGGTTTCATCCTCTTCGCTGTCCTCATCCTTTCCAGCAAACATGAGCTCGTTGAGCTGGCGATAGTCGACATCGGTGCGTTTGCGCTTCCCACGAACAATCAAAGCCGCATCGGCCTCCGAGTCGCCGCCGGTTTGGTCGGTGTCGCTGTCCTCCACCGCAGCGCGATTAATCGCAGACATCGTCTTGCTGCGCGTCAGGTGCTCCGAGGACCCGTCGCGGTAGTCAATGCGCCAGCGCGAATATCGTCCTTTAGTCGGTGGCTCATACTCGGCCACGACCCCAAGAATCACTTCCCCAGTCTTACGATCAATCTTGGCCGCTGGCTCACCCACAAGGTTCAGCTTCTGTTGGACAGGCTTTACGGGGCGGCTAACACTCTTTGACCGCGTCGATCGACTGCGTAGGATCGGAAACAACGACAATGTTAGATACAAGCTGCTTCACTCCAAGTCCCTTGCTGCAACGTACTGATTCAGGTCGATGACGTCGTCCTTGCTGAGGTAAACCAAGTCTTGAGCACTTTCCGGGACCTCCTCGGCCATCTCCTCTTCTTCGCCGTCTGCCTCTACTGACACTTCGTCATCTGCGTCGCTTTCTCCCTCCTCGTCGTCCTCATCATCGTTGCAAACGAAATCTTCATCGTCATCGTCGTCGTTGTCAGCAGGGGCAGCTCCGCTCTCCTCGCCCGACTGAGCAGCACTGCTCGCGTCCGTCGTTGGTTGCTGCTCAGCTGCAGCCAGCTCCGGGAAAAGGTCGTCGACACTTTCGTACGTCGTACCGAAGACCGAATTGATCGACTTAAGACACTCGAACACGGCCAGACACACTTCACAGAACCAAGGCTCCTCACCTGCCGGGATATTGACAGTGAGCACAATCGGCGTCTGGCACTTTTGATGGTACGCGCGATGGCACCCAACGCTGTCGCACAGCAGGATGTCGTTGTCCGCTTCGGTGTCCGTGCTCCCACAGCGCGAGCAGTGCACTTCTTCGAACTTGGCGAGCAGTGGCACTTGCGGTTCATTCGCGTTCAATGCCTTCAGCTCGTTCAAACCATCGATAAGAGCACGTTGGCCCTTGGCGATCTTGCGGTGCTCCGTCTCAAGCTCCTTGTTAGGCTTGAGCTTGTCACGACTCGACTTATTCCAGCCTTCGGCTTCGTAAGCCTCAACGAAGGCGAGGGGGTACCTCAGTCGATGCGCCTGAAGATGAAAAGCAGTATAGGTCAGAACTTATCGACTAACTGTGCCAATGGTGTTCAGTACCCTTCATACCTGGGACTTGATCTTGTTCTCCAGCCGCTTGAACTCTGGGCGAGCAGGCGTAGGAGGAGCGGGAGGAGCGTTCCCGTCAGCATCAGGACTCACTTCCTTGGGCTTCCGCGATTTCCGCGGCGTGTCGGCGGGCGGCGAGAATGCCGTGGGGGTACGACGCTCGCGTTGCTCTCGCGGCTGCGCCTTGCTGCAGTGCGTGCACAATAACGTTGAAGTTAGCGGCGTGTATCAAAGCCGTCCACAAAACAGAGTCTGCACCAGGCCCATCGACTCCTACTCGGGAGGTCGAGAGACCTAAAGCGTATCTAACATCTTTTCGTACATTGCCGGACGGCGAGCGGAGGCCGGTGGCGCATAGGCGTCGTCGCTGTCGCTGGACGAGCGCGCTTTCTTCCTGGTGCGGGGCATCGTCCTCAACTTGGATGAACCCGTCTAGGTGGTGACTAGCTGGCGGGTTGGTTGACGAGCCTGTGCTTCTTTATGGCTGGACTTTGGACTGTCGACCTGTCTCGAAATATAACCTTTTTAGTTTGTACACTTACTGCGGCGACTAAGAAAGGCTGACGACACTGACACCCCGAGAGTGCCAGTTGTAGCACAAGAGACAAAGTTAAGTTACCTCTTCGAGTCTGGGCGTGCGTTTGGTTGCGGTTGGGTGGGGAGGGTGACGGTAGTGACGACGCTCGAGCCAATTGCTGCCGTCGACCACCCGATACTCAAGTATCCTCCAAGTCGAGTGGAATCCAATGGTGCGGGCGACTCGGACGTGCGAATCCAAGTTGCTGCCAAGTCTGCGCGGGTGTCGGCTGTGTCGAGTTTCAGGTGGAGGAGGGTGACTCACTCACCTCACACTTTGGGACAGCTAGCTTCCTGCTTGTTTGTTCGTCCAAAACTTACTGCTGATTCAGCGTGGGCATACATATACTGAGGGTGAATGTCTTTTTCTCATTGGTTAAAAATGCATTCGGAACCCTCTTACGATTGGACGAAAATAAGTCGATCGATTTCGCCTTCAAGGGGTGCAGACTGTCAAGTGCTGACTCTTGGGCTCCGATACATGGAGTCGCTCACGGACGAGCAGCGCGCGCTGTTCGCCGATGGCGGCCAGCTGGACGACTACGAGGTGCTCAAACCCATCGGCAAGGGCAAGTTCTCGGTGGTTTTCAAGGCCAAGCGGCGCTGCGACGGCCAGGCGGTGGCGCTCAAGAAGATTGCCATCTTCGACATGATGAACCTCAAAGCTCGCGAGAAAACGCTCAAGGAGGTGCGTCTGGAAGTTGCGCCAATGGGTTTGCACTGCGGAAAAGTTGGTGATGAGTTGCCAAAACTGTTTTTTATTTGTTGTGTTGCAGGTGCGTCTGGTGCAGTCGGTCAGCCACCCGAACATCATTCAGTATCTGGATGCGTTCGTGCAGAATAACGAGCTGTACATTGCCTTCGAGTGGGCAGAAGCGGGTGACCTCAAGCGGCAGATCAGGAAAGCCAATGAGAAAGGGGTGAGGTTTGACGAACGCACCATTTGGAGATACTTCACGCAGCTCTGCGGCGCCATTTTGTACCTGCACCAGGCGCGTATCATGCACCGCGACCTCAAACCGGCGAACATATTTTTGACGTTGAAAGGAGTGGTGAAAGTCGGAGACCTTGGCTTGGGGCGGTATTTGAGTGAAAACACAGTCGAGGCTCGCTCGAAGGTTGGAACCCCGCTGTATATGTCACCGGAGGTGCTGCGTGGTGAAAGTTACGACTGGAAGAGCGACGTGTGGTCCATGGGGTGCATCTTGTACGAGCTCGCAATGCTTCGGTCGCCGTTTAAGTCAGAGGGTTTGAACCTGGTGGGGCTTTTCCAGAAAATCAATAAAGGGTACTACGAGGAGATTCCGGAGGTCTACAGTGACCATCTGCGCGGCCTCGTCAAGCGGATGATCTCGCTCACGGCGTCTGACCGTCCAAGTGTGCAAGAAGTTTGGGATGCCTGCCGAACACGACCGCCTAGTGCAGTATTGCAGGAGCGAATGCGACGGCATCAAGGCGGCACTGAGATTAATAACAACGATCCTGCAACGAAAGAACCGGAGACGCGCTCGTCTCGATCGCGAAGCAGTAGAAGCAAGAAATCACCAGAAAATGAGAATCCATCGCGACCTTCATCTTCTGGCCAGCAGCAAGAAACTCCACCTCAATCACGACCTCCATCATCTCAGGGGGATACCAGTAATGGTCAGACCGAGGAAATGGTTAGAAGGAGGCATGCTGAAGCGCGAATGGAGTTGATTTTTGAGAAGCTGAAGATCTTGCGGTATGAAAAGGTGCTCAAGAAGAGCATTTCACCTACATACTTTTCGTCTGACAGCCGAATGCTACCGAGAGTGGCGCCACAAGCCCGGTTCGAAGACATGCGGATATTATCACAATGGTTATTATCTCTCTTAGGCGGTGGTGATTTACATCTTGATGATCAGTACGAAAGCCCTCCAATTGTGGTAGCTCAAAAGATTCTTTTGGCGGCTGAGAAAGTTGGTGTACCAGAGGTGGCGCAGCTTAGCGCCCCCGCGCTAACCAGCGGTGTTAGCGTCGAAGTATGCATCCTGTTGGACGCCCTAACTACTGCTGTCGTAAGTGGAGAAGAGTATTGCACCACCCCGCCAGCATATCCACGAGAGCCCGTCGAAACGTTAGAGTCGAGCGATGCGTTGGATGTTACTGACGATGACGGACAGCAGAATGCCAGTACCGACGGGGTTGGAGAATCAACGGCCTCGCTAGATACCGAAGTCGACGACGTTTTCTCGCGGTGGCTGGTGGTGAAAGAGGAGCAACTGCTTTCTGGGCTAACCGAGGACGCAGACAATGGAAACGCCATGATTCATACCGATATTGACCCGGCTGCTTGGGAGCTTGAGCGTCGTCGCATGCTCCCGAAACTGCAAGCTGTTCTGCAGGATAAGCTTCATCGCCGCCCAGCTGAAAGCTCGTGGCGTGTTCGATTGGACCAAGTGCAGACACATGCTGGGTCAATAGTCTCAGGACAGGATGATATGAAGAACGAAATTGCCAAGATTCAAGCGGTAGGTCTCGACATCACTGTAATATGCCAAAGTTCGCCCTCTCAGCCCCTGACTGCCTCCTATTGATGCTCGTATACCTATTCAGAGTCGTCACAAGCAAACAGATGAACTGGAACGGTACGAAAAGATGCTGAACAATCGTTTCCTGCGGGCGAGACGTCTGTATCATGAGGGCACGACGAGATTGTCCAAGGCACAAAGCCTGATGCAAACTGCTCAGGTAAGCTAATTATCTACAACTTTAGCCATGATCTACTGCTGATAGTCTTCTCGATTGCCCAGGAGAATGTGAATCAAGCGACGGTGGAGATTGCGAGGTTGCAGGCAGCTCGATCCGAACAAGCCAGCGCGCTGAACGCTGCCGACGCGCGGCTCACCGACAACTCCATGCTTTTAGAGCGCAAGCGACAAGTTCGACATCTCAAAAACGAGAACCACGAGCTGGGTCTGAAGCTGCAAGTGCTGCAGGACTACTGGAACCGCAAACAGCAACATGCAACCCAATGTAGCCATCTTGATCCCGTTTAACAATTATCACAAATCACAGATTAATCTGATTCTAGCCAATCGGCGCTCATCTGAGTTGAACTATCAGCCAATCCCCACGAATGTAGCCATATCGTTCCGTCGCAATTCTCCTCCGCCCCACATTTCGAGATCCCGCCGACGACCAGCACCGAGCAGCTCCTTCCGCCCGACCTTCAATGCCCCCGCGCATAACACTAGAGCTCAATCCCAACCACTACGAAGCTGAAGCTGAATCCGATTGCGAGCACGATGAGACCGGGCTGGGCCTGGATCTGCTGGAGCAGGCCGAGCCCTTCCTCACTTTCGAGAGCATCCAGTTCGACGCGGACTCGCGCCTTGCAACGTTCCAGTTCCATTTCTGCGGAGGCCGCCGCTTCCAAGCCGCGATGAGCTTGGCTGGTCCATTGCAAGGCTTGGACGAGACGTCGCCGGTTCTGCGCAATGCGTTGCTGCACATTGGACTCTGCATCCTGCCGTGGTTCTGGATGGGCTACAACTGCAAGTACATTCGGATCGAAGCGGGATACCTCAACCCGGAGCAGGTGCGATGACGCTAAGAGAGATACGCTGAACTGGTAGTTGTAGCTGAGTGACTGGTGAATTGCTGGGACTGGTGGTGTAATCTGCAGGTGCACTTTTGGGAAGAGTTCTACCAGAACGTGCTGAGCGAGTTTCTGTATCTGCACGGGCTGGACCGCGATCGCCTGTACATTATCGTGGATGCCCCTGCCAGCGAGGCTCTTCCGGTGCTGCCGGATAGGAAGCTGGAAGAACAGAGCAAGGCCAAGGTCTTGGTTCCATTGTAAGTGTGCTGTCCTGGACTGATCTTGAAAAGCTTGGTGGTTAACGCTCTGGTTTCTTTGAACTTTTGGAATGCAGGGGCGGTGGCAAGGACTCGCTTGTGGTGTACCAACTGTTGTCCTCGAGTGACACGCCTTGTGCCTGGTTGCACGTGGGGGATCGTCCGGAGGAGTTTGAGCGTAGCTGGCGGTTCAAAGAAATCGTCGAAATGACGCAGAACCGCACGGGGGGCACTGCGTTCCGTTTCGAGCACAACATGGATGACAAGACTTGGGAGCGCGAGGTTGGAGGTACGAGATACCAACCCGCCGGCCACCCGTGGGCTGCGCTCGTTGCGTTCGACAGCGTGCTAGCTGCCATTTTGGGTGACTTCACGCACGTGGCTGTAGGCAATGAGCGCAGCGCGAATTACGGCAACAACATCGTGCACGAAGGTATCCTGGTGAACCACCAGTACGACAAGAGCTTCGACTTTGAGACGCGCGCGCACGCGTACATTCGGAAGTATCTGGTTGAAGATCTGCACTACTTCTCTGCCCTTCAGCACCTATGGGAGGTTCAGATCGCGCGTACTTTTGCGAGTCGGTCGTTGGAAAGCTCGGAGAACTTCTTGCCCGTCTTTTTGAGCTGCAACGAGGCCCCTGACGGCGACAAGTGGTGCTGCAAGTGTGCCAAGTGCGCGTTTGTGTTCATCCTCATGAGCGCCTGGTGCTCGGAAGCGCAACTTGTGGAAATCTTTGGTGAGAATCTGTTTGAGAAGCAGTCGATTTTCTCCGACTTCCTCTCTCTGCTGGACGAGGAAGGCGTGAAGCCCATGGAATGTGTTGGCACGGCTTGCGAGACGTGGCTGTCACTGTACTTGGCGCTGCGAGTCCACGGCGAGAGCACGTTTTTGAAGGCCCATGAGGAAGAGATTCGACGAAAGGGAGCCGAGCTCATGCACCTCCTTGACGACTACAACAGTGAGCACTTGCTGCCGCAGTTCTTGGAGCCAACTCTGCGCCAACCTATTATGGCACTGGAAGCTTAAAGCAACGACGGGTATACCGCATTCAACGTGGCGTCTATTTCGTGTTAATGTTCGCGTAGTAGGAACTAAAGTCTGGAAGAAGCAAGATAATACAAAACTATAGGGTCACCGTCGCAAGGTACTCGGCCGCCTCGTCGTCACCAAGCGCCTGCGCCACGGAGAGAGCCGTCTCGCCATCGACGTCCTTGATCTTGGGGTCGACACCCTTCGCAACGAGCAGCTTGACCAGCTCAAGACCGGAGCAGCCAAAGAGGCACGTCTGGCCGATCTCGTTCAGAGCGTTCAAGTCAATCTTGTCGCTTCCAGCCAGGAGCTCCACGACCTCCTGCATCTCGAACATGACAGCCACGTGCAGAGCGCGGTCGCCGTTCGAGGGCAGAGCGAAGTTGACGTCCGCACCCAGAGCGAGCATCTCCTTGATCACGCTGATGTGGCCGAAGCGGCAGGCCTGGAACAGTGCGCAGTCGTCGTCCTCCGCGTCCTCGTCCTCCTCACCAGCACCCGCGCCCACCGAGGGCGTGGTGACGAGCTTCGTAGCGGACTCAATGGCGCCGTTCTTCAGCAGCAGCAGCGCCACAGCCGAGTGCTCCGACTCGACAGCCAGGTACAGCGGGTTGGAGGCGTCCTTAGAGGTGCCGCCGTAGTTGACGTCGGCCTTGCGAGCCACCAGCTCCTCCGTCAGCTCGAGGAGTCCCGAGTTGGCCGCCTGCATCAGCAGCGTCCATCCGTGGCGGTCCACGACAGCGTCCGGGTCCTTGACGCCCAGACGCTGCACTAGCGCCATGGCCACCTTGCCAAAGCCAGTCATGAGCTTCTCGGCCTCAGCCTCCATCTCCTCCAGGTCCTTCTCCGCCTGGCCCTGCTCCTGGTCCTCCCCGTCCTCCTCGAAGCCCTCCTGGATGCCCAGCACGTGCACGAACGCCTCGTACTCCTGCTGCCACGTGTGCAGCCAGTCCATGAGGTACACGAGCGGCGACTTGTCCCCGAGGTCGCCCGCGGTGGCCAGGAACTGCTCCACGTCGCCGGCGATCACGCTCTTGCGCACCGCGTCCAGCGTCTCGTCCACCTGGACGCCCTCGTCCCCGAGCGACAGCGTCGCCACCGACAGGTCGTCTCCTCCGGCCATGCTTGAACTGCTTGAGTTGCGTTGAGCTTGTCGTCGATTAATCGCCAAATGAGTTGACACGCGAGCGGTGATTGGATGGCCCACATGGCTTCGCTTTGGATGGCGCTGATTGGCTGCAGACGTACGTGGCCACGATCGATCGACAACATGTTGAAGCCACTTTGTGCAACGCGAGCGAGTACTGTGCTCGACTGTCGAATTTGCTAGGCTACGAAGCGAGGCCAAAGTGCTAGCTCCGTGAACAACAGTTTGTGCGTGGGCCTCGATCAATGCTGATACTATCATCGTATATCTGGCGTCTCGCTTGGGAGTTAAAAGCTTAGAACCATTGGCTTGTCGGATCCGTTTCTTGCTTCAAGAGCAGCCACAATATTGCCCTTCTTTCCGTATGGCTTCTGCCATCACCAAATGGATATGTTCGTAGTAGCGCGTGCTCGAAGAGCCATATCGTGTGATGCCTGCCGCAAGAACAAACTGGATCAAAGCAGGTTGTTGCAATCTTGGGTCTGTCTCGTAGCTGATCCCATTTCTTGAAGCACACTACCAAAGGTTAGCACCTCTCACAATAATAGATCGCGACTTGGTAGCAGGCAACGCGAACCAAAGGTACTGTTAAAGTTACTGGGAAATACTACCGCTCTGTTCCAAGAATATTTGGGTTTTACATTTAATATCCTTTATATACACAGCAGCATGCTGAGAAGTATGAAAGCCCAGCAGGAGAATCACGGTCCATGCTTCACCAGGTCTAGCAGTGTTGCAGTGGTAGCCATTTCCGATGATGTAGTCGGAGCCAAATCTCCTCCACTAAGTACGTTCATCGCGCCATACAAAAATCAAGTCAATCATAGCTCGGCGAAACGTCTTGGCCAATTCAAGCTCAAGCCCACGCATCTCTCCGCTGGGCTGCCACCTTCGCCTCGCCGCGTCATGAGTGGATCCGCGGTGCTCGAAGCTCCCTCCACACCCGCGTCTCTGTCTCCTACGCGCGCCGCGCTGGCCAGCGCATCCGAGAAGGCGGCGGCCAAGCCCGGCCAAGTGATCGTCGGCCCGCTGCGCATCCAAGGTACGAATTAGGCGAGGAATTGGAGGCTAGGAGTGCGTTTTTGACAGCTGACGCATTTTTGACAGTCTTACAAGCGATCGACTTACCGACACCGAGACCTGTCGAAAATGCCACACTGACTTCGGCTTCATCATGGCTACATTTACCTGGTCGACGGACGTCTCAGCACCAGAATGCACCAGGCAAAGCCCAGCACGAAGCAGTGCCCGATATGATCTGTGTGCTGCTACAAGCAGCGAAAAACAATGGAATCTATGCAACAGAAGCGCGACCTTGGGCCAGCGCCATCTGCTGGGACGAAGTGAGTAGTTGACGCTGTCAAAAATGCAGAATTGTGTCGATTAATGGCTAATGCCGTGGGTATTGCAGGAATTTTACATGGAGCAGGTGAGTTCCAGTGACGAGTTGGTGCTGTTTTGTGTGGATCGAGCCAGGGATGAGACCCACGCGAGTCTACCACTTGAAGGGGATGTCAGTTCTTGCCCAGGGTTCATCGGAAAAGGTAAGAGCGCTACGTTGCAAGGTGTCGAAGGATGTTGTTAACTTACTCGGTTGTGTATTGGAACTTTATTGAATGTTACAGTGAGTTTACCGCTTACGCGTCTACCGGAAGGGCAGGAGGTGGAGCAGTGGTATCCCCTTGTGTCGAAGGAGTCGTCATCTAGTCTGCGCACTGCGCTGCGGGTGTCACTTTGCTTCGTGCCTAATGGAATTCTGACGACTCGGTCACAGAGCCCCGAGCGACGAAGGGTAACGCCTACGTCAGTGCTGATATCGTCCCCAGCAACCGAGATTTCATTAGCTTCACCCGTGACCAAACCGTTGCCAAGTCCCGACTCGGTGAATTCTGCTGCTATAACGGTGAAATCGGGTGTTATCGACTATGTGATCGTGGTGGGGACAGCAGCAGGAAATGACGTTCCGACAAGCCTAGATGAGGCCCAAGTACGCTTCCGATATCCACTTACAGATCGACTCGACTTCCCTCTGCCGACAAAAATCGAATGGTTTTGCTTCCCTGGTGGACCTGAAATTGTTACTCAAGCGGAACGCCCGAAGACGAAGCTGTTTTCTTTCGTGCTTGTGGGTGGTGATGACGGACTGTGCAGGTCTTATGTCGTGTGTCTTGTGGTGTATCATCGCCGAGCAAAGAGCAAGGCTGCTGAGGTGAACGAATGGCATTCCACCTGCGTGGCATTTTTAACGCGTATCCCCGTGATCGAAGACGTGACAACGTGCCTTTTGTCGGTGGCACACGCGTGGATGGAAGCAAATGAAAGAGAAGACAACGCTGCCGAAGCCACTGACAAAGATCGCCGAGCAGCTGTCCGACAGCAACTGGTTAGCCTTTGTCACGGCATCACGCTCCCTGTTCGCGGTGTATTTGGCGTTCAATTTGACATCAACAACCTGAAAGTGCGGCTTATGGTTCCTTCTATGACATCCATCTACATGATGAAAGAAGCGGTGCGACCGGAGCTTCGTCGTTCGGCATCGGCCCAGGGTCCTCAGATATCACCGGTGAAAGTTCGAAGCTTCATCGCAATCCAACAGGGATTTCAGCCGCTTGTGTACTCTCTCGAGCCGATATTCCAGCTCTTTGACATCAAGACTATCATTCATCTCGTGACGTTGGTGCTTTGTGAATACCGAATTCTTTTACACTCAACGCAGCAGTCCTTGTTGTGTCCCGTCGCGGAAGGACTTTGTGCTCTCATTTACCCGTTCCGGTGGCAGCATCCATACGTGCCAATTCTACCTCGAGTGCTATCGGAGTATCTTCAAGCTCCTCTACCGTACATCTTGGGGATTCACACAAGCTGGCTGCAAAGCATGCTGGAAACTGGCCGTCCTGAACACCTCGTGGTTGTCGACATCGATCGCGGGACTATTCAATTGCAAGAATCTGGCGGACCTGTGCTGCCTCACAAGTTGGCAAAAGGTCTACACAAGCAGCTAAAGATTATCTTACATCCTTCTTTGTATGGCGAAGCTGAGACGAATTGTCGGACCAGCATCGAAGAGGAGCATAATACTGCTGTCGATTTGGAGGAGTTAAATCAAACAATTGGTGAAGAACAACGTGATGTCGTGGAGTGGGGACCTGAAACCGAAAAGCAAGTCCGAATGGAGTTTGTATGTTTCCTCGCTGCGCTGGTGAGGGGCTACCGTGAATGTCTTTTCTTCGTGAACCAGAAGCTCCCAGTGTTTAACAAGCGCCGCTTCTTTGAGAGTGATTCGACAGACAACGAGGTGGTGCCACTAGTGACTCGACTGTTTTGTACGCAGTCCTTTCAAGCGTTTCTCGAGAGCCACAGCTCGGCTGAACTCAGTGTTTTCCATTCGGTGTACCTGACCCTTTGTCGTGGGCCGAAGGAGATGCAGTGGTCCCAGTCTGTCAGGGCGCTCACAACGTCGAAAATCCAGCATTCTTTTCTGGATACAGGTCCGGCAAGAACAGATATCCCCGTCCTCGTGATAGATGAAGCTAACAAGCACAGAGAGGAGGATGACAATGGCAACGGCAGTAGCGATATTGCACCTGTACCACAACCGAAAGCAGTCCCGTCAGCAGTAAATGATGCGGATGTGAGCGTGACCGGAAAGGAAACGACGAAAATCCTGGGCGAGAAAATCGAGGCGTTGCTAAATACAGAGAGGAATATGAATTGGGACCCATTTGCACTGGAGTCAAGCGATGTTGATACGCTGGCAGCTACGCCATCCCAGCCACCGGTCAAGATGAATCACGAACTTCTGGCGCGGAAACTTGGCGTGGAGCCTAAATTGCTGAAGGCAAATGCTCATCTATTGCAAAACCCACATCAAGTGAATCAGTACCGACTCCATCTTGATAGCACTATCGCTGCGGCATTGGCGGGGTCGGCTGGGCCTGGCGGTCGATTCCTGTCGTCAGAAGACGAACGGATCGAGCAAATGTTGCACAAGTGCTTGACTGCGGTTTTCACATCCGACGACACATTGAGTGAAGAAGAAGTTCGGGTTCGTAATGTGGAATGCTTGTTATTGACAATAGCTTGTGCCTTACTCTGTTCTGCTGCCTTTAGGCTTGCGAGACCCACTTCAAAAGCGCCCATGCCCGTGATCTATTTGTCTTGATCTTGATGCAGCCGAGCAACCAGTACGTCGAGAGCGTGAACGGTTCTCCTAAATCGAGCGGTACAAAGAGCTCTTCAGCTTGGTACAACCCGAAAGGATCGGGAAGCTGTATCGGCTCAGCTGGATTCCAGTTACTGGCGAGGTTAACGTCGGCGTTAATGAACCAATGCGCGGTTCACGAGGACTACTCCACAGCACGAGGCATCTTACAAGTAGCTACCCAGTATTACCAGTACGTCGAAGACAAGCACAGCGGCATCGGATTTGGTAAGAATTCTCTACGAATTGTTATGCGTTTACAAGATTTTCTCACACTGACACACTTGTTTTGTTGTGTATTGTAGCCAAGAAGGAGTATTTGGTGACGCCATTACGTTTGCTGCCGATCTGTCGCTCATTAGACTTATGGCAGCACGCCTTCACGTGTGAGATTGATGCTGTCAACCAGGCAGATCCCACCGAATCCGACGAAGAGGCTGTGGAGACTGTGGGGGACGAACTGTTCTTTTCAGTTATTGGGAGTCTCATGTACGACATGCTCAACTTCGAAGTGCCGCTCCAGAAGGTGCTGACGTTCGTGACAGTCATGTGTTCCACCTACCAAAAGGGTCCGGACTTGTTGGACACGCTCAAGCAGCTCGCGGAGAACGTGTATCGGGCGCTCGATATGTCCAAAGACATCAAGCCTTCGCCCCCCAAGGACGCCGTCCAGCACCGAATTAACCATAAGCCGACAAACAACCACGTGGCTGCCCCCTCCTCCCGGACCGAGTTACCGCCGAAGCCTTCAACTAGAACAACCGGCGACACACCGTCGACACCAGGGATGGTCTTCGCTGAAAGTCCTGTGTTATCGCGGGAGTACGACCTCAATACGGTGATTCGCCGTAAGATGTCCGTTCGAGAGATGCCTCAGTCCAGACAAGGCAAAACCAAGCTCGGAAGCCTGAACGATGACCCCACGGGTAACAGCAACCAGCACGCAGCCGACTGGATGAGCAGAACGCCGCCAACGCGCAGACGAAGGTCCAGCGCCGTGTTCCCGAGCGCCGTGCTGACCAGTTCGGGCTCTCCTGTACTGAGTTTGGCGACCGATGGTGGTCGTGCAGCCTGTGGGATGGCCGACGCCCGTGTGAACGTCGTGGATATCGATCCGTCCGAGTACGAAAAGGGCTTGAGGCTGGACGGCCACTCTGACGCTGTGGTGGCTGTGCAGATGCGGGGTAACGCTCTGATCTCTGGGTCGCGGGACCATACGCTGCGTGCTTGGGATCTACGTGCCACGCCCAAAAAGCGGCACATGTTCGCGTTCTTCTCACTACCGTACGCTACCAGCAACACGTTGAATTCGACCGAGGACAGCGAGGTTGATGGAGCGTCGGTATCGAAGCGCAGCCTGGTGATGCGTGGCCACTTGGATGCGATCACGTGCATGGAGCTTGGGCATCAACTCGGCGCCGGTCGCTCTCTTTTGGCGTCTGGTTCCGATGACGGCACTGTTCGGCTCTGGGAGACTACACGGGAGACCAGCGTGGCTCTTCTTAGTGGTCATAAGGGCACTGGCAAGCCTGCGAACAATGGTGGAGTTAGCTGTCTGCGTTTGCTGGCTAGTGACGACGACTTGGCGTTGGGGTATCGCCGACGCACGCTGCAGATCTGGGACCTCGCCGTTTGTAAGCTGAAAGTCAACGTGCAGGCGCATAACGCTGGAGTACGGGACCTACAAGTGTCGGGCACTCGACTGGTGACGGCTGGGAATGATCGGATCGTGAAGGTTTGGGATACGGGATTCCGTGGTGTCGGTGGTGCATTGATGCCCGTTCAAGAGTTGTGTGAACATGGTGGCCCCGTGCAGTGCGTGAGCCTCGGAGGACCTGCAGACCCGAACATCTGCACGGCTGCCGCTGACGGCCTCGTCCGCGTGTGGGACCTTCGGTTCGTGCAGCGAGGTCCTCGACTAACGCTTCGAGGCCACACCGGCCCAGTAACGCGGCTGCAGCGTGACTTCACGAAGCTTGTGTCTGCTGGAGAGGACGGGTGGCTCCGAGTCTGGGATATGCACTCTGGGGTGTGTCTACGCGAAAAGCAGGCGCACGCTTCCGGTGTCACGTGCCTTGAAATGCACGACTCGCTCGTGTACTCTGGCTCATGGGACGGCTCGGTGCGCGTCTGGGATATCGAGAACGTCAGTAGTTCAGGCCAAGCTGCTGTCTAAGTGGTGACTTGGCTCAAATCTATAGACAGATCCGCTACAATAAGCGGCAGTTATAGTACAACAACAACCAAGCGGCACCTCGCTCGCAGGGAAAGATGCCGAGAGTGACGGAGGCGCCCTCGCGCTTGCATTCGCCAGCGTCATGGTCACCACTGTCGTCACCGTCGTCCTCGTTGCCAAGCGTGTGCTCTCCAGGGTCAGCGAATCTGTCACGTGATAGCAGACGCAGCACCGAGGCCAGACCCCAGCAAGCGAAGACGAAGAAGGAGGAGAAGCCCAAACTCGACCGAACAAGCTCTGGGAAGGTGAATGATCGCCACAAGCCAGCTACAGCCACCACGACGTATGCAAATGCTACGGATGAAGAGACTCGCTCGAGCAGTTACCGCGGTCGCGACAACAGAGTCGAACACATGCAAGCGGTCGATAGATCGAGTGAGAATGATAGGAGCTCTTGGCCAGTCCTTGTGGCTGTAAGGTGTCGTCCGAGGAAACGACAGCGAGCTGGAGGACGCTTTGCCGCTGTACTTCGTGGGGACGACGAGATCTGGCGATCTGGACTGCTAGACTCGAGCTACAGCAGCAGTGACAGCAGCAGCGATGGAAGAGGAAGCAACTACCGTTCGTCCTCCAGCAGCGTTCAGCGCGGTGTCTTTGAATATTCTGCCTGCAGAGATTATGACTACGCAGCGACGTACGACTCCACGCTGCCGCCTCCGCGTTTGCAGCGTCCACGCCGATTGTACGTGCAGGCTCCTTCACATACGTCTCAAAGTGCGTCTGGTCGGCGGAGCTTTGATTTCGACTTCATTTTCCCGCCCTGGAAGAAACAACGGGACGTGTACGAAGCTTGTGTGGAGGCGCAGATTCGCCACGTCCTCGAGGCTCAACAACGGAGACAGCAGCAGCACGCAACGGTTGTAGCGTACGGACAAACTGGCACGGGGAAAACGTACACTATGGGCATGCTAAGCGACTTTCGAGATGACAAGGAGCAGGGGCTGATCCCCCGCGCGTTGTCTCAAGTGCTGGAGTTTGCTGCTGGTGAGGAGACTGAGGACGATTCAATGGAGACGGTGGTGACGTTGTCGTTCTTGCAGATATACCTCGAAACGGTTCAAGATCTTCTCGCCTTGCCTGGGTCCAGTGCAAGTGCTGACCGAGCGAAACCGTGGAGAAAGAATGATTCACGTCGAGATTGCAGTGCAGCTAGCAGTGACCTCCCTGTACGGCAAGGACGCGACGGAACATTCTACGTCACAGGCTTGAACGAGTACGAGATATCGTCGGTGGAGGACGCCCACGCGTTACTGGAGCTAGCGATGCGTAACCGGGTCTTGGCTTCGACTGCAAAGAACAAAACCTCCTCTCGTAGTCATACACTGCTCACCATCTCGATCAAGCGTCGGCGTCGAGGCGCTAAGAGCAGGTACCCTAGCAGTGATGACGAAGATGAGAACTGCGATGCAGGCGGCAGCTTTGACGAATACGATGATCCCAAGCAAGCTTCGACGATCTCGTTCGTGGATTTGGCCGGCTCGGAACGTGTGGACGGTGCTTTGCATTTCCTTCGAGCCACGCGTGCGCGGCAGGAACAGCGGATTCGGGAGGCGAAGTTCATTAACCGGTCGTTGAGTGCGCTTGGAGGTGTCATCGCGGCGTTGGCGCAACCAAAGAATGGCACGCCTGGGTCTTCCTCTGCGCACGTTTTGGCTCGTTTACGCTCGTCCTTGTCGGATAGGATGCAGCCTCCAGTGGAGAGTGATCAAAGCCAACCGCACATTCGGTTTCGAGACTCACAACTGACTAAACTACTCCAAGGTCGTCTCATGGGAGGTCGTGGACGGCTGCTATTGATCGCGACGGTGGATGATCAGCCTAAGAATGTCTCGGAGACGCTGTCAACGCTTAAATTTGCCGCACAATGCCGACGTGTGGAGCTTCAACCAGGCTCAAAGCTTCGGGGGGATAGTTCTGCTCGCTTGCGACGACAAAAGTCTCTGCTGGATCAGGTGTTCAACGACATGAAGATCATGCACGAGAACCGGGAAGCAGCGCTGCATGTGAGTGGCCGGCTTCGTGTCCGACTTACTCAACGTCCTACTAACAAACTCACTGTTTACTGGCTCTGCAGAGCGAATACCAAGCGCGAATCGAGGTTCTGGAGCGAGAACTAGAAGCAGCTCGAGCGACGGCTGCATCCCCATTACCATCTTCGGATCAAGACGCATCCAGTATACACCTCGCTTCCTACACGGCGTTGTGCTCACTGGTGGACACAGTTTGCTCCGATGGAGACGGTGACAAAACCCACCCAAGGATTGCCGATTTCCAGAGTGAAAAAGACATGCTCGAGTACGTCGCTGGGCTCTACGCCAAGCTGAAAGACGCTCTACTCGCTCAGGAGCAGCAGCAGCGACTCAATCAGGAGCAACGCGGGCCAGAGGGCATGGACCAAGACACTACCTCCAAACAACTCGTTGCAGTGAACGATGACGCTGCTCCGCGCGAATCTATTCGAACAGCTTCAGTCCCGACTGCCATCCCCTCGAGCACTAGGAGACCACGCAGTAGCATGCAACTATCAGCTGAACAAGAAGCCGAGTTCCGCGCCGTTGCACGGCATCTAATATCCACTCGAGCACTCGACTCGTTCGTTGTCAGTTCATCTGACGAGGAAGCGTAAGATGTTACTACGAAACATGACAATGATCCTGACCATGATCGTCATCATGTTGTCATTGCTGTTATTGTTTGTTGCTGTTTGATGTGCATGAGTTCCTTCACCCGCCTCTCGTTCTTTGCATGGAGTTGTTTGTTCGTATGTTGCAAGCGCGGCGAACGTTGCCTCGCTCTCGACGTGCGGGCACGTCGACGCGCCGTCACACGGACGAGCGCGAAGCGATGAGCGTCATGGCGGCGCCTCTCGGGATACGCAGCGAGCTCTGCAGGTTGGACAGGCACTGCTCGTGCAGGTAGTCGCGCAGCAGCGTCTTGAGCGAGCGGCAGGCGAACTGGTAGAGCTGCTGGTAGCTCTCAGGCGGCGTGGCGAGCTGCGCCGGCGACACGTGGAACTCCTGCAGACACAGGTTGAGCCACAGCTCGTCGTCCTTGCTCAGGCGGCGCCACGAGCGGCACACGCTGCGCGCGGCGCAGAGCGACGGCCCGTCCAGGAAGCTCAGCACCGCGTGCACGTTCTCGTCGCACGTGAAGTCCAAGAGGCTCAGCGGACGCAGCGCGGGGGTCTCCGCTGACGGAATGGGGAGGAGGCACCGCGCGCGCAGCCACTCGGCCACCGCGCGAGCCTCGGGCGACAGGGCGCCACCCACGGGGGCGACCAGTGGGTGGAGGATAATGGCGCGAGATGTAGGGGCCATTGGCATTGGCGTTAGGCAGCTACAGGCAAGGGGCCGCGGCTAGGAGCTCGAGCTCGAGGGACGCGATGTCGAAGTTGAAAGGGTAAAAGATAACACGTCCTAATAGACGTCCTAAGATGTCCTATTGTCCTAACAAATGCGGTATATTACTTGCAGTTTGCTCATAAACGGTACCAAAAATTAGGACAACACAGCTCGTTTTAGGACGAACGGGCTGGTTAGGAGCTGTCCTAAAGGACAGCCACGATTCACTTACCGAAATCTGTCCTAATAGGACAACAACAATTCACCTAAATGAGGATCTGTCCTATTAGGACACTTAGTCGAGTAATAACCGAGAGCTGTCCTACTAGGACACTTAACTGCCTAGAACTGGCAGTTGTCCTATTAGGACACTTTGTTGACTATAACTGGGAGCTGTCCTATTAGGACAAATGGAATTTTTTGGCAACTCGTTAGCAAGGGCTCTCGTTGAAGCAGGACTGCATTATCAGCGTCTGAACACCGTACTATCCTACTTAAAGTCCGCATAGCCAGCTGGGATGCCTGGCACTACTGGCGGAGCATGCTGCGGAGCTGTCTGGAGTCCCTTCTTGATGTCGTCAATGCGCTGGAGATAGCGGGCTGCTTCTTGCTTGGTGCCTTCAATGAAGGTAAGCAGGCTAGGGTGTGTACCCACTCGCGACGCGAAGTCACGATTGTACTTTTCTAGCGGATTGTTGGTGCGGTTAACGATGTCAACACCGCACCGCACCATTTCATGAACGTTCCAGGTCGTGACATCAAATCGCTGCGTCCAGGTCTTGAGGAAATACTTCCAAAAAGTATTCCATTTTGTTTTCGCGCCGGTCTCGTCGACAATACTCCTCACGTACCTCACACCCTACAACGCAGCCATATATCAGAATAGGTCAGACACAAAAAATTGGTCACCCAAAAAATTGTCCGCACCTTTTCAGTGATTTGGTCCTCCGGGATAACCGTGAGAGTGTCGAGCTTTCCTGGGCTGAGAGCGTCCTTGATTTGGTCTTCGGGTAGCCGCAGCTCAAGCATTTTCCGACGGAGGGCCTGTTTCCAGTGGAACAGGCACCCAACGAGGTTCGCAGTCGGAAATTGCTCCAGCACAGCGTTGATAAGGGCGGACTCAAAGTCACCCGTGACATGTTCGGGCTCCAGCTGGCGGTTGCTCAGGATCACGAGCTCGTTGAGAACCCGCCAGTACGTTTCTTGGGACTTGCCTTGCACCAGTACATAGCAAACAGGCACGTAGAGGTCGACAGAAGGCTCGAAAGCCATCACAATCAGACACTGACTGAACGGCTTAGGAACCACCGCAAATGTTCCGTCAATGAACAGCGTGATCTTCGGGTACCGTAGAATTCGAGCCAAGTCGGGATGGGCCAGTCCGATCAGACGTTGCATTCCGGTGCCCGCGGCGGTGGGGTGGACCACGCTGAACTGAAGAAAGGCCCTCGCATCCATGTCACTCACGCACCGAACAGCTTGGGTCAGAATGGCTTCAAAGACATCACCGCCAGAGCAATCCTTGCGTGTGTGCTTGATGATAGAGACGGCCGGTTTCGCAGGGATGATCTTGAGCGCAATACCTTCTCCGCCGTAGCGAAGCTTGAGATCGTCGTACACCTCTTGCCACAGGACCGCCGGTGGGGTTGACATCTTGGTGATGCTAGAGCGCTGGAGCTCCACTCTCATCTCCTTGCGCACGTCCACCACTTCTGGCTTGGGCTCATCCTTACAGCTGTGCACACTCTTCTCGGTGACGACGGCTCCTCCTCGGACAATCAGTCTTGCCTTGCATCCCTCACGAAACTTCTTGCAGCTGTAGTAGATCGTGTTTGTTTCCGGGCATGTGCGCTTAACGCAGAATGAATACCCACCGTGGTCCATGACAAGAAGGTTGGGCTCTCACACTTAGGCTGCAAAAAGTGAAATTGCTGGCAGCACTGCACTGTGGGGGTCTGACATTCGACGAGTGGCTAGGATGAGCTAATTACGCGTAAATAACGTTGCGAACGCTCTAAATTACGCGTACCAAACATTGTGGTCACCAATAAAACGCGTAATATTCATAAAACTAGGTTTTAGGACAGCTCGTAGGACGTAATTTATTATATTCTGTTACGAAGGATTATACGAGTTTTAGGACATCTCACGGTAATTTTCGAGAGTTTTTTAGGACAATTAGGACACTTTAGGAATCGTTTTAGGACGTGTTTCCGACACCGAGAGTGATCGGCAGCACTGTACAGTAGTGTATTTGGTTAACGTCGTCGCGAAGATAAGTGTAAAGTTCGAGCAACATTAGAGCACCATTCTAGTAACATATGAAAGGGCGTTTGATAAAACTGCTCGCAGCACCACGCCGATAATGGAGCGTGGGGCAGATGTCGAAGCCATCGTGGACTTGATGGAGAGCGAGTTGGGGCCTTCTTCTAGAAAACAAGATTCTTCAGCCCGTGCGAAATTCAACACCTTCTTGAAAAAACACGTAGACACCAACCTGACTATGGAGACGCTGAGGGCAGCACAGGTCACTAAGGAAATGCTTGGTAAGCTCCTTACCTTTCTGTTCAATGATCCTGACATCCACTGGCAAACATCGATGAACTATCTGAGCTCTATCAAGAGACAACTGGAGGAGAAAACGGGAACGGACCTGTTCCGCAGTGACCCCGAGTGGTATCGGCGTTGCCGACGCCATTTGCAAAAGCAATATCTCATGCTTGCCATCTCGGAAGGCAAAAAGCTGAAGAACCAAGCTCCACCCATGACAATTGATGATCTTCGCTCAATATCAACCATACTATTTCTCAAAAACGATAAGAAGGCGCTACTCGACCGCACTCTTCTTAACAACCAGTGGCTTGCAATTGGTCGTAGCTCCGACGTAGGAATGCTACACTTTACGGACTTGCACTGGCATGGTAGTTTTCTTCTCATTGATCTGACACGGTACGTGCATATACTTTGGCTTTAGCATTGTAATAAGTAATTGACCTGTGTGCTGCTTCAATAGCACCAAGGTGCAGCAGCAACAGACTATCTCAATTTTTTGCTCTCCGATTTGCTGGAGCATCGATCCCTTTCACACGTTGGCTTCTCAGCTGGTTGCTGACCCATACAATACCTCGCCGCGTGTGTTCTCGCA
The DNA here is from genome assembly GCF_000149755.1 of Phytophthora sojae. Lineage (NCBI taxonomy): Eukaryota > Oomycota > Peronosporomycetes > Peronosporales > Peronosporaceae > Phytophthora > Phytophthora sojae. The sequence goes on from NW_009258119.1 coordinate 4,789,429, forward strand.
AGTGACTGAAGCTACAACAGACGAGCGTGTGGCTGCATACATTAATCGAGTGTTAGAATCGGTGTCAGTACGACACAAAGCGAGAGCTGACGCAAAGCCTACAGTCACACTCAGCGCGTCGAGGTGGCGCAGCGCATGCAAGCTCCAACGCTAGCGTCAACCTGGCTGATTTGGTCCACCGGGGGCTCTGGTCCATGGATGGATTTGCTACCTTACTCGAATACATATCGCCGACGACGGCTAGCGACCAGAAGTTTATCCAAGTGTACACGAGCCGCCAAATGTAACCACTATCTTCGGCCGAGTTTTGATGTTGTGCAGGGGCCGAAGTTAAGGCGAAGATAGGCGATACAGTATATGAATCTAAACTCTTGCGAGCAAAAGATCTGATACCGTACAAATTCCAAATGTGCATAAAACGTCGTCGGGTCCAGTACTGTACTTACCCGTTGACCCATCTCGTGTGTACCACATGACCCTAATATTTTGAAGGTTTGAATTGCGTCGTCCAAGAGCTCCAGTCGCGGGCAAGCCGAGTGCCACGAGGTCTTATCATTGATCTGTTGATCGATGGCCGTCATGTCGCCCCAAGTGCCCTCGGGCTCCTTCCTGTCCCCCTCGCGCGCCGGCGGCGCCCTTAAGAAGACGAAGCGCTCGTCGGCCATGGGTGACAAGCCCCCTGCGACTCCGGGCAGCGCCACCGTCGGCCGCAAGCGCAAGAGCCTCAGCAGCAGCACCCCCAGCACGCAGGCCAGCAGCGCGGCCTCCACGCCCCTGTCCAACAAGAAGAGGAAGCGCCTGTCCATCGGCACGCCCGGCAAGGTCACGCCCCTCACGGGCGTGCGCGAGAAGGACGTGGAGCGGAAGTTCACAGAGCACACCGTGTCGGACGTGTACAGGGCCATCCGCAAGCAGACGGGCAGCCTGGGAGGCAACGCCGCCGGCGGAGCCATCTACGGAGAGATCACCCAGGCCTCGTTCCAGCGCGTGGTCGACTACCTCAAGGAAAACTGCGAGCTGTCCACCTCCAGCCGCTTCTTGGACGTGGGCTCCGGTCTGGGTAAGCCCAACTTTCACGTGGCTGTGGACCCGGGTGTCGAGGTGTCGTACGGCATCGAGCTCGAGGAGCTGCGCTGGCACTTGTCGCTGCACAACCTGCGCAGCGTTCTGTCGCTCGACTCGCAGAAGAACAAGTGCCTCGCCACGGTGTTCACGGCGGGGGACATCACCCACGCGCACACGTTCGAGCCGTTTTCGCACGTGTACAGCTTTGACGTCGGCTTCCCGCCCGACGTGATGGACAAGATGGCCGACATGTTCAACCGCAGCACGGCACGGTACTTTGTCAGCTTCCACTCGCCCCGGAAGGTTGTGGACGCGTACGGCTTCTCGGTGGAGAATATTGGACGAGTGGCGACGTCGATGGCTGGCTCCAGTGAAGGCCACCAGTGCTACTTCTACCGGCGTGTGGCCCCGAGTGACGGTGAGAGCGAGCCGGAGATCGAGGTGAAGCCTGAGGAGATGTCCCCGTTGAGCGGAGGAAGTGGCCAGCCGTTGACCGTGGACCCGCTCTTCAGGAAAGGTATCGAGCTGCTTAACAACGGCCGTGAAGGCATGCTCGACTGGATCTCCGACTTTTTCGGCCAGGAAGTGTACGCGGGGCGTACGCGTCGGCAAAAGCGCATCCTACGCGAGCGCCCGATTGAGTCCTACTACCGTACGGTCAAGAAATCGTACGCTACTACGACTTCGAAGGATTCTCCGCGGAAGACCGCCAAGGCGACGCGGACGACGAAGCGCAAGATCAACCTTCGCGCCTGAGCTCGTGTTGATGTTTATAGGCTGCTCCTGCTCTTTTGTATCGCAGGCCCAAGCAAGACAAACAAGCATTACTCGAGTACAAGAAACACCGGTGTAGTAGTTGATATACATGGGAGGAATCAAGCAAACAAGCACACAGACAGATCGAATAGGAATACAAGCTGCATACATGCATATTACGCTCTATAGCCTTCAAGTGTGTGTGTGTGTGTATCTACCTTCTCCTCGGATTTATTCCGTCTCGCGACTCGCCTCGACTGACTCAACGAAGAGCTTCTTCTGCAGCGGCGAGAAGATGTCGCCCCCGGCGTGGATGCAGGAGATTAAATAGGTCACATCCTTGCTCTCGAAGCGCTCCTCCTGGCGGAACTGGTCCAGTTCATCGCCGAACGCCGTCGTGAACTCCTCCATGTACAGCTGCCGGAACTCGTTTTGCACTGCAGCATCCACCGTGGCCGATTCACTGGCCAGATGGCCCTGCAGTTCGTGCTCCGCCGACGCCAGCAGCTCGTGGCTGGCGCGCGCGGTCTTGCGGACGACGCCAAGGCGCGCGTACTTCTTGGCGGCGTCCTCGGCCTCGTCGCCGGCCGCCACGAGGTCCTGCAGCAGCAACGTGGTGGCCTCGTCCTCTTCAGTGTCTTCCTCACTGTCCATCGACTCGTCCTCGTCCTCGTCCTCCTGCTGGCTGTGGTCGTACGCGTCCTTCAGCGTCTTCTGCAGCTTGGAGAGGGCTGCAGACGCCTCCAAGCTCTTGGCAATGAGCTCTGCACAGCGCACGCTCTTGTCGGTGGCGGCGGCCAGCAGCTTCTGTCTCTGGGCGTCGTCCACGGCGTCGTTCACCGCTGCAGAAGCGTCCTCCACTCGCGCGCACACTCCAGTAGAAGCCTGGAACGCATCTTCGCCCAGAGCAGCGATGAGGCGGTCGTAGCGCGCCGCGAGCTGCGCAGCCTTGTCACCCGAGGCGTCCATGGTGTTGAATGGCTGGCGATGGTAAGGTTCGACGTTCGCAGAGTATTGAGGGCTGAACAAAGTACGATACAGAAGTACTGAATTACGATAAAAACGAAAATTACGTCCATCTGAAATGGACATTTATTTTAGATCTTATGACTAGACTACCCGCTCGCCATGTTGGGGCTGACGGCAGTGTCTCCGTACTTCTACACGAGACGCCGAGTAGAGCGCAACTCTAGCACATCCATTTTGTCCAACTTGCCTTGTCGGAACTTCTTCGCAGAAGCAGCAGCAGCAGTACATGTAGCAGCAACAAGTTGCGACAAGGGCAACGGGAGACAGCTTCGCTTTCAAAACAACTTCGTGTTAACAAAATTATATACTAACATGTATTAAGTACCAAACAAAACAAACTTTACCGGCAAAAGCAGCAGTACTTGCTGCAAACCTCTTGCTCGCCTCCATTCACCTTTCGAAGCTTCAGCCCTTGTCCTGCAAGAAGCGAGCAAACAAACGCTCCCTCTCCTCGCTTTGCGTCACCACCAGCCTCATCCGCTCTTCAGCATCTGCACCCGCCTTCACGAGGAGCTTCAAATGGTCTTCGGCGACCTTGGCTCCGCTCGAGGTGTTCGCTTGCTGGGCAATCGCGTCATGGACGGGCTTTCACTGCTTGCGGTGAGCCTCCATCGTGAGTGCCTCGACGGTGTTGACTTGTTCACAGAGCACCTTGGACACCTTCACCAGAACTGGTTCGTCGTCGTCCGAAGTGTCCTCCTCGCCCTCCTCGCTCTCGTCTTCAGTGTTGTCGGTTGCAAGAGTTGAGCAAGCGTCTGCGTCTGCCTCCTCGTCTTCGGACGCTTGAGTCGAAGCTGCCTCCGCCAGCACCCCGAGCTTCCGGGCGCGGACCTTGTCAAGCGTCCGAAATGCGGTTTGACTCAAACTCAGCAGCACCTCGGGCTCTGCGCAGCGTCGTGAGGCCTCGCGTCGACAGGCCTCCGTGAGCTCGAACCAGGTAGTCCAGGAGCCGTAGCCATTTGCGACGAACTGACGGGCTGTCAGCACCGCGCGAGTCGCCGCTTCAACTGCATCGCAGGACCGAGCGCTGCCGCCTAGCCGCACAAAGCTCGGATGGAGCTTCGACGCGCACTTTGGGGACTGGAGAGCAGGAAAGCCAAGATCTTCAATAGCGCGAGTTAGCAGGTCCAGCTCACGTCGAGTCCAGCGAGGCTCACACCCACGTAGAACGCGCCCAAGCGCTGCAGACACCTCTCGGTCAAGCTTAACGTTGCTACGGAACTGCGCCACGAGCCTCTTCCACTTCGACGCCGTCGCCAGCTGCGTTCGTCTCGTGCTGTGGGCCAGCTTCACGAAGTTGTCATGGATAGCGGTTTTCATTGCAGGCGAGGGGTGGACCAACGATTCGTGAGGGTGCGCATACAACGCATTTTCGCACGCAGCAATGAGCACCAAGTGCTCCGAGCGTGCCCAGCTTGGCATGGTGCGAGGAAACTGGGAACTGGACGCAGAGAAAAAGCCAACCAGCACCTCGTCCCTGAGCGGTGGTATATTGAGCGCAATGGGCACCTTTTTGTTCAACACTATGGGAAAAACTTTCATTCTTTGCCGCTGCAACTTGCCGCTCGCTACCGAATGATCAAACCAACTAGCACTAAACGACGTCCAGTACTTGCTGGTTGCACTTGCTCAACTACTTTTACTTGTTCATCTTTCTCGTGCGTCTCCAGCCTCCGTGCGCCAAACTTCCAATACATCGACCTCTCTCCTCTTCATCCGGACCCCACAACTCGTCATCAAACCCATTATCTTCCCCGAGTTCCCATGTCAGCGTGGATGCCACGACTCATACGGTAGCATCTTCAACACCGCGACTGGGCTCCTCGTTCTGTCGCGCCACCAGCATCTGCATCAGCTTGGATCGAACGGTGTCTTCGCGCTTCCGCATCCGTGCTCGTCACCCTTCCTTGCATACTGAACTGCTAGCTGGTTGAAGTGTAATGCAAGCACAACACCACCGGCAAAACCACCGGTCCAAGCAACTCCTCCTTACGAAAGCCTAGCATTTTCCTCGATTTGGTTGTCCACCACTCGTCCGAATTCCTGCAGAGCAATAGCTCTCTTTGTCAGCAAACGATCGAAACGCGCCCCAATCTCCCTCTGTCTCTTGGTCGCAGTAGCGTCATCGAGGATACCATTTACAAGCTTCCGCTGTTGCTTGTGGGTCTCCACTGCGCAAGAATGCATCTCTTTCATAGTGCGTGCAACGACTCGCTGCACTACAGCATCGTGAAGCTCGCCATCCTTCGCCTTCTCAGCTGCGCGCACAGGGTGCTCCCCCGTACCAGAACGTGGTTCACTTCCACGCATATCCGATCCACGTTGTTGGGCACCATTTGATGGTTCGGCAACAGTGTTAGAGGTCTCTCCGCTGCGAGCTGCGACTTGATCCAGCAGCCGGAAGGCTTCTTCACTCATGCGCAGAAGGATACCACGATACATGGACGGACATTTGCGTGCTAGCTCAAGCCGGCGGGCTTCCGACAGCGCAAGCCATGAGCTCCAAGAACGGCGGATCAATACAAAACGCCTTGCCTTGAGCACGGATTGACTTGCGGCTTCAATTGCACCTCGCGTTCGGCGCTGGCCACCACCCAGAGCCAAGAGCTCTGGATAAACTTTGCTCACCAGCTTCGCTGGACATCTGCGAGCTTGGTTCGCCAAGGCGCGACAGAGCAACTCCAGCTCCTCTCATGTCCACGGCGCTCGGCTACCAGTAGTCTTCTTTGAACGCGCCATTTTTCACAATGAGCACGAATCTCGATCAGCCCTGAGAAAGGAGAGAAACGCACTGCAACCGGCGGGTTTCTTTGTATTAGCGGCATACTAACGGTAGTATCGACGGAAGCAACGCCATCCGCCTCTAAAGCAGTAATATGCTACGTAAGTTGAAATGGACAACCAAGAACACTATCTTACGTACTACCTTAGTCGGAGATATCCGCTCAACCATTTCAGTCAAAACTACACTCACTTGCGCCAGCCGCCTCACTTGTCCATCTTCCATCAGCGCCTCGCAGGAAACCGCAAGATCAAAAAGCCCTCTGCCTTCGCATCTCAACACCAAAGCAATTGCCTCCCCACCAAGCAGGAGGCACCATAGATCGCCTTCCACTGGCTCACGTTCCTAACTCGGGTCAAACCGTGCATTCGTCATTGTCGATCGTGGAGTTCCATTACCCCCGCCGAGCCCACGCCCTGGTCGAGCTCTTCATCTGGGCGTTCAGAAAGGAGTCGCGCTGCACCAAAGTATCCAAGTGCTGAGCCAGATGCAAGTCGAATGGGGTGACATCGCCATCACCAACTGCTGCAGCGTCGGCGGCTTGTTCCAGTAAGATATCTCTGGCAGCTTCACCTGGTCAAGCCCACAGATTCGCGTTCACACTGACGACCTCCACCGGTCAACACCTCTGCACTTGTCGCGCCATCATTCGAATCATGCGGTGTTGCCGCCATCGAGTTATCACCAACGGCCCCCTGCGGCTCACTCTCGCTAGCGGGTTCGCGTTCTTCACCAGTGCTCGCTTCTTCCTCCATCGTTTCGTCACTTGGTTCTTGCTGCATGGTCGCTGAGGAGTTGGCAACGCTAAGCTGCGACCCGCCCTCAGGTTCGAGCTCTTCTTGGCTGGGCATTTCTTCCTCCATGATATTGTTATCTGGTCCCTGCAAGGGTGCAACTTGCATACTCGACTGAGCCTCACCCTGATGGACTCCTGGATCTGCCTCTTGATTGCCCAGCACGCCCTCACCCTCGGTATCTCTGCTCGCGTCCCGCGATACATAAGATGCTTTGTCCGAAAGCGCTGCCGCTTCATCCAGCGAACGAAACATAGCTTCGTTCATGCGCGGCAACAGGAACTTGTACTCCTTGCCACAGTGCTGCGACCGATTGCGACGATCCATGTCGGACAACAACAGCCACGAACTCCAGGAACCGATCGCCAACACAAACTCTCTTGCCTTCAGCATCAGTCTAAACATTGTCGTCATCGCCTCTTGGGTTCGTCCAGTATCGCCACCCAGCTCAAGATACTTCCAACACAGTTTCTTTCCGACGCCGGGGGATCTTCCCGATCCAGCACGAGAGCGAACATCCACGTAGGCCCTCACAAGCCGCTCAAGCTCTGCCACCGTCCAGACAGCCCCACTAGACAGCAGTTGCGTATCTATTGGGGTGACTCCATCCAGTAACGTCGCGTGCTTTTGAGCAAGCGTCGACAATGCTTCATGAAGCTTCTTGCCACCACCGGCTCTGCGCGGTTGCTTCTGACGTTTACGCGTTGCCCCGGCGCGTTGACTCAGTTGCTGCGTGGACTTCCACCTAACGCAAGACTTCGCAAGCTGCTTCAACTTGGTGGTTGTAGCTCTCTCGCTTCGCTTTGAGCTGCCGCTGAGCGTGACAAAGTAACCATGAACACTGTCGAGGAACGGACGAGAAGGCTCGGCTAACGACTCGCTTGGGTGTACGCGTAGTGCATGCTCGCACGCAGTTACCAGCAGATTCTGCTCCTTGAGCGTCCAGTTCATCTTGTTGCAATTTCCGACATGAACGCTCAATGGTAAATACGATGTGGTCTTGTTACAGTTGGTTACTTTAGTCCACGAGCACGTCCAGGAAATCTCCGAAGGCGTTGAAGAGCGAAGCAGCCTCTTCACTATCACACACTCGAGTTAATGAGGTGAGAAAGGGGTTGAGCTCCTCGTCCGAGGACGAACTGCTGCTTCTTTCGCGCTCGAACGTCTCCTCCGCGAGTACCACGGGGCTATGCGTCGAAGCCTCCTCCTCGGCTTCAACAAGCTCGAACCGTGGGCTGTCATCTTCTCCTTCCGAATCTCCAGCGTCCGAGGGCCCTTTCCCAGTTACGGCGTGCGAGACACCATCGGCCACTTCATCAGACACGTCTGCAACGAGTGCAGCGGCATCCAGCAGCTCGTCGAACGACGGTAGCACGCTGTACGCCTCCTTCATCACGTGCACCACCTTGGTAATGCCCGTAGCTGCACCCACGGACTCCCCAGCGTGGCGGTAGTTCTCTTTATCCATCGATTCATGAAGGACATCTCGACAGAGCAAGAACCCGTCGTGTACTTCTTCGCTGTTGACAGTTTCGTAGGCCCACTTGAGCAGGTAGAACGCATTCTGCGGCCCCAACAGCTTCACCAGCATCTTCACAGCTGCACGGGTTTCATTGACAGCATCCTCCTCAGAGAAGCACTGCTGCACTGCAGGCACCAGCGCCTTCAGCATCCGGTAGGACGGCACTGCAATAGCATGACTCAACACGCTCACAGACGCATTGCCGGTGACGTCCATGCCCTGCCACACAGCGTTCGACACTGATGGCGGGATCACGTAGCTTACCGTCCTCACGGAAGCTCCTACAGCTCCAGAAATAGTCGACGCCGTGAACGATGCCGTGGACACCGCTCCGTGTGTGATGCCTCTGGCCACATGCATTCCCGTTCTCGCCACGACCCCCGTGGTCGCCACCACCGCCGACGTGGCCAATGCATGGGACGTCGACACAGCGCCAGAAATCTTCCGGCCGCTGTAAGTTGCCACGCGCGTGGGGATCGCCACGGCTGAGGACACGCCGCTGTGCACCAGCCGCACCGGCAGGAACAGCAACTGCGACACCACGCCGCTCTGGTGCTCTGCCGTCTCTGCTGTTGCTGGTTCCTTGTCTTCAGCTGGGAACACCTCCATCACCTGTTCATTGCCGCTGCTGCTGCTGCTGAGGTCGCTGGTGGAGCTCGTGTGTTCTCCGAAGAGATCCGCGTCCTCTTTGTGCTCGTGTCCATGGTCCGCACGACCCCAGGACTGCGCGATGCTGGCGCGTACGTGGTTGGTGATGTGGATGGGCGCGGAGACCGCCATGGTCGTGGCCTGCACGGCCGCCTTGCCCGCCACCACGTACGGGAGCAGCACGAGGTTCGCGGCAGTTGAAGCTACGCCCAGCGTCGTCTGTAGAGCGGAGCGCTGCGCCTCAGAAAGAGCACCAGGCGGCGAGTCCAGGTCCTCCATGGTCACGACCGTCTGGATCTGCTCGTCGTCGGTCTCGGCCTCGCTCTCCGTAAACGCCTCGCTCACGAGGCACTCGCCGTCGTCCGCCATGACGCTTGCTCTGCCTTCGACTTGGTTCAGGACTGAGATCAGTTATTAAGAAACATCGAATAGAAACGTTTCTAAATCGAGGTTTAAAAGTGACAGGCTGCCGTGGCGGGCGACGTGGCACGGCGACGCGATACGACGACACGACGATCGACTAAAAGTGCGACTTCTAGCATCACGAGGAGTGATTCCCCGCAGTTCGACGCAACTTGCATCAACCGCCAAAGTCACTGCACCTCGACTGCGGCGCGATCGTAAAGCAGGAAAAGCAATGCCCGAATAAGATGGCGTCGGGCACTGGTCAGCAGTAATTCTCCGACGTTCGTCTCGACAGTGTCTCGAGCCGCGCAGACCAGACTTGTCCTCGGCGCGAAGGAAAGCCGCCCAAGTGTTTTCCGAGCGGCAAGCAGATGCCTGGAGCCGGCTCCCGAACGAAAGCAGCGGACGCTGGAAACCCCAATGGCACTTGATACTGTAGCGAACGGCTGCCGTTGGTCGTCTCGCTGGTCGCGCGCTTCGGTGGACGAAAGATGGAGCTGGGGCTCAGCAGCAAGAGCAGCGTGGTGCCTTCCTTAAGGAACTTACCAGTGGCACTGCAGTGCGTTGGAAGCGCAATGTATTTCCTCTAGACGGTGTTGCTTTATGGGGTGCTGGGGCCAGCGTGTTCCGGTTCAAACCACAAAGTGCCAAGGTGGGCCGCGGTCGGCGAACGCACGCGAGATTTGCCTTGTCCACCTTCCTACACTTGGACCCGCGCACCCGCCACCACTGTCGAGCGTTCCAGGGCTTATCTCGCCCGAAGCGTGCCGCAGCTCGCTCGTGTTGGGCGTCCGCGTGTTGGGTAAGGAGCTCCTCCGTAACGGAGGCTCCGTTGCATTTTGGCTCCGCTCGAAGGTACGGTACCGTGTCCCCTAACCAGCGCTCCATACGAAATCCAATTGCATCGTCGGGACTTGGCGCTCGCAGCGAAAATCACCATGCTGGAGCCAAAGTTGCCCGCAGGTAGCAGCCCAACGACAGCAGTCTTTATGGGGCCCATATCGCCCATACTTACATGCACTGTACCGGTACGCCACCATGGCAGACTGGCGCATTCAGTGCTTGCGACGCCAGCACAAGCGAGCGCTTGCTGCCGGCCGAGCCCCCCCCCCCCCCCGATTCAATCGGGGGGCCGATTGTTGGTTTGACATGAGCTAGGGGTGTGGTGATTGGATGAAACGCGCCCGCCCCGCCCATCCCCATTCAACATACGGTCCAAGCGCAGTTCGTGTTTAGGAGTCCCCGGTCTCTGTCCGATTACAGACATACAAAGCGCAGCATCGATTCCATCTCTTGCTGGCAACCAGTTGAAGAGCATTCCAGGGCAATTTTCCAAGAGCGGTCGGCACCACCGCTCGGCTGCTCACTCGCGGCCTGATTCAGCGATCCGACCAGCAAAAACTTGCTCATACTGTAGCTACTAACAATATTCACGACAGGGCTGGTGGCCCTGGTCTCACCAAGTCTGTGATGCATGTAGCAACTGAGAGAGTCGAAGTGGTTGGCGCTCGGTGCTCCACAACTCAAGTGCTCTCGGCTCGACGAGGACAAAACACTAAATTATTTAGATGGAGAACACTTCTCCTCCTTCTTCATATACCAAGACGGCATCCTCGCGCCCCGAATGTCAAGGCAGCAAGCACCCTTCCACAGAAAATGGTCCACAGTATTGCTCTCCAATCGCAGTTCGGGTTTGCCAGCAAAAGAGCCTTTTACCCGGGGCTGTTCTCTGCGCGGTGTCTCCTCTGCCCTCCCTTTTATACGTCCGTCTCTATTCATTCCTCCCTCAGTCCCATACTGCCGCTCACAGCCCAAAGCCTCAACAAAGGCCCGCTCTGCTCGTGTAGTGTCGGCCTTCCTGCGCACCTCCTCCTCCTCCTCCGCCCGCGCGCTGACCCGAGGACTGCGGACTCCGCCGAGGCGGGCGGCACACAAGCTGAGCTGATGCTGGACTCGCTGTCTTCCACGCACTCCAAGTCGGCGCTGCGCTCGCCGCTCACGTCCAGTCTGGACGAGCAGGGCAGCACGCCCAGCGCCTCGTCCTCGTACTTCATCGAGGGCCCGTGGGAGCAGCGCAACCGGCGCTTCCGCAACGTGCTGCTGCACGTGTGCAGCTTCATTCTGATCCTCGAGTTCGCCGAGCGTGTGAGCTACTACGGCATCAACCAGGGCCTCAAGAACTTCATGGGCAAGCTCGGCTGGTCGCAGGTGGGCTCCAACTCCCTCAAGAGCACGTGGACCTCCATCTGCTACCTGTCGCCGCTGCTGGGCGGCTACGTGGCCGACGAGAAGTGGGGCCGCTTCCGCACGCTCTGGGTCTTCGGGGTCTGGTACACGCTCGGCGCGTTCCTGCTCACGGCGTCGGCGCACCCCAAGTTCATGGAGCCCGAGCACGGCAACCACATCGCCGCCAACATCCTGTGCCACATCGGCCTGTTCGCCGGCGTGGCCGTGGGCACGGGCGCCATCAAGGCCAACGTCATCACGTTCGGCGCCGACCAGTTCGACCCGAACGACCCCAACGAGGTCACGCAGAAGGAGCACTTCTTCAGCTACTTCTACATCGTCATCAACCTCGGCGCCATCTTCTCGTACGGGTATCTGTCGGTGCTGTGTGTGGAGGGTACGGGTGCTGTCACCAAGGAGTACGGCTACTTCGCGTGCTTCCTGATCTGTGGAGCGGTCATGGTCTTCGCCTACGTGCTGTTCCTCTTCGGGGCCCCGAGATACGTGCACTTTGCACCGCAGGACAGTGCACTCACCAAGCTTTGCACTATTGTGCTTGGCAACTGCGCCTTCAGCTACGAGGCCAGGATGCTCTACTACGGCCTTATCGCGTTCGGCTCGGCCTTCCCGTTGAACCTGTTGGCGTCTTTTTTGTCTGACTGGTTGTCCGTGGGCCAGTACCTGTCGTATTTGGTCGTGATGTGCTGCGCCTTCGGCATGTACGCGTGGATCCGCTACGGTATGAACACGGCGTACATGGACAAATCGAAGGCCTCGAACGGCGGCAAGTTTAATGACGAGACGGTGGACGAGATCAAGATGGTCATCCGAGTGCTGCCCTTCGCGTCGTTCATGATCATGTGGGAGTGCGCGTACGATCAGCTGGACGCCAACTTCCAGTCCATCGCCCAGCAGTGCGACCTCCGAGTGGGCGCCGAGGACATCAGCGACTACGACGCGATGCAGATTCCAGGTGCAAGTCTAGGTATCTTCGACCCGCTGACGATCATCCTGCTGATCCCCGTGCTGGACGGCTTCGTGTACCCTTTGTGGGGGAAGATCTTTGGGCGGCCACCGAGTGCCTTCGGTAAAGTGCTTACGGGGCTCATCGTGGCGATGCTGACGATGATTTGGTCCGGATTCTTCGAGATCATCCGGCGAAACAGCGGCGAGATCGTGTACCTGGACGCGAACGGCACGTTGCAGACCATCCCCAACAACGGGTCGAACGAGCCGATGAACCACACGTACTGGGCGTACGCCATCCCGATGTACGTGTTCACGGCTGTGGCCGAATGCCTGATCAACGTGACAGCCTACGAGCTGTTCTACACAGAGGTGCCTGTGTATCTTAAGAGCACATGTCAGGCTATCAATCTGTTCATGGTTGCCATGGGAAGTAATCTGACGTCGACGTTCACGCTGCTGTTCGAGCACTACATCACGAACAACCTGAACGACGGCCACTTTGAGTACATGTACTGGACGCTCGGCGCGCTCAGTCTGGTCAACATCATCGCCTACGTGACGGTCATGAAGTGGATGGAGTTCGGCATGGTGCGGTTTGACGCGGACGACGAGTTGCTCGACGGAGCCGTGTTCGACAGCCACGGGGTGGACATCACGAGCATCCAGCGGCACTCGTCGTTCGAGAGCATTTCCTTGTCCCGGGGGTAGCGGCCCGATTTGCCGTGTACCCGGGCGCGTGCTGCTTCAAAGGCAAGCGAGCAAGCGCAGTGGTGGTCTGTTGATACGATTATTATGGGTAGGGTGAATACACAACTTTTTTTGCAAGCTGGTGTTCCTGCTAGGAGATTGGGCTGGATTCGATGCCATTACGATGTTGGTGACAACTAGGGTACGTGGGTTGCCTTGAGGTTTGTGTGCGGAGTTTCGGTCAATTTTAGGCAAAGTGTCGCTTCAAGGGGAGAGCGTGGTGGGGGGGCTTCATGGCAAGCAAGAAGACCCGCGCGCGTAAAGCTCACGATGGAATACGGCTGAGCTCACTTTCGCCTGAGAAACGAGGGCCTGGCAGCCATGGAGCAGCGTGGGGGCAAAACAATAACGTGGCGGAGCTCGCAACCGTCTTCGCCTACAAGGAGATTCCGAAGGAGGTGCTGGTCGGCACTGATCTAGATTTGTCGGTAAGCCACTAGCAAGCTACTGATCCACTTGCTGGGCGGATGCTCAACTTTTGACATGTTTCCATCCTTTTGGGGGAAGGTTTGGTCCGTGGTGGCGTCCGATGCGTGCTTGATGCGTCTTGGGCACAATTGTCCGGGCTATCGAATCTCCAGCCCAACGTATATTCGACCACAGTTCAACCTGCAGTCAAATCAGCTCGCCGACTTGCTCTCCTCAGCTGTGCCAGCTGCAGCCAATGCTGCTTTCAACGATGCATCGACTGTGGCGCTGCCAAAGCAGCAATCGATCATTCGACTAAACCTTGCGGGCTCAGATCAGGTACGCGAAGTTGCGAACTTTTCAAACGAATATGCAAATGCAATTGGCTTACAAGCGATATTTCGTTTTCACCTAAAACGACAGATTACAGATAAAACTGCGCACTTGATCGCCACCGCGTGCCCCGACCTAAAGTTTCTCAGTCTTGAAAGAGCTGTGAAGGTGAGCTACGCGGAATAAATCTGAGTTCTTGGTTTTTACGCCAAAGCTAACCTGTCATGCGTCCTTATTTCTAGTTGACAGATGCCGGCATTCTTCACATCGCGAGTTGTTGCCGTAACCTGGAATCACTCAACCTCAGCTACGTGACAGCGCTGCAAAGCCCATCTCTAAGCTGCATCGGAGAGCTTCGACTCCCCTTACGGTGTGAGCATCACAACCACAGCTTCATCGACGATTTAGCTACTCTAACATCATGTTGCGTGCTATGTTCTGGTAGCTCTTGCGATTGCTGGCTGTATTCGAGTGCCAGACTTTTCGCTGCTTCGGCTCTTTCAAGCTTGTCCCACGCTGGAATCCCTCGATCTCTCCTTCTGTGCTAGCGTGACCGACAACGTTTTATTATCTCTGGGAAAGAACTGCAGCAAACTCCGACAGTTAAAGCTTCGAGGTTGCCGCCAGATTTCCGACACTGGCGTGGTGGCTCTAGCGAACTCGGGAGGCGTCAACAGCCTTGTATTGCTCGACCTGGCGCGGTTTGATCTGCAGTACAAGTTCAACGACATATCGCTGCTGGCGCTAGCTGAAAACTGCCTCGTGCTCCAAACGCTGATTCTCTCTGGCTGCGATATGCTCAGCGATGTCGGGATGGATTGGTTAGCGTCCGGGTGCAATGCACTGACCCACCTCGATGTTTCTGGCTGTGTGGCTCTGACCGATCTATCGTTACGTGCGATCAGCGAGAGCATGTTGCAGCTTCGACACCTCAATATTCGGCATTTATCTCGAGTTTCAGATCAGGGTATCCGCCGGTTATCGATGGGATGTCCAGAACTAACGTACCTAGACGCTGAGGGGCTTCCACTTCTCTCGGATCTGCACACTTCGTCTGGCAACGGTGGTGGCGGCAACGAGGTGTACCGTCAAGGCATCGCTGCGCTGGCGGCAGGTTGTTCAAAGCTGAGGCACTTGGACTTGTCCAACTGTGCTGCGATTTCGGATGGAACGCTGCATTGTGTAGCGACATCGTCCGCTGAGCTAACCACGCTCGTGTTGTCAGGCTGCTATCGTATTACCACAACTGGAGTGAAAGACGTCTTAGCTCACTGCACCAAGCTGGTGTCGCTCAATGTCGCGGAGTGCGATCAGGTAACAGATCACGCCTTCACGGATATTCACCACCACAGTCGAAATCACTCTCCACTGAAGGCTGGGATGTCTGGGTATTCATCGAATCAGCTTCATGTGCTTCGTTTACGCGGCACTCGAGTTTCCGACGTGACGTTGAAATGGCTAAGCCGCTATTCGCCGCAGCTTCGTGAGCTGGACGTGTCGGACTGTACTGGGGTGACGGACATGGGTTTGCTGGCGCTCACTGGGGCTACGATGGCCGGAACTCTACGAAGTCTGTGGCTTCGAAACGTTGCTGACATCACGGAGACGGGGGTGTCCTGGCTGGCTGAAAAGTGCACCAAGCTCATGCTGCTAGACCTGACGGGGTGTCCAAAGATCCGCTCGTTTTCGATCAAGGCCCTCGCTTCGTCTTGGAAGTTCGCACTCTACGCGTGTAATGAACAATTCAAAGGCATGACACCTCGCCACCGTGCAGAAGATTGGCTGTTCATCGAAGAGTACGGCAACTGCTGGCGAGCTGCGATTCATATTCAATGCATGTATCGAGCTCGAGTGGCTCGGCGGATCGCGCGTCAGAAACGGGAGGAGCGGTTGATCCTGTGGGTGGCAACTCGGCTCCAGAGTGTATACCGCGGACGCCAGGCTCGGAAGTACGCCATCATCTTGCGCTTTCAGTTCAACAAGGAGACGGAGGCTGCCACTAAAATTCAACGGGCTTATCGTGGGCTTTTAGCGAGGAGAGAGGCCCAGAGACTTCGCGAACTGCGTCATCAAGCGGAAGTACTGCGAGCGGCAAGGACGATTCAAGCTTCCTGGAGGAAAAAGAGACTGAGAGAAAGGTTGCGGAGCCGACACCTCCGCCGTCTAGCATACGAGGACAAGCTGCGTCGCTGTGCTATCCAGATTCAGCGGCGCTGGCGAGGCAAGAAAGACCGCGAACGCTTCAATTTAATTCGCGCTGCAAAGATGGCCAAGGACCGAGAAGAGTTTGAGGCCGCTAGACAGTTGCAGAGCATTTACCGTGTCCGCGCAGCACGCCGAGCCGCGAACCTCAAGCGTGAAGAATTAAGGAACGAGGAGAAGCGACGAGAGCGAGCTGCTATGACGTTGCAAGACCATATAAGACGGCACCGAGCAAGGAAAGAGCTTCGTGCAATGCGCGCGTATGTGGCTGAGGTGAACGGTGCTGCAGCCCGCATTCAAAAGGGGTGGCGAGCGAAGAAGAGGTACCAGGCCAACCAGATCATTGTGATGGTCCGACAGAAGAAGCGCGAGAATGATGCAGCCGTGAAGCTCCAAGCAGCTTGGAAGCGACGGAAAGCGAGGATCGAGGTGAACTTAATGCGCTTGGCACGAGACTTGCAGCAGCAGAAACTTGTAGACGCGGCGTTGATGGTGCAGACGAATTGGCGGGGTAGACATGGTCGGCTGGAGGCACAGGCGCTCAAGCAGACTGCGATGGAGAAAATCACGCAGCTCTTGAAGATCCAGAATCACGCCGTCACGTTCGTACAAGCACACTACCGTGGATGGAAGGGCCGAGAATTGTATCGAGAGGCGAAGCTGAACAAGAAGAAGCGCTGGAAAGAGATCGTCCGCCCTGAAAATGGCGAGAAGTTCTACTATGTGAGTTTTCTGAGGACCACGACCACCGTCTTCGAACTGGTTGAGACTAAGTGCTCGCATTTGTGTTACCGTTCTTGTAGAACCGAGTGACAGGCGAGGTGCGATTCCGGAGACCTCAGGACGTTTTGGATCTGCTACCGAAGCCGCTTTGCGAAAACTGCGGTACAGTCAACCGTGAAGTGAATTTGCGGAGTGTATTGATACTAACCCGCTATTCAATTAAAACTCCCAGCGACGAGTGAGGCGACGATGGAGTGCAAGGACTGCGGTGAAATGTTCTGCGGCACGGTAAGAGTTTGATTGCAATTTATTATCTCGCGTTGACGACACCTTCAACGAAATTTCAAGTGTTGCTCATCATGAAGTTGCACTTGTTGATGTGTTGCGGTACTGTACTGTAGTGCTGGGCCAACGTCCATTCGGGTGGTCGACGCAAGCTGCACGAGTTCCGAGCGCTGTACGACTACTACAACCGGCGCGTGGACTATGGAGATTGGGAGTTCCCCTCGCGGTGGCCGTCCGAGATTGAGCAGGACGAGATGGACGGGTGGGGGTTCCGAACGCACCCGCGGCGCAGGCCGGACGAAGTACAAGGCCCCTGGGAACGCTACGTGGACCCCGACACGAATCGCGAGTGGTTCTACAACCGCGAGACGGAGGAGAACAGCTATACTGCCCCAGAGGGTTTCGCGGTGCAGTCGAGCGGCGCAGACTCAGCCGAGTGGATCAAGTACTACGACGAGAAGCAGGGCGCGCACTACTACTACAACATCAGGACGCAGGAGAGCACATACACTCAGCCAGCAACGTACGCCACGCCACGCCTTGCGCCGGCCTCCGCGGCGGTGCCTCCGACCGCCAACCAAGACGGATGGGAAAAGCACATCGACCCGCAGAGCGGCTACCCGTACTACTTCAACCGGTTGACCACGGAGAGCGTGTTCGCCCGCCCCATGGGCTTCGTGACGACGCGCGAGGCGGACGCGGGTGCGACTGCGCTCGGTTGGGCCAAGTACTTTGACGCGTCGAGTGGCAGCTACTACTACTACAACGCGCAGACCAACGAGAGCCGCGCCGACCGGCCGGACGCGTTTTCGACGCCGCGGATCTCGGCGGAGGACGCAGCAGCGACAGCGGTTGGGGGCCTGGCCGAGTTCTACGACCCGGGCACAGGCAAGACCTACTACTTCAACGCGCAGACCACCGAGTGCCGCCAAGCTGGACGCGACGTGCAGCGCGCGGAGTAATCGGTCGCGAAGGAGAAGCGCAAGGACAAGAGGCACGTTGACGTTGAAGTCGACGCCCTCGTCGTCAACAACAGCCGCGATTGCCCCACGCGCTCGGATACTTTGCGCAGCAAGAGACACACCGCACTATCCTGCGTCCTCTATGCAGCGCGTGTCTCGCCGAAGCGGTCAAAATGGTCCAACCGCGCCGCCGACACGCGCGAGTCACGCCCGGGAGCTTTCCATTTCGCTGCGCGGACGGGAAAATTTCAGTTTTCCGGATCGAAATGACTGGCGTGGAGGCACAGAAGGCGGGTCACGCCACCGCGGTCCGTCACCTTGGTGCTTCCTGGCGCCCTTACAAATCTTGCCGGTCGCATTGCGCTGCCGGCCGGTTGGTGCTCGAGAGCTCTTTTGCATTGCCGGCGACCGGCATTCCGCTGGCGTGTTTGCGGCTGGGCAGGTCTGCCATAATACACCAAAATGGACGCACGCGCACCCAAATCCGCGCGGAATCGCTGTCACACGAGGGCAATCGCTCTCTGGAGAAAACGTCTTGGAATCAACACTCTTCGTGTCGGGAGAGAAGCATGTAGCCATCGCCATGGAGCTAGGAATCCGCTAAAATATATATTAAAAATCGACCTGGGATCTCATACTATATACGGTAGAAGTTACCAGCTCACATTTGCCTACAGCACGGATACTGTGATGCCAGGCGCGCGAAACCATAAATCCGGCGGACGAATGCACAGGCTCGATCGAATATATCACATTATTTTGCCGCAGTGGGTTGGTTGGCTGTCGCTCGAGTCGAAAGTCTCTAGTCTAAGAAAGTCTCCACCCGATGACATCACTTCGCTGCGAGTTGACTCCAGCGAGCCGGAGCGGCTACACGCCATCGCGGGCAACGCTCGGTGGATCATCAGTTGGCGGATTACGGGGCCCAATGCACTGTGGCAGCAGGACAAGCCCCGGAGCGCTTCGCCTGCAGTATAAACGTTATTAGACGACGGCGTCCTGGCGACATGCCCTAGGGGCACGCTGCTTCGTTCGCGTTGTAGTTTGAAGTTGCCGGCGCGTGTTTCTCGCGTTATTTCTTTGCGGTCCCGTTCACTTGACTTGTCGAGTCCCCGGCGTCGATGGGTCCGCGCAGAACGAGTTTTCCGGCACATTTACTTGAGGGCTTGAGGACGCATAGGGCGTTAGTTGAGTCCGTCCCGTTTGCAGCACTTCAACCTGGTCGGGACCCCCGCCCAGCGCGACGGCGAGCGCAGACCACGTCCACTTGACATGGTCTGCAGTCCACAGAGCCCCGAAGCTGCATCATACCGCGCGTTGAGCACCACTAGCACCACTTGACAGCTCTTGCAGCTTGGTCCTCTGACTGCAATTTTCGACCAGCATTTGTGTCGCGAGACCGTCCACTCACGCCTCCGTGAGTTAGAGCACGGCCTACATGTATGGCGATGCGCATCAACACGGCTCTGGATACCTGTCGCGGCTTGCGACTGCAACGACAAAAGAAGAGGCATGAGCCGTCCGGGGTGTAAGCCATGACGGCCATGGAGCTCATTCTGCAATTCCCTGCCCTCTTACCACCCCCATGACGTTCATGGCGCGGCACCGCCCCGCCCAAGCGCAGGACTCGATGGAGAAGGAGCTGAGCGCGTCCAGCGGCCTCACGCTGGGCGAGTCGCCGCAGCACGCGGCCAGTCCGCGGCGCAGCATCTTCCGGCGCCGCAAGGGCTCGGCCGACAGCTGCGCCTCGAGGCTATCGCTCTCGCTCACGCCCGACGACCGGCGGCCCACCAAGCACCTGCCAGTACACGACAAAGGCAAAGGCTGCTCCAGTAGCACCAGCAGCAGCAGCACTAGCGGCGCGCGCCGGCCGCTGGCGCTGCCGCACACCATCACCGAACGACACGGCGGCCAGGAGCTCTGGGTCAAGGCGCCCGTGGTCTCCGGCTCGCTCGAGAAGCGCGGCTTCCGCTGGCGCAGGAAGTGGAAGCTGCGCTTCGTGGAGCTTGACGGCCGGCAGCTCGCGTACTACGAGGACTCGGGCGCGTTCAGCGCCACCACAGCCTCGGCCAGCGGCGTCAAGCGCAACTGCAAGCCCAAGCGCAAGGCCATGCTCACAGCCGACGCCCAGCTGGAGGACGTGGACGACACGACGCTGAGCATCACGCCCGCGCTGGACGAGAAGCCGTGGCTGCTGCGCGCGCGCGACGCCGCCACCAAGCAGCGCTGGCTCGTGGCGCTCTCGGACTGCATCGACATCTTGGTCTGGCTACGTCACTACAAGCTCGGTGCTGTGCTGGGCGTCGGCGGCAACGGCGTCGTGCAGAGACTCGAGGACGAGCGTGACGGGACCGTGTACGCCGTCAAAGTGCTGGACGTGGCCAAGTTCCGGCACCGCGAGCAGGTCGTGGCCGAGGTCGAGATCCTGCGCAACATCACCAACAACATCAAGCACCCGAACCTCATCAAGATCCACAAGGTCTACGAGGAGCACCAGAAGGTCTACATCATCCAGGAAATGTGCACGGGCGGAGAGCTCTACGACCGCGTGGTGCAGCGCGGCAAGTACTCGGAGAGGGACGCGGCCAGCATCATGCAGCAGCTCGTGTCGGCGCTACAGGCGCTGCACGCGCACAATATTCTGCATCTGGACATCAAGCCCGAGAACATTTTGTTCTCGTCCAAGGACCCGGACTCCAAGATCCTGCTCACGGACTTTGGGCTCGCGCGGATGATCAACGGCAAGCAGAACCCTCTGGAGCAGGGCAAGTCCATGGCCGGCACCATTGGGTACATGGCCCCAGAAGTTATCTCCTCGCACGTGTACAGCGAAGCCGCCGATGTCTTCAGCGCCGGCGTCATCCTGTTCATTTTACTGGTGGGGTACCCTCCATTCTACGGTGATTCGGAGGTGGAGATCCTGCTGAAGATTGCTCGCGGAGACTTCACGTTCGACCCGCAGGACTGGGCGCACGTTTCAGGGTCGGCCAAGGAGCTGGTAGCGCGCATGCTGGAAGTGCGCGCGCAGGATCGCATCACGGTGGACGAGGTGCTGGCACACTCGTGGATCACGCGAGAAGGCCCCAACAGGGATAGCGACAGCTCGGTCCGAGACCTGAGCGCCAGCATGATGACCAAGCTGCAGCACTTCAACATTGACCGGAAATCTCAGAGCATGGGCTCGTTCTTGGCGTCTATGCTGGTTGACGACAACGAGGCTGACTTCCAGGCTCTCGTGGATGAGGAGACCGTCGAGATGATGATCCGTCAGATGTGCGTCGATGGCCACAACCGCATCCCGCTACGCGGTGCGCACGTGATCGCGAAGGGCCTTGGCCTCTCGCCCTACATCGACGAGAAATCGTTCGTGCAGTTCCTGGACCAGAACCGCGATGGCTTCATCGACGCGAGCGACTTCTGCGCGGGCGTAAGAGCACTGCGCAACCGCCACCAGTCGTTCGCTACGATGGTGTTCTCGGCGCTGCTGAGGATGAACTCGCCTGAAGAGAAGGGCGATTCGTCCGATGAGGAAGTCCCCGAGTCTGCAGTGCTTACCCGCGAGCACTTTGCTGTGGCGTTCAAGAAGCTGGAATGCCCAGAGCCGCTAGTGGACGTCTTTTTCAAGTTCGTGGACGAAGAGGAGGAGAAGCTGAACGCCACAGAAACTGGAGAAAATTCGTCCGCCTCGTCGTCCTCGTCGTGGTCGGTGAACGAAGCCGAGTTCATGACACTATTTACACAGTTCTCTTTCCTGGGCATGCTGTTCCTGCGCACGGTAAAGGACAACGTGGTCTCCATGGTCAAGTCGCACAGCGTTGATGGCATGCCGCGTATCTCCGAGGACTCGTTTTCCTCGCCGTAGGATACGCACTAACAACCCGAGCAAAACTCTATAGACTGTAACGTAATATTAAAAACCTGGCGTCAAGCGCCAACTTTATTTAATCCGTTTGATCATGTAATGATGCTCAGCTTGGATGGCGTCGTCGAAGGCGTCGACGATGCTGGCGAGTCCGGCGGTGTCGTCCGCTTGATGTCGGCGTCGGGCTCCGCATCGAGAACGCGCGCCATCCAGGCTTGGATACGCGGTAGCGCGTAGTTGTAGCCAACCTCGATGATCTCCTCCATCTTGTTGAACTCGAGCGTGCCGTAGTCCTTGACCGGCGGGCGCAGGTACAGATCAATGCATTCCTCCCTGATGCGGTCCTTGTGCTGCTCCGACGACACGTACGCCAGCGCCGCAGACACGTCGCCCATTGAGGGCACCGCGACAGTCTTGGCGAACGGGTTGAGCTTGTTCCAAAGCAGCCACCACCCGGACAACGCGCTGCCGTAGTCGTAGAAGTCGGTGCGCGACTCGCTGCCCACATCCACGGCGAAGATATACTTGATACCGCCTTCCTCCTTCATGATGTCCGCAGGAAGGTTGTTCATATATCCGCCATCCAACAGAAGCGATCCATTTTCCGAGATCGGGGGGAAGTAACCCTGCAAACTCATGGACGCTCGCACATACTTCCACGCCGGTCCACTGCGGTGCACGCTCATACGGGACTTCGCGATATCCGTGGACACACAGAAGTAATTCAGCATCAGGTCCTCAATTGACAAGTCGTAGAAGTGCGCGCGGATGCTCTTGTTGAAGCGTGTTCCATTGAAGAAGGACGAGATAGGCAGCGTCAAGTCCCGGAGCTTCTCGAAAATGCTGCTCAGACCTGCAGATAGCTGCTTCACCTTGGACTCGATCAGATCGAGGCGGTTGGGGTGAAGCGCATAGATACCTCCAATAAACGCTCCGATGCTGGTGCCACCAACGACATCCACGTGGATACCACACTCCTGAAGCGCTCGGAGCACGCCAATATGGGCCAGGCCTCTTGCACCTCCACCGCCAAGCACCAAACCAACAGAGTTGCCGGTGATTCGTCGACTCAAACGCATGAAATCCGATCGATGATCCTCAAACGGGAGCTGCACGTTGTGGTAGCCGCTGATCCACTCGTATCGCTCCATGGGGAGAATAAATCGAGGCAGCAAGGGGCTATCCATTCGCAGACGCAGCTTCTTCTTCAGTGCATACGAGCGCGAGGACCCATTGGCCTCTTGCTTAGCAGCGGCTTCGAGAGCAGTCAAAGTCCAGTCCTTCTCGCGAACACGCACGACGTTGATTTCGGCATCTCTCTTGTCCCACGCATCCTCGAGAATAGAAATCATGTCACTGACAAATGCCTGCTGCGGGTGGGCGTCCGAGCACAGCAGGAGGACGTGGTCAGCTTGGCGGATGCAGAGCTTAGTCCAAGCCGTCAACTGCGGGTCAGCCTCGTAAATCACAAGTTCATTTGAGCTCTCAATGTCACCCATCCACGCAGTAAGGTTTGCTCTTGAAACGCGCGAATTGCTGATCCACTGGTCGCCCAGGAAGGCCTTGGCTTTCTGCGATGATACTGTTTCCACCGTGGCCAGCGTCTTCAGCGACTTCTCCAAGTGAGAGCAGAACGTCTGAATCTTGGTCTTCTGGGTCAGCGAAATCACAGCAACCGTACCTATAGGGAGGTTGCTTCCAGTCTTCTGTCCGTCGGTAGTGGTAGGCCTCGAGCCCAGAGACAGCAAGTAGTTACTGCGAGCCTTGAGGCCACTAGCATCGGGCTTCAAGGAATCCACGCGAGGGGTCGGCATACGGCGCGCCAGGTTCTTGGTGAATTGAACAAGCACGGTGGGGTACTTGTTGACCACGTAGTCGAACACATTGCGAGACATTTGTGATATTTGGGAGTCACGAATGGCAAACACCGACGAGTTGCTGGCTCCCGCTCCAAGCATGTCCATCGCACCCAAAGTCGCTCCTCGCACCAGTTCATTTGTCGTCTCCACCTCCTTACCACGGTAGCAGTGCACTTGCACCGCTCGCAGGCGGCCACTGATGACTGTGAACACAGAATCGCACAGATCGCCACGATCGAACAGACTCTCGCCACTGTGGAGGTGCAGCCAGTCGAACGATGTATCAGCTACACACACCAAGTCGGAGTACTGCTCAATCAGGTGGCGCGCGCACTTCACCGCTACCGGGTTGATCTGCAACAAGCTGCAGAACAGCGCGTCCGGGATCCAAAGCAGCGTGGTGTCTTCCTGACAAATATTGCGAGTTGCGAAGTAGTGTGATCCAACGAAGCACGTCGAAATACCAACTTCACATCCCTTCGTGGCCTTGTACAGTTCAGCGTACGTCTGGGTAGCCGTGGCAACCTGTACACTGACTGATCCGCTCAGAACGATGTGGACTCCCAGTGCAGTAGAGTCGCCCGGCTCTCGGATTGTCTGCTTCTTGGTACGCTTAATAATCTTAACGCAGCTGGCCAGCGTCGACCTCAGCTCCGAGTCGTGCAAACCAATAGCGTCCGCCACACTTTCCACCAGGTCCTTGACGGGGGTAGCCTCCGCCGTCTTCTCGCCTTCTTCACCGCCCAGCAGGAGCGGGTGCATGAGTGGCGTGGCGCTGATAATCTTCGACGACAGTCCGAAGTGGTCGATCAGCGACTTGGCCGTGATCTTCTCCACCTGACTCAGCGCCGCCTGGGAGAGGCGGTAGAAGGCCTCGGGGTACTTCTCCAGCACCTCCTTGATGGAATGCGTCGGGATCTTGAACAGGCGCGTGCCGTCCTCTTCCGCTCGCGCAGACAAGCTGCCGCACACCTTCTTCACCTGCGCGCTGCACTCTCCATGCTGCAGTTCGTTCACGAGCACCGTCAGCAGCGGCAGCGACGACGTGAGCGTGTCACCACGCCCCAGCAGCTTGGAGAAGCGTTGTTCCTCCTTCTCGCCGTGGATGGACAGCGAGGCGGACCCATTCACGATCAGCAGGATGGATCCATCCAGCTCGCCCTCGTCGAAGATCGTGTCGCCCTTGGAGAAGCGCAGGATGCGCAGATCTCGCGCCAGCGGCTCCACGAACTCGCCGCGCAGGAAGGAAAAGACCTTGGACAGCGTGTCGTAGATGAACTTGAGGTTCTCCGGGCCGCAGTTCTGTCGCAGCTCCTTGGGGAACGTGATGTTGTCTTCGAGCTCGAGCTGGCGGTTCTCCTGCATGCGCTCGTGCTCGGCCTGCAGCAGGTCCGAGAACGACTTGGAGTGCTTCGAGTTGTGCCGCAGCCGCTTGGACGTGGGCGACGACGGCCGCTTCTCCAGCTTGGCGGGCGGCAGCTTGCGCGGCCGGACCTGGCGAGACGCCACCCACACGAACAGCACGCCCAGCAGCAGCGCGACCGCCACCAGCGTGGCGACGCCGCCCACCGCGTACGGGTTCTGCTCCTCCACGTGGCCGCGCACGTCGGCGGCCAGGCGCGACGTCTTGTGCGCCGCCTTGGCGCCCACGCGCGTGAACGCGGCGAGCCGACGCTGCAGCCAGGCCCACAGGTCGGACGAGGCCAGCTCGGCGCGCTGCACGAGCCGCGTCAGCTCCAGCGTCATGGTGGCCGAAATGAGCGGTGGGCCTGCAGTATGCATTGGTGGGCCTGCAGTATGCATTGGTGGGCCTGCAGTATGCATTTATAAGGTTCCCTTTCCGAAAGGGCACCTCCCATAGGTTATATCTGGAGGCCACATAGGGTTCCAGAGGGAAAAATGCTCTTAGTGGCCGTGGGCGTTCTAGAATGGGCGTTCGTTGCGTCCTTGAAGTGCGGACCCGACCAGCTTTGCAGGACCATGAAAACACCTGCAGCTCTGTCGCTCTAAGGTTGGCGGCTCTCCTTGTTGAGTGAGACTCGAAGAGAGCGTCGGTACATGCAGTCTTCCAATACCCAAGCAAGTCCATCTAGCGGTTCATGCTGTAGATTTTTTTCACTTCGACATGCACGGTTTTTTTAAGTCGTAAACGCTCTCTTCATGTATTATACATGTAGCGCATTATTGCTGAGCTCTGGAACATCATCTCCCAGCGATAAACAAAAAACAACTAACCACGATACGTAGTCGACAATTTAGAACGTCATTTCACTTAGGCAGTGACGTTATGTCTACTGTATTGTGACCGGCATGGGGTGAATCACGTTCCAGCCGTAAGAGGTTTTGTAAGATTTGGCATCTCAGCTCGGTTAGCTGTAAAGTGCCCCTGACACCAGCACAACGACAAATGCCCTCGGGGACCAGCACTACGACAAATGCCCTGGAACTGCACTACACTGCACTCTCGTGCAAGGCGCCACAAGTACCACGAATAGTTCAAAGCGACTCGGTTTCAACAGTCTATATTTGCTGAGCTAGCTGCAAATATCCGCAGTGAAGGGCTCACCAGCATCATCGATCGTGGTCTTTACCGCTTGGTACGTCATGAGCGCGGTGCCTATGACCACAGCCGCGCTAATGCAGAGCACGACGATCGATTGACGCCCACTGCGCCTCACGTATGCAAGGATCACCACCTGCGCTGCCGAGGTTACAGCGAAAGTTACTGCGCACAACAGAGCAGCCCAGTCCCACGCGATCATGTTGAACACCGTGTACTTCGCCGTTGCAGCCGCTGAGGAGTACAGGATCATCAGAGCCATCGTGGACGACGCTACTTCGGGCACGATTCCCATCTCGATCCTGATCGGCCCAGTGATGATGCCTCCGCCGACGCCGAACATGCCCGCAACGATGCCTCCAAGCGCACACCCGAGAGGAAAACATATCACAGCCTTTTGCGTCCAACGGATGTCGCCTTCAATGTACAGGTAACCCACGCTAGCTTTGCGCTGATAGGTAGTGCGAGCTGAGCATGATGAAGACGGCCACCCACGGAATCTCCGCCAACAGGATCACCCAGTCGGCCACGCCTCCGCACGACACAGATGCATCACCGATACTCGTAGCAACTACGCCGAGGTAGCATACGAGGATGGCTCCGTGCTTTCTCCAGGCGAAGTGGCGCTCCTGCTCCAGTATTTCTGCGAGCACTTTGCTGGCATCGGCATCTTGTTCATTATCAAGTGGCACGTTGAGTGACACGGCTTGCGCCGATGCAGACGCAGATTTAGCTGCGGAGGCATCGCTGTCAATGGAGGGGTTGGGCGTGAATGCTTGAGCGTATGCGTCGGGGCTCATTGCTGCATCCGCCGTGTCCTTGGAGTCAGCGTCCGCTTGTGCCTTCTTGGTACTCTCAGCTCTGTACAGCTGAATTCCTTTAATCATCATCCGCGTTCCGCTGGCAGCCAGCACCACGACGAATAGCAGCGATACGATGTAGCTCGGCAGCAGCTTGTTGATGAGCGCGCGCCTCCGATTACGACGGGGATCATTCCGAGCGCGAGATCAGCGTCTATCAGCGGTCGGTCTGCAGACGGGTGGCGCTTTTGCATGTTGAACCAAGCGTTCGCCAAAGCTCCGCCCAAGATACCCACGTTAGAAATGGGCGTCGCGCGCTTGATGTCGAAGCCCATGATGAGCACCATGGCCGGTACCATGATGACACCGCTGGCGGACACGGCCATGCCCACAACGATGAAAACAATGGCGAGTGCGTCGTAGGTGTCAATCTCGGACAGGCTCGGCATGGTATCGTCGTCGGTGCTGCTGTCATCGACCGCCACGACGGTCGGGGCCGCGACAACGATGGTAAGCAGCACGAAGAGGACCACTCCAGCCACACCCGGATGCGATGAGCGGAGCCTGGGCGTCAATGACGTTCTCATAGTGGACTGGGGTCACTTGTAGTCCGGAAAAACTGAGAGTGGGGCGGGATCGTGTACGGTATTCGGCAACTCACATTTGTGGCATGAAGCGTCTTACACAACTCACTGCTGGCAGGACAAGTGGACAAGCTGTCTCAAGACCGACGACCATTGTACGAGCTGTTTAGTCACCTCGAGTGATTGGAAGAGTTTTGTGGTGCAAGCGGACGAAGGCTCATGAAAATGCTTAGCCCCGCTGGTACAGTACTTCGAAGTAGTTTCTATCGCCAACACCAACAAGCAATCGTCGGTTGGCAACATCCGCCATAAACCCGGCAACATCCCGAACAAAGTCATAATCAGCTAGCTAGATTACGTGAAGAGCTCTCACAACGCTGTCGTATACTGTACAGCTACTGCATGCGTGCTGGTGCAGGAGTTTCCTTTTCATTTCATTAGGCCGCGATGCTGTTGGCCACCGCGTCTTAAAATTACCGTCAGCGCTATCCTTTTCAACATGGAGTTTTCGCAGACGCCCATCGCGCTTTATTTATTTAAGCGAGATGCAGTCTCGACTTGTTGAGTCTCACTACAACAGTTGCCTGCGGATGATGTTCTGCTCCGGAAGCCCGTGCATGATGTGATGGTCCAGCTAGCAGACACCTCGAGTGGAGCCAAGGTTTGCCACCGGTCACTTGAGGCTCCTCGTAAATGCTGGTGCAGATGCTCAAGAGTGGACGAGACTGGTTGTGATGCAGAGCAAAATGACACGAGTATTGCTGCGTGATTCCTAGTTGTGTTTTAATGAAAGTGGTCTTTGCAGAGATGTCGGTAGATGCAGCAGCATGAGTACATGTTGGCAACATCCCAAAGTGGGAAAGGTAGTGTGCAACCGGATCTATCTAGCTGGGACGAGAACTATTTTACTGCTGCCGTTGCTACTGCGGATCATTCTTCTACCAAACTTGGCGAAGATGAAGTGGGTGAAAGCGGAGCAGCTCCAACTCGTGTCCGCCGCCAGGATGACGTTAAGGCGGTTTCCCAGCGAGTCTCTGGCGCGACCCCGTTTGGTAGTGAAATACACGCTGCACTACTCCTTCACGGAGCGGGGCAACATTTGCCTGCGCTCTGTGGAGGAAACGATGACTCAAATGCTTCTACTCATCGACCGATATAAGCTGGCGCAGTCGCATCTACGGAAGCAGAACCACGGTACTGTTCCGGCACAGATCGACCGAGTCGCCTACAATCGCCACCTTGGTGGCTACTTGGATCTCGACGTCTACGAGGCCTTGGAGCAGCTCTCGAAGCGTGTCCGGCGGCAGCACTTCGGCTTGAAGTTCCAACAGCGGGCGCGGAAGCGCTACAACCTGCTTCTTCGCGTCTGAGACGACGAAATTTGAGATGGACGTCGGCCGAGCTGGAGCTGCTAGCCGACGCGTTGGTCCAGTGTCAGGAGTACGGCTGCTTTAGCGCTCAAGTTTCGCGGAAGTTCTTGTTCCTAGGTGGTGACAAGAGACGCAGTGTGGCAGCAGTTAAGTCGACAACGCGGCTTCTGCGCAACGCGTGGGAGTTTATTAGTGAGCGGTTTAGCTCTTGGTCGCTGTGGTTCGACATGTCGCCTGGTCGGCGCCGCGAACTTCAGGTTGAGTGTCGTGTTAATGCTCGGGGCACTCTGAAGAATATGACCCCTGCAATTTGCCGCAGGCTGGACAACCTTTTCGAATGGAATGACCGCGATTCGGAAGAGGAGGAAGAGGAGTCGGATTTGAGCGAGGACACTCCAGCCCCCAGTGCGCCACAACATCCTGCCCTCAGTGACCGAGTGGACGACCAGGAAGCTGCGAGCGTGAGTTCGTCTACTGGTGGCAGACCCGTTTCGTGTGATCAAGTGGAGTCAGTGGTTCTCCGTGTGTTAAAAGCGTGGGGTCTCATTCAAGGTGAAGGCTGAGAAGCTTCTTAGCCGCAAAAAGCACAAGTCTCAACTTGCATCCAGAGAAACTTCAGATGAATAGTGATTGCTGGATCAAAGTGTCTCCAGCTGCTGTAGTGATGCAAGTTTGCTTTCGTTTGCTTCGGTTTTTTCCTTAATGAATGAATACTACGTAGGAGTTTAGCCACGTTCATTGGTCTTCTAGCCAACTCACTTGTATCTTTGTCATCTCTCAAATTATCCACCTTGTCAATGTTTTTATCTATCCAGCTTCCTCTTACATTTAAGCGGACGTGAAGTCGCCCCAGTCTTCATCATCAACAGCAGTCGTCGGTTCCGCCACCGCCGGCGGTGGAGCAATGGCCGGCACCTTGACGGCCGTCGACGGCGAGTCTCCGGGCGGCGGCGGGATGAGCGGCACCTTGGCCGGACTCACTGCACCCCCTCCACTGCTGCTCCGTCGAGGGCGCGTGGCCGCGCGCTCTCCGTCCTCAGCTCCGTTGGTCTTGAGGTTTATCCGGATGGTGGTGCCTTGAGGCAGACTCAAGTCGGGCTTCTTGGGCGACGACGAGCCGCCCGATCCGGTCTGCTGCTCGGCGGCTTCGACCTGCTCCACCTCCAGCTGCCGCAGCGCGTACTTGGCGTAGTCCTGCAGCGTGGCCTTGAAGTTGAAGGCAGCCGTGCGGTCCGGGAAGCCGATGCCCACGAAGGCGCGGCGGTCGCTCTGCTCGTCCTCCACGCGCAGCATGAAGTAGCGCGACGAGTCCACGCAGTCGTGCACGTACACGTCGAGCGCCAGCTCGCGCGTGATCTGCAGGGGGCACTGGGCGAAGAGCGTGGGGGTTGCGGCCGTCTCCGCCTCGTCCTGCTCGGCCGCCACGGGCTCGAAGAGCTGCACGAAGCACGCGTCGCCCCTCTGCACCACGCGCACGGAGCCCGTGAGGAACGGGTGCTCCGGGTCCCACGCGTCGGCGCGCGGCGCGAGGCTCGTCACCTGGTTGGCCGGCACCTGGTAGAACCACACGCCCTTCTCGCTGAAGAGCGCGCGCTCCAGCTCGAACGCGTCCGAGGAATCCGTCATGGTCTCCGCTAAGATTTTCTTGAAATGGGTCTGGAGTTCAAAGTGTCCCTGCGATGTGGCTACCGTCACCAGATGCGTATTGTGGATATAGCGAGGATGAGGGAGATCTGATAAAGGCACACCCGTGTGATGGAGGGGAAACTGTGGAGTGAGAGTGGGATCTGGAGATGGGAATGGAAGGAGATGCAGACACAGGTTGTTGAGGACGACGACACCGACTGTGTAAGACCAAATGTAACTTTATATACGCGGCATGGTGCCAAGTGCATGCACTTGCGGCTGTCTATCTACATCTCGTTGTAGAGCTCGCGACGGATCTCTGGCGTGATCTGGTGGTGGAAGTGCTGCTTGAGCAGCGCCTTCATGGCCTCCTTGTGCTGCTTGGGGATGTCGTTCTTGTAGCGCTGCGCGAAGACCAGCAGCGACTGGTGCCACAGCACCGGCAGCTTGCGCGTGTCGGACGTGAAGCGCAGGAAGTGCTGGCTCAGCTGCGAGATCACGCGCGTGGGCAGACTGTACTTCTTGTTGAGCAGCACACGGATGAACATGCTGTTGCCGCCCGAGTACTCCATGGACGCCAGCTTCATGAGCGTGGCGGCGGAGTGGATCACGGGCACCGACACCTTGGACAGCACGCTGCCGATGATAGCCGCCTCACGCAGAGTGCAGTTCCTGCTCTCGCATAGCGGGATGATGATACCCTTGAAGAACGCCTGCGGCTTGTACAGCGCCTTCTTGAGCGCCATGTAGAGGTGGAAGTTGAGCCGCTTGTTCTCGTGGATGTCCTGCCTCACGTGCTCCAGCAGGAAGATGTTGAAGAAGCGCTGCGCCATCTTGGGGTTCAAGTTGGACGCGAACAATCGCGTGGCGGCGCGCATGGCGTGCGGCGACCACTTCTCGGGGCTCGTGAGCCATAAAATGTCCTCCCAGTAGCTCAAGCTCGGGATGACCTTGAACGCCTTGGGCAGCTTGCCCGACGTGTACCGCTGCAGGATCTTGCCCACGCCCGTGTACACCTCGACGATCTTGGGGTCGAACTTGCTGTTCTGCGGGGCTTGGCTGTCGTCGTCCATCTCGCCTCGCTCGCGGGCCTCCTTCTCGAAAATCTTGTCCATGATGATGTCGGCCAGGTTGCGGCGCTCGGGCGCGCCCACCATGAAGTTGGCGAGCGCCTCCTCGTCGTCCTCGCAGATCTCCACCTCCTCCACGTAGCCGTCGTTGATGCGCACGAGGTCCTGGCCGTCGTACTCGTCCGTGTCCATGTCCTGGTCGTCGTCCGACTCGGCGTCCGACTCGTCGCTGCTGTCCTGCGCCTGGGGCTTGGCGGGATGCGCGGCGGCCTGGCGGGCCTTGCTCTTGTTCTGGCGGGCCTGCTCCTCGGCCTGCTGCTGCCGCGCGAGCGCCAGCGTGCGGCGGCTCAGCTTCTCGGGCACCACGTCCTCGGCCATGTCGTCGTCCGAGTCGTCGGCATCGCGGCGCGCGCCCTTCTTGCCGCCGCTCTGGTCGTACCACGGCTTGTTGTCATAGGCCAGTTGCTTCTCCAGCGGGCACGCGCGCTTGGGCTTCCCCTTCTCGGCCTTGGGCATGGTGATGGAGGCTTAATTAAAGGGCTCTTGGAGTCTGCGTCCGGCGATGATAAATGGCTGCGCGCTGCGTCCACTGTGACCACCAACGTCAGTCCACAAAAATGGTGTGGTGTACATAATTCGATGCCAAAATAGTGTAGCCATCTTGTTTCGACAGACGACAGCATGCGAAAGATCGCAATCAATAATGGAGAAGACGGAGACGGCGGGCGGAGGAGATGCAGTGGCAGCTCACAGGGCGAATGAGGCTACGACGGCTAGTACGATTAGCAGTCGAGACAGCGAGAATGGCACGTCGACGTCCGACTACCGCGTAAGGAGCTGCGCATCGTCCGGAAACGTGTTAGCCGAGCTATTGACACAATTTGGTGCTGTGGAATTTGCTGTCGTTTTCTTGTTAATGTTGCCAATAGATGAGCAGCCAGGCCATAAAGTCTGTGAATGAATTACTGGAAAAGGATGCAGAGGACGAGAGCTTGCAGAGGTACAAAGAGCAACTCCTGGGGGCTGCAGCTCATGGAGATCGAGGAGGTCTGGCATGAGTCTTTGAGGTTAGTTTGGGGGTGTTCGAGCTCGTTCTAACGTTTAATTGCATGGCTGCTGACTGTAGACACAACGGACTCACGTCGTGTTGTGGTGGAGGAGTTCAAGGTGGAGTTTGAGGACGGGAGGGAGGATATCGTGTACAATTTGGACACGCTGCAGGGCGTTGAGCATATGCGCACGACGCCTTTCGTCATTGAAGAAGGCTCTCGCTACCGTTTCGCCATCTCCTTCCGCGTGAACCAGACGATTGTGAGTGGCCTGCGCTTCCACAATAAAGTGAAGAAAACTGTGCTGGCCACGCGCGACGAGATTGTGCTGGGCTCGTACGCTCCGCGATCGGAGAACTACGTGTTTGTTTTCCCTCGC
Organism: Phytophthora sojae; assembly: GCF_000149755.1. NCBI lineage: Eukaryota > Oomycota > Peronosporomycetes > Peronosporales > Peronosporaceae > Phytophthora > Phytophthora sojae. The sequence goes on from NW_009258119.1 coordinate 4,822,444, forward strand.
CACGACTGGATGGAAGCTCCGTCGGGGCTGTTCTACCGTGGCAAATACATGGGCAGATTCATCTTCGACGACGATGACCACGTCGAACACCTTAAGTTGTTCTACACATTCGGTACGTTGGTAGTGGAGTGTCAAAGGCAAGAAGAACAAGCTCATTTATATTTTATATGTTTCTGAACTTCCTCGCAGAGATCAAGCGAGCCTAACAGTGCAGTCTACTCGAGCTGGTTAATTGAAATGTTGTTTAGCTTGATTGGGAGGGCTATTGCAGGGTTGCTGTCTTCCTTTCCGTTGCGAAAGAGGCTTTACTGCTTAAGTTTGAGCTCCTCCATGAACCGTTTCTGCTGATCGATCATGTACGTGATCTCCATGATATCGTTGGCCTCCGCGGGGTTAGTAGGAGGCGTGCGGAGGTTATGCATTGCGGAGCCGCCCATGTGCAATGGGATCAACTCGGTGTCCATGTGCTTGGCCAATTCAGCGGCGCAGTCGTGCATGAGTGACACCTTGCTGCGCAGACGCACAGGTAGGAACGGCCACAGCCACGACGTGATGTACTTGAGGAATCGAGTCAACGGACCGGCGTAGACGAGGCCAATCCGATCAGGGAAGTTGGCGACACACACATCGAGCAACCCGCGCATAAGGCGCAGGTCTACCTGCTTCATGCCCAGCCCAGCAGAGTCTGTCACGACTGTATACGTCGTGACTCCAGGAGGCATAAAGCGGCGGCACCCCAGTTCCAGCAGGTACACGTGCGCACGGACCTCAACATCGCGTCGACTTGCCATCGTGTCCCAGTCTTTTAGCTTGGCCCGAACCCAAAGGATCGGGCGATTCTGGAAGTCGTAGCCATACCAGTACATACTGCCAGACACAAGCTGAGACTTCACGTCATCCCAAGCGATGGTATCGACTTCGTAAACGCGCCGCCACTCGACGATATGCGCCATCTTCGTTACCGCGTATGCAAACGCCCGGTTCTTGACGCGCAGAACTCTGAAGAGGTACTCATCAGAGAACACGTGAGTCACCTCGACAGGGACGCCAGCAGCTTGGGCAATCGCCAGTCGAAACGAGTGCACTTCAGCTTCCTCCGCTTGCGTCAGCACGATCACAGCTCGATCCATGGACTCGTGCTGCATTGTCGCCACTGCTGCTGATCCTCTTCTATTCGTGGACGTGTTCATAGGCAAAGTTGACACAATTCGGCTAGCAACATCCAAAGTATCTTGAGGCGCCAAATGAGATTGTGGGAGGTCGGGCGCCTTCGATTCCCGCTCGATTCGTACTTGCGAAGTTCCGTTGAGTTCATCTGCGTGGCTGCGTGGCTGGAAATTAATAGACAGTGTCGCCGTGCCACCACTCAGCGTCAGCCACAATAGCAAGCCTGTCACAAGGCTCAGCTTCAACGGACCGGGTAACAGCACTGTCGTCACGAGCGCGTCTAGCAGCACTAGCACGCAGCAGAAACAGAAGAGGTTGAAGAGACGGAAATACCTCCCTTTCAGCTTCTCGATCTGATCTTGTAGACGGCGACGTTCCTCCTTTAACCGTGCCACTCGCTCGCTCGAGACAATAGCACGACGCTTCTCGTCGCCGTCATCACTCCTAAGCTCATGATCCGCAGGTTCAACGCATACCTTCTTGTATCTGGCCGAAGTGTTCATCTGGAATGCAGCTCCGTTTTCATCTCGACTAGCAAAGCATTCCACGATAAGTTGGTGATGCAGCAGCTCATTCGCGAGCGCCAATGCCGTTGGGACGCTATACGCACCAAACCGCAGCAGAGCCTGAACGCCGTCTGTCCCAGAAACGCCATCTTCTTCTCGATCAAATTGTGCCAATAAATGCTGAAACGCGCTGTCTTGTAGCCACAGCAAATGCCCACGACACCGCTCCCTACTCGGTCGATCCTCGTCCTCCAACTCCCGTTCACTATCCACACTCAGCATCTGAGCTTCCTTCACCAACCCGTGGTCGCTATTCACGCGGTACACTCTGTCCACACGATACACAAAGCTGCACGAGCAGCAGAAGGGCAGCAGCACGTCTTCCTCCACGAGCTTCCTCGCCAGCGTGGACGCTTCACTCGCCGTAAAATCCGCAGCGCTGCCATCTCCAAGTAAAATGTCCTCCACATCGTATCCCCTCACCACCGCCGTGTCCGCGTCGCTCTCCGTCGCTGCCACGAGCATCTCCACCGCCTGCTGCATGTCCAGCAGCGTCAGCGAGCGCGTAGTAGCGCCCACCGCATCTCCACCTTCCTCTACATCCATCAACGACAAATCACCACGCCAACTGCTGCTAATATTCGCTCTGTTACGAGCGCTGGCGAACAGGTCGATCCACATCTGGCGCTTGCCTCTGGTGGTGGCGTCCACGAGGAACTCGCGGCCCGAGCGCAAGTCTTGCAGCCGCACCGAGTGCATGTGGGCCGAGGACACCACAATGCCCTCACAACTCAGCGACCCATCGAGCGGCAGCGTCTCAGCGGGCGGCGGGGCCTTGGGCTTGCTGCGCTGTCTGGCCAGCTTGGGCTTGGGCTTCTGCTTGAGCTTGGGCTTCGTCTTCTTGGGGCGCCCGCCCATTGCTGCAGCTGCGGCCTGCCACGCCGACGGCGGCCCCTGCAGCACGACCGCATCCTTCTCTAGTAAGGCCACGCGCTCCCTCCACACGTAGTGGGCGTCCCGCAGCAGCACGCGCCCGATGTCCATCCTGTTGAGACTGTACCGCTGATGAGCTGCTCGCCGTATCGTACGTTTGTATGTACCCATGTCAACGGAAGTTGATTGGATGAAAATATCAACATGGATACATCTGAAGTTGCAGTGGTAAGGCTACTTGACTTGCGATATGTGTCATTCATTGTTAGCAATTAGTTATCATTTGAAGCTGCTGGAAGGGAGCCATGTTATTTAGCGGTGGCTGTCGATGGGGGAGTTTGAGGTTGCGGAGGGGAGTTCTGCTGGGCGGGAGGTGGAGGGCTTCTTGGGTCGGATTACTCTGGCTTGGGGCGGGATGACGTTGAAGGGGCCTCGGGCAGGGGCCCGCTCCTTGGGCATGAGGCTCATCTTGATGTCCTGGATCTTCTTGGTGGCCTCTGCGACTTGCTTCGATTCGAGGACAGACTGGACGTTGCGGTTGCGTTGCAGCAGACGCTTCGAGTCTAGGTTGCGCTGCTTCAGGTGCTCCTTGCGACGGCCGTCGATGCGCTTCAACAGCGCTGCTAGTTCTGCTTGCTGCTGCTGGCGTAGCTTGGCCTCTTTGCGCGCGAAAACTGCGCGTAGCTCCTCGCTCATCTTGGCGCGCTCGTCAGCCTCGACTTCATCCGCGATCTGCTTGATCTTCTGCGCCTCAGCGTAGCTCTTCTGCTGAGCCAAGCGATGCTGTCGACGGCGCCACTCGATCAGTTCTTTGGAGAACTTGGGCGGACGCTCCAGAATTTCCTGCTGCAACTTGTCTTGGAATGCAGCAAGGTCTGCACCGTGCTTCTCGGTCATTTGCTTCACGTACGCCTGCGCCATCCGATCGTACTCCTCCATGTACTGATCCCACGCCTGGTTGAAGTCGTTGAACTGCATGTTGTGCGCGATCTGCACGTCCTGGCGCTCAGCGATTTGACGGGCCTTCAGCGACTTGGACTGCCTTTTGAATTCCTGTCGGCGAAGCGCCGTCAATTGCGAATCTGCACGCTGCGCCTCCAAGTAGTTTCCGTCCTCTTCACACTTCAAGCGGTACTCCTCCAAAATTGCGATGAACTCCATAACTTTGGGATCTGGACCGGGTCGTAAGCGATCGCCACCAACTCCTGTACCACCGCCTGCAAGTTCCTGCTCCTGCTCTTGCTGCCTCAGTACGTGGTTTTGGATGAGGGACACAAAGTCTTCAAAGCTGATCACGCCGCTTTCACCAGCACAGTCATCCAGCTCGTTCAATAGCTCTGCAAACAAATTTAAATAAAGGTTAGTCATCCCAAACTAAACCTTCATTGAGCATTCGTGACTCTCACCTTCAGAGGCATCTCGACCAAGCTTATCTAGAATTTCAGGGATGTGTTCCGTGGGGATGCAGCCCGATCCATCTTCGTCGTACACATTGAACACGGCTGCATAGAAGAAAGCGGCGGGTGTCAGCACAGCCTCTCAACAACAAACTAATTGATCAGACAGCAACACGAACCTCGAAGAGCGCCAATCTCCTCGGCTGAGAGGTCGACTGGACTCTCGGACATGACGAGGTAGAGGCTGGGAGGCAAGCAAGACGCAACAGCGCAATTGATGGCGTCTTGCGTAGACGGCTTGAAGTTCCTCCGTGTTGTGAAAAGCTCGGCTTGTCTTGATCAATCTTGTCGGCAAGGCTTGCTATTCTTGTCCTTCCATGATGCCATGGCAGCTTTAGCCTGCAGATCAACCTCACCTTCCGTCAGTTTTGATACTCAAAATACCATGTAGTCCAGTGCTTGCCTCAAAGACCCAGCCATTCGATCCGCAATGCCCCGCAGGGTGATTTCATTCTCCGCACGAGCATCACCATGACAGCTCCTGTCGCTGCCAAGCGCCAGCCCCGACTCGACCGCCTCTATCTACAAAATCTACTCCTACTTGCGCTGCTCCTTGCTGCCAGCGACTTCCTCCTTCACCGCATCATCCACGTGAGCAAGCCACGGGTGCGCGAGGCACTCTTCAGCCGTAGCACGCTTGGCTGGGTCGTAGCGAAACATCGGACCCAGGAAGGATGAAAGGCATTCAGCATCGTGACGCGAGAAGTGATACTTCTCCATAAGCACTTGCTGCAGGCTCCAGAACTTGAGGTTACGAATACGCTTCAAATCGCCCTTGCGATTGAAAAACTCACGCAAGCCGCGCTGGCACCCGGTGAAGGACTTGGGCATGCGACCTAGCAGCTCAATCATCTGCGCCAAATGATCCTCGTCACGATTGAAGTTGCGTCCAGTCTTGGGGTCGAAAAGGAGGTCTCCAGTCAATAGCTCGAACACAAAGCAGGCCATGGACCAAATGTCCGCAGACGTGTCGTATCGTTTGCCCAGGATGACCTCAGGACACCTATACTGACGTGTCTGGATGTCGTTCGTGAAGTGCTTCGTCGTCCAGCACGCGTTGCCCAAGTCACAGATCTTCGAGTCAAGCTTCATGAGGTCGAACATTTCGCTGTTGGCGAGTTTGTTGAAGCGTGAAGCCCAGCGACCGAGTCGTTCCTGAAGCGGCTTGGCTTCCAGAACATTCTTGTCCACAGATCCAGCCAGCGGCACGAGGTTAATTCCCTGTATTACGACGTCGAGCATGTCATCGTCAGTGGCAGCGTCCTTAGTCTTGGACTTTGCTGCGGTCTTAATATCTTCGTTGCACGGTGGAGCTGGAAGAAAGAACCCAGGAAGCGCTAAGCCAGAAGATGTCGACAAGTTCATGAAGCGAAGGCCCTCGACACGACGCTCCAGATAGTCTACATGAAACACAAACACAAAACGATGTTAGCAGATAGTATGGGGGACAGAAAGTATAGGATAATTAAACTCACCCAAGACAGCGTGCGTGTATCTTGCATCAAACTCCAATCTCCACAGTCGGTACTTCGCCTTGGTCGAAGCAACAGTCTTTTTAGGAGAACTGCCTTCACGCAACTGCATGACCTGTTCTTCGATCGATTCCACCACGTCCTCATCCACGTGGTCAAGATACCGGAGAACAAACGAAGTCTCCACAACTTCGTCTTCGTCTTCGAGGTCGTGATTGTTCGTTGTTTCACCAGCCGCCTTTGATGACACACGCAGCGTGAATTCGCGCTCCTTCCGTTTAGAGCCAGCCACGCGGCCCTCAGGGAGCAGCAGCATCACTCGCGCTGCAAACTCGGGAGGCAAATGCACCCAGTCCTTGTCTTCTTCATCGCCTGTCTCTCCAATCTGGTGGTACCATGTCCGTTCCGACGAATCCTCCGCCACAGCGTCGTCATCCTGCCCAGAGAAGTTTGCCTTGAAGACGTGGTCGGTTGCTCCATTATTACCAGCACCATTTGATACCGCGAGTTGGGACAAGGTGGCGCTCAGCTTTTCGACATCCTGAGAAGTGCTGGTTGCGAGCGTGGGGCGTGCTGGGCTATCGAGCTTATCGTTGCCAATACCACCGTCGACAGAGGCTTCCCGGTCTCCACATTCAGCCTGCTTCCTCTGCTTTTGCCGCTTCTTTTTGAGTCTGTTCTTCAGACGCTTCTTCTCTTCTTTCGACAGCTCTGCGCCATCTACAGCTGAGTTTGCTGTAACAGGCTGGGCGTTGGCGCCCGCCTTGGCCCCGCTTTTAGACGCCTTTGCCCCCTTTTGCCGCCGGGCAAGGCGCATCGCACGGAACTCTTCCCACTGCGACTTGCGGATCTTCGGGAGCTGAGGGATGTGGTGTGAGAGCAGCACGTTCTCGGGCTTCAGATCTGTGTGGATGATCTGGCACTTGCTATGCAGGAACGCCAGTCCTTCCATCATATCCCTCGTCAGACGCTGCACGAGAGGCATGGGCACTCCCCGGTAGTTGTAGTACTTGATCAGCGTCAGCAGATTATCCCCCATCATCTCGAACACCATGCACACGTGGACGCCATTCGGTCCCTTGTGTTCGAACGAGTCCACGAGCCGAACCACCTTGATCACCTCCTGCTGCTCCACCGACTTGAACTCCTTCCGCGCCGCCTTCACGGTGCACTCCAGCAGCTCGATCTCGTCCTTGGCAGCTTCCGTGTAGTGGCGAGCGCTCTTCTGCACCTTCATCGCCACCATGGCGCCCGTCTGGCGGTCCAGACACTTCCACACAGTGGAGAAGTGGCCCCAGCCGAGCTTCTCCAGCACCTCGAACCGCGAGTTGTACACTTCACCGACCTGCACGCGGTGGTAGCCGCCGGGTTTGTAGCTGCTCTCGCCCTCCTCCTCGCTCTCGGACGAGTACTCGTCCTCTTCGTAGTCTTCGCCCTCCTCCTCTTCACTGCTGCATCTCTGGCTGCTGCTGCCGCTGAGCGGCGAGAAGGAGCGACGTGCCGTGGACGTGGAGCCCTCCACGCTTCTGGACGAGCCGGACTCGACCTCCTCCAACGCCTCCGGGCTGGAGGATGGCGTCGCAACGGGGGTAGCGACTGCAGCAGGCGCCGGGGCAGCTCCGCGGCCTTTTTTCTTGCGGTTGCGCGTCTTCTTGGCGGCTGGCGGGGGTCCCTTTGTGGCCGCTAAGGCGATGAACAAAACATTGGAGAGGGGGGTAGTGAGCTGGCTGTAGGGAGAATTGAGGGGCGTTGAAGCTGTAGATGGATACACAATGGAGCGATCTATACGTACAGCTGGAGGCGGCGGCGGCGCGCGCGGCGGGGGCGTCCATGGAGCTGCGAGAAGAGCGGGCACGAGGAGCTGCTCGCCTGCTTGGTGGTGGTGCGTGGCTGACCTGCCAGTGTCCGCATTGGCTGTAAAGCGGCGGCGTTCCACCAATTAGATGGAACTGCAACGTTTGCGTGAGCCACACAAGTGGTACACAAGGTGCGCATTGAAGAGCGCGAAACGAGGAATTACCATGATCCAGTAGAAAAGTACTGGATCGTCCCCCATTTTCTTCATACAGTAAAAAAAAATGCTAAGTACGCCCGGCACGCCACTTGCGAACCTATCAACCATTTATGGGCTAACTGCGGGACACCTGAAATAGATACGTGGGAGGTAAGATTTCGAAGGCTAGTGCTAAATAAAAACCAAGTAGACTTGAATAATAAATAATTCTCTGAAGGGTGATTCACAGCTATATTCTGCTGCATTGTGCAAAAGTCCAAGTCAAGAGCAAGAAACCCCCCAAACTACGGCTCTGCTCGCTTTTCACTCGACGTGTCTGATCTCGAAGCTGCCAAGGAGTTGGAACTACTCAGGGACGATGTTGCAGTCGAGTCGACGAACCCGACAAGCTCAACGTATGGCTTGGCCTACCAGCTCCGAGAGAATATTGCCAATTCAGTCTTTTCTTCACAAAAAGTAGTGCAAAGATTTGGCTGTGAGGTGCGGCTTCCCGATTTTTGTGAAGCAAACCAGTGTGAAGGCCGCCAACTCCGGTAATGCGCAATTTGCGTGCAAGGCGCTCAATGGAACGCAATATTTCGACCGGACTACACCAGCTGCCCAACTCACGTGTCCGTTTTTCGTAAATGTTCACGGGAAATCGGGGAAGTGGAAGATAACCCAGGCAAATTTTGCGCACAATCACCTCAAGTTCGTTGGTAGTGCCAAGGCCCCTTGTGTTGAAGGGTCCATCCCGTTGCCGTCCAAGTCCACGCGGAATACCATGCAGCAGATAAGCAAGCTGACAGCGATTGTCGAGACCGAGATGCTTCCCGCCCACGATGGATCTTCGGCTTCTATGTCAGGCGCCGCTATCAGGAAGTTTCTGAAATCGAAAGGAGTGGACGTAAGCGCTACATCGGTGCCCCGAATGAAGCAGAAAATTGACGACAACATTCACGGCGACTTGGTAGAAAGTTACCAAAAACTGCGGGCGGACTTCGAGTTGATGGCGCACAAGAACCCCGGATCGGTTTGGAGAGTGGAAACTGCCGCGGACGGATCGTCGTTTGGTCGAGCGTGCTTCATCCCTAACGCTGGTATTCACATTGCCCAGAACTGCAAAAAGATGGTCGGCTTTGACGGGGTCCACCTTAAAGAGGAAATGCACGAACAGGGCATTTATCTGGTAGCTACCGTGAAAGACTACAACAACTACATCGTTCCAGTTGGACTCGCGCTGGTTTCACAAGAGGACAAGGTCAATTGGATTTAGTTCCTGGGAGCATTCAAGGAGGCAGTTGACTGGGAAAAGTTCACGATATTGTCGGATAGACAAAAAGGCCTGCTTCCAGCTGTCGCGACAATTTTCCCAAACGCTGGTCATCGATACTGCCTGCGGCATATCATGGACAACATTAAGAGGAAATGTTCCAGGTTGTCCCAGGAAGACCGTGCGTGGGTATGCCGAATGGCACGCAGCGACTGTGAAAATGACTATAAGCTGTATCGAAGTGAACTCGCCGTGAACAACCCTGCCGCTGCGAATTTTATGGACGGAATCGAACGTGCTCACTGGGTGAAGTACAGTTTCCAAGAAAAGTTTAATCTCCCGACTTTCGACGAAATAACCTCAAATTTGTCAGAGCAAGCGAACAACTGGATAGGTAAAGAGCTTCGGACCGCCAAACCCTTGGACGGATTCCACTTGTCCTTCTTGAAGCTGAGTTAACTGATGTCCAAAAGGCGACAATTGATTGTAACGTGGACAAAATCTGGCGCACTCTCGGATTTAGTCCCCAAGTTGTTAGAGCGACGTACAGACCGCCAAGCTGCAGCTGATATGTGCGAGTTTACACCCATTCTCGAGTGTGCGTACAGCGTCTTGTTCAAGGACCCTGTTGCCATACCAGGATATGTGCACCCAGACCGGGTAGTGGATTTGCCAGCGCTGGAGTGCACGTGCGGCAATTGGCAAGACCAAATGTTCCCTTGTGTCCACGCAATTTGCGCTGCTTCAAAGGATGGCCGACGAATCGAAGACTTGTATGACGCCAAGCGTATGTCGATCGAGCACTTCCGCGATACGTACACATTCAAATTTCTCCCTTGGCCGACAACAGCAACCTTACAGCGGGACGACACAATTCTTCCTCCACAACTTGAACCCACTCCTGAACGGATTGGTAAAAGAGGGTTAAAGCCGGGGAAGAGGCCACAACACAAGCGAAAGATTGTGAAAAACGCGCTGTAGGGACAAGAATAAGCTTCGTCGGGCAAAGCCAATTTATACTTTATCGATCTGTATTTTTGACAAACAACACTTCATAATTAATAGATATTGTGCTTTCCGACGATTCTAACCAAATATGCAAGTGTTGCTGAGTCATATTTGGGTAAGGTATATTAAAAATCTAAACCGATAGATCTCTAGTGTTGTGCCGTAGAACACGCGAGTAAAATATTTCGTGAAAATCTCTTAAACGCTAGAAGGAGTAGGAACTCTACGAATGTACCACTCCATGGTACACCCTTTTTGTATAATTTAAGCCGCAATGGTGCAATATGCTACGTTGATCTGCAATCTGAATTTTGCAATTTAACTACGTTAAATTTAGCCAAATCACAACCTGACCTCCGGGCTGAAGTCTACTGTATTTATTTTAAGGCAACACTTAGAATAGAAATAGACTGCGAACTACATTTTCAGCACTTCGGCAAACCCCATTCTGCTTTGTGCTCAATGCCACGCCTTAACCCACGACAGCGCCACGCCCGGAACATCCAGCGCCGGCTGGACGGCTCGTTTTACCGTCTCCCACTGAATCCCGGTATTTCCGCTCATGACGTCAGCGACGAAGACACCGACGAGCAGGAAGAGGAAGAATCATCAGTCGGGGGTGGACTCCGAGAAGAACGACGTAGGGGTGGTGGCCTCGTCGCAAGCAATCGAAGGGCCCAGAGAGGCGTGGATGGGCAGCTATATGAGGTAGAGCGAATATACGCGAAAAGGTGGATCAACGTAAGAGTATATTATCTCATCCAATGGGTTGGGTACCGGGAGCTTACATGGGAATCGGGAAGCCACGTTCCGATGCGCCTGAAGCTACGGTTCGAACGCGAATCGATCGACTTCATCTGGGTCTACCAATCGACAAGAGGGAGACTTCGGACTCGCCATCGACGACCGACACGACGCAGCGCAAGGATCCAGTCTCGCAGAGAGTAGGTAGATACGTCTTGATAAATATGCATCACGAACTTAGCAAATACTGTGACAGTAGTTTGTTTTTCGGTCGGCCTGGGGGGCGATCCAGTACTTTGCTACTGGATCATGGTAATTCCTCGAGCGAAACCGATGAATCGCACAAGTGCTTCCTTGAAAACTAAGCACTTAAGTTGGATATCGGTGTTGTCCAAACAACTCTTCGAAGGAGAAGAAGACGAGCATTTAGATTACAAGATTCTCTACATTAAGTCGGTTCGGAAGAGTTCATTTGATGAAGCGCCGGAAGGTTTAGCGCGGCGCTCATCAAGATTTTTTTCTAGACCTCCGCCACAAAGCGAGCTTTGTCCTTCACAGTTCGCGCTTTCCGTAGTTTCATCAACCGAGATGGCTCCTCAAAACCAACGGATTCACATCCAGGTCAATGGAGGATCACCCAAAGCTGATTTTGCTAGGAAAGCGGGTTACATATGTATGATAGCTGAGCATGGTACTGAAGGAAACGATGCTGCTAGCGTCGCACAGAATTCGCACCATATTTGCTCTTGCGATAGAGGTACATACTTGGTCAAAGCGTACCAAAAGTACACGGTCACTGTGTCACGGTGGCTATACCGACTCAACTGTTTGCCCGTCTGGCTGTGGGGCTGCTGGGGCACGGCACTCCATCGACGCCTCCGTCTGCGAGCTCGAGCGCCATGCGGACAAGCCAGCCAACCCGGCCGATGCTGGGCGTGCGGTTCCGGTGGAGCGCGCGACGCTTCGAAATTGAGTATGACTCAAGCGCGCAATCGCCTCGCTGGCAGCGAGTCGCTGCCGGCAACACGCAGACGCAGAGAGCAGAGCTTCCTCGCTCAGAGGGTGAAGCTGAAGCGCAGCAGGCAAGCAGGCAGGCAGGCAGCAGATCGATTAAGCCGGGCACCACCGCCACATAGTAGCTGTCTGACCATCTAACCGTTAGAGGATTGTGAGGATATCCAAAGCAAGAAAACGTGTCTTTGAGATGTTGCCTCTGAGGTGTTGACCTGCCTTAAAGTTCACTTGAACGCGCGCCTGTCATTATAAGAATGCAAGAAAACATTGTAGCCATTGTATCGAAGTATGAATCTATTGGTTGTCTGCTGCAGCGGGCTTGAGCTTTTTGTGCTTCTTCTTGTTGCCATCGCGGTTGTTGTGCTGCTGCTCCTGGCGCTTGGCCTTGCGAGCGTGCACCTTGTCGTCGAAGCCGCGCTCAGTCAGCTTCATCTTCGCCACGCGCGTGGCGGTGGTCACGTCGTTCAGCAGCTCGAGCACCTTCTTCTCGGGCGCCTCCGCCTCGTAGTCGTCCATCTTCTTGCCCACCTTGGCCTCGATGTTCTGCAGCAGCTCGATGTCGTGCTGCGTTACGAGAGAGATGGCTTGGCCGCTGCGGCCGGCTCGGGCGGTACGACCCACGCGGTGAATGTAGTCGTCGGCGTCGCGCGGCAGGTCGAAGTTGAGCACGACGTCCACCTCCGGGATGTCGAGACCACGACTCGCGACGTCCGTGCTGATGAGGATGTGGCTGAGTCCGCTCTTAAACTTGCCCAGCGCGGCCAGCCGCCGGTTCTGCGACATCATTGAGTGCAGCGTCACGCACTTCGTGCCGAGCTCGTTTCCGATCTCGCCCACCAGCTCGCACATCTTGCACGTGGACACGAAGATCATCATGGAGCGCAGCTGGCGCTTGGACGACGAGGTGGCGGCTTCCAGGAGCTGCTCAAGGTCCTGGTCCTTCTTACCCTTACGGATCTTGGGCTTGTAGTTCTTCTTCTTCTCTTCTTCTTCTTCCTCGTCCTCGCTCGGGTCTAGCATCTTCATCAGGTACATGAGGTACGTCATCTTGACCTGCGCCGGGATGAATAAATAAAACTGTTTGAGCGTGGCCACGGTCTTCACGCTAGGCGTGGTATCGAAGCGGAACGCGTCATCAGACAGCGCGGTTTGCTCCAGCCTGTCGAGGTTGGCCGTCATAGTGGCCGAGAAGAGCAGCGTCTGCCGCTTGGCCGGCAGCTTGTCGAAGATGAAGCTCAGGTCCTTGGCGAACGATACGTCCAGCAGCCGGTCGGCTTCGTCCAGCACCACGTACTTGACCAGCGAGATGTTGGGTGGCTCCACGCGCAGCAGGTGGTCGCGGAAGCGGCCGGGCGTGGCCACGATAATGTGCGGTCGCTGTTGCAGCGTCAGCGACTGCTTGAGCATGTCCACACCGCCCACGATGACGGCGCAGCGCACGGCCATGGAGCTGCCGAAAGCGTTAAACTGGTCTGCGATCTGGAAGGCCAGCTCGCGCGTGGGCGTGAGCACCAGCGCGTACGGGCCGTACGGGTCCTTGCTTAGCGTGTGCAGGATGGGCAGTGCGAAGGCCGCCGTCTTGCCGCTACCGGTCTGCGCGCAGCCAATGACGTCGCGTCCGGACAGGATGGGAGGGATGCAATGAACCTGCACTGGCGTCGGGTGGCGGATGCCCAGCAGCTCGCAGCGCTTGACCAGCCATGGGTCCACGCCGAGATTCAGGAACGAGATGAGCATGTTGGACGCCGAGTCGGCGTTCTCCACCAGCACCTTGTCGTTCTTGCCATTGGAACTGGAGGCGGGGGGCTCTCCATCGGAATCGGAGCTGGACACAGTGGGCTTGGGCTCTTCCGTCTTGGGCGCTTGGCGACGACGCTTACCGAACAGGACGCTCATGCTGGTGAAGTTGATGCAATGAGCGAGAATGGCTGGACGGTGGATAGGTGGTGTGGACACATAATGTAGCCATTCCATGACGACATGTTCCAAGGAGAAAGCTGCTGCATGTCCCCCCACCGTAGTTTGAAGGAAATCCCATTAGAATAATTTACTTATTGTCTTGGAGAGAGGAGCCATGGACTAGAGACGCGTGTGCTCTTGCCATCAGGCGCTACATGGACGACAGGTCTTACCGCTTTCGTATCGCATCATTTTCCACTCACGTGACAGCGCTTTAGCTGTCGATTCCGAGGTGCTTGAGGTACTTGAAGCGGAGGTCGTGGGACGAGCGCGCTCGAGGTGACACCAGCACCTGCTTTTGGGACAGCGTGAGCGTCGGCACGGACGACGACATTGTGCTGGAGCTACGACTGAGCGGCGGCGACAGGCTGCGACGAGCTGCTTCAGCCTCGGCTGCCGACTCCGCGGCCTTTCGCTGCTGGGCCTCGATGGTACGTTGACGAGCCTCCTCGCGCGCCATGCCCTCATTTTCCAGGTACTCGTTCTCCAGCTGGGCCTCGTACTCGCGCTCCATCTCATCGTACACGGCGTCCAGATTGCGCTCTACCATCGCGACGAACTCGGAGCGTGTATGCCACATGCAGTCGCGTTGACGCTTCGAGTAGTCGCGGTGCAGCGGGATGTAGAACAGCTCGGCCTCCTCGTTGAAGCGCACTCCCTTCTTCTGCGTGGGGGTATCGACAGCGGAACTCGCTGATACTCGAGACAGCGACGACCGGAGTTGCCTTGCGCTGGTAGAGCGGTTCTTGTCTTTCCGCGACTTGTCGTCGCCGCTGACGGCCGTGATGGGCGCGTACCAGCTCGTGATGAACCGGAGGAAGCCCTTGGCGCCATTTTCATCCTTCAAGCCAGCATCGTTCAACTGCACCTTTAAGCCTTCGCGACGCTCCTTCTTGCGGCCGGTACTCTTCTCCAGGTCGCTACGTGATAGACTAAAGCCCAGTTGGCTCCAGTATTGTCTCCGAATAGCCGCCGAATCTTTTCGAAGCAAAGGGACGGCTGGCGCAAGCACGTGGTCGTTGGTGGGTCCTCCTACTACTGCAGCTTGCAGCGCCGACGTGTGCTTCCTCTCTTTTGCGCTGCTGGGGCGGCGGTTCCTGTCGACAATCGTAGCGCTGGCAACAGAGGAATCAACATTGCACAGTGTCGGTGAGCTACCGCTGAGTCGCGTGCGGACCATGATCGGGCTGGGGGTTGAGGGAAGGCTCTCTGCGTCTCGGCTGGCGCCATTGAGCGGTGCGTTCTTGCCGTTCGACTTGTTTTTCAGGTTGCGGCGCGAGCGTCTCCTGCGCTTCTCGTCCTCGACGGCGAGGTCGTCCACGGGGCACACCTGCAGTCTCGAGGGCATCGGCTTGACCAGAAAGTGGCTGGCTGAATTCTGCTGCTCGTCGTCTTCGTCGTCGTCATCCCCCTGCTCGTCGTCGTCGTCGTCGTCTTCATCCTCGTCTTCAGACGACGACAAGGCGTGCGCACCGTAGTCGTCGTCCAGGGCGTCGGCGCTTGAGTCCGAGCTGGAGCAGGAGCTGCAGCGGTCGCTGCTGCTGCTCATGGTGCTGTCGCTCACGGTGCTGGCCTCGATGGGCGTGCTGGGCGATTCGCTGCTGCGCTTCTCCACGGCAGCCATGTCCTCAATGGCTGAAAGCGCGACTGTCGTCAGCTCCGCCGGCGCGTGTGCGCTTGCGCTTGCACCTGCACTTGGCGCGGATGTGCTGCCCCGCATCCGGACAGTGTATGTGTGAATCGATACAGTCGCTGCAGCCGGCTGCTGCATGGTGGTGGCGGTGGTGCGCGGCTTAATCGATCTGCTGCCTGCCTGCTGCGCTTCAGCTTCACCCTTCTGAGCCAGGAAGCCCTGCTCTCCGCGTCTGTGTGTTGCCGGCAGCGAGGCGATTGCGGGAATGAGCATAAGGGCGACCGGCTTTGCTTGGGTGTGGGACTGTCGATGAGTTCCTTCTCGGCAGGACCGGCTATGCAAAAGGACGAGTATACGGCCGGGTATACTTGTAGTGGTGTGCGCCACACATGCCCGTGTTCGCCACACCAGATTATACTCCTCTTGCAGAGGTGCACAAACCGTTTCGCCAGACTGCCACGGAAAAGCTCGCGATGCCGGCCGCAGCAGCTCGCGCTCCGCGTCACACACAAAAAAGGTGGGCAACGCGCCCGCCGCCTTTGTCCCCGACAGCCGACGACGACGACGCGGTCCGGATCGCGCGGAGCACAGCAAATCTTCAAGGAGAGTGGTCGCGGCGGCTTGCCAAGCATCAAGTTGTTGTTGGAACATTGAGCGCGACGGTTGCGTCCGGATAACGGGCTAGCGTATCGCAGAGCTGCGACCTTTCGGCGAATTTTCATTTGGCTTCAGTATGCACCGCCCAAAGCTTGAGGTGCCACACTCGGCTAGGTGCGATCACGCTTGAGTCACCGGACCGGAACCGCGCGCCCAACACCGGCCGGGCTGGCGGGCTGGCTTGTCCGCATGGCGCTCGAGCTCGCAGACGGAGGCGGCGATAGAGTGCCGCAGCCGCAGCAGCCAGCCTGCGCCGGCAGCAGGTGCGCTCCGGATGATTTACAGGCTGCTGGCTGGTCTCTCCCTCTGCGCAGTCCATCCTCGCCGGCAACCTCGTTTCTGGCTTGAGAGCGCGCTGTGAAGCGTCGTAGATACTCGCTTTGCAGAGGCGGGATGGCTGCGCTCACCTTCCCGTTGTTTGCGGACTTGGACCGCGCGGCGCCCGCGGGATTGCATGCATTAAGACTCCTAATAGGACGTGTACTGTAGCTGGATGCTCAGCTCGCCGGTCTTGCTGCAAGGCAAGACCCGCTAATCTTTGGTTTAGAGCGCTGTTTCAGACTGAAAACTGCAGAGCTGCTGCGCAACGCTCGTCGCGTTCCGGATGGAATTTGGATCGGGTGATACAGCACCGGTCATGCCCGGCTCGCGACGCCTGATTGGCTGCGGTGGAGCGTCACACTTCAACATGATCTGTTCGTCACCGGTGCCGCAGTTGCAGTCGCTGTTAATCGCTACAGTGTCGCTGCAGCTTCCGCCATTGCCGATTTCGCCGTGCAGCCCTCATCAAGACGCAGGAGACCGGTCACACGCTGACTCAACGAGAGCGAGCATTATGGCAGCGTTCGCTGGCTGGCGATGAATGGAGCACGCTTGCCGGACTGGACCGACGCAGGAGCGAGGTTGCCCTTTGTGGGTGAAAGCATCATTGCTGCTGCATCAAGCCGGCCAGGGCCAATTACCTTGCGAATTTCGGGTGCACTCAGCGTTTGCATGCAGGAAGCGTGGGATCTCGAGGTCAGCGGTCTGCTCAGCGGACAGCCGAGTCGGTGGCGCCGACACAGTCGGCCCGACAGCGGAGGGCCCATCCGATGCTTGGTCCTCGATGTAGGAGCGTACAACTCTGCCGGTGTTTTCGGTCACGCGTGGTCTAACGTCAGCGCTGATCGCGGCCCGCCCAATGTTATTCTGGATGTCGATATGGATCGAGTGACCGACCATAAGTTAGGCGAAAGCAGGCGACCATGATGCGGGCTCGGAATCAAAAATCTTCAATGGATGCAGCGGCACGGATCTACTCGGACTACAGACGCTCTCAGCTGAAACTTTTAGTTGTGCCAGCGCAGCGATCGGATTCTGATAGCTCTCCAGTTCCTCGCAAAATCGTGCGGAGAAGTCATTGCTTCCGAGAGTGTGGCAAATGGACGATATGAGACGCGCGTGGACAACGGGCAAGCACGTGAATCGGTATACCCACCGTATAACTGTTCTTGCGACTGCAAGCGTTTGGTGCGTGTTTTTAGATACCTACATAATATTATTGTGCCTTGCGTGCTTTCTGTCTAAACAATGACGTAATTCGTTGTTTTAGCAAATCACGGTGATTAGCCCATCATTGAGTTAAAAAATAGGAGGCTAACTCGTCGATTTAAGATAGAATAGCTGCTAAGACAACGAGCTAACGTTGAGTTATGCTCACTTTCGTTGAATGGCTGGAGTAAATCCGACAATACTACGGCCCTGACATTCTAATTCTAACTCGCTCGCTTTGTCTGATTGCTTTCTAGTCGATGATTGACATGCGTTGGCGATCTATCGTACGTCTACAATTGTAACAGGACATGGGCAGATGGCGGTCACGGCATGGTGACCACGGAGGCGAGCAGCGGTAGCTGGTCGCACGAGTCGGGCGACAAGTGGGGCATGGCGGACGAGAGCGGCTGGCATGGGTGCGCGGTGGCGGGTCGCGAGATCCAGACGACGGTGGGTGCGGAGAGCCGCACGAACGCGATCTTGGCAGCGAACGGTCGCTCCGAGGGCAGTGGCAGCCGGAACGGACGGCTGGGAGTGAGTGGCTGACGAAGAAGATCTCGAAGCTGAAGGGTCGGCAGTGCGAGCTGGCCTTCGGGCTAGAGAAGAACGAGCGGTGAGGACGGGGAAATTTGCGCGGTGAGGCGCAAGCGGTTGAGAATTAGCGCGCTTGGAGCAAGCGAGCACTTACGAGTTGGGTGGCCTGGTGACGGGTTGCCGGACAACGAACGAGGGCGAAAGCTCTTGCTGGGGGCGACAGCTCCTTCCGGACGAGTGACGGACAGGTGGTGGTGGAGTGTCGACGGGCGTTCCGCTGCTACTGACGAACGAGTGGAGGGTTAGTAGCTCACGTGCGTGGGTGAACTCTCTTTGTATTGACTGAGTGTAGTTAGCTCGAGTTGTTGGCTGTGGGCTGATAGCTAAGAGTTGGCTGAGGACTATTGAGTAATCTAGCCTCCTTAATAAATTGGATACGTTCGTGTGTGTACGGACGATCCGGCGCAGTAGCTCGATTAGCTGCTGTCGGCCAGCACGGCGTCAACTTCCAGTTCCCGCGGGCGAACGAACGCAGCGGAGCAATACGATCTGCCCCACGAGCTGGGCAAGATAAGAAGCTCGTTACACAATATTGAAGAACATCCCTGTTCTTATATCGAGGAGCTGCAAGCAGCTTTAAAGTCAGCGTTTCCTGCACTACCAAACATTTCTAGTAGAAATTTTCTACTGCTACTATATGCCGTGCTCTGAAATTCGAGCTTGCGCAAGGCCACGACGAAGAGAGCGAAAGAAAACGTCCACGCCGAAATCGGTGCTTACGATTATGCAGGAAGTCGGCGCCATTCTATCGGGGACCTTATCAGTTTGTTTTCTTGCGGCGACAACCGATTTATTCTTGCAGTGGCAACCGCTCCGTTCTTGCTCTGCGTTGTGCTTGGTACTGGCGGTTGATTAGCTTAACTTTAACTTAGAGTTAGGCTGCGAGATATGATCACCGGGAAGGATTTGCTCGTTGGTTTAGAGCCCTTAATCGCATGCCAAAGTTCGTGCAAAGCACAATACATGCAGCCCTTACAAGGGTCGTTGCAATAAATGTTTGCTCTACGAGCGAAAATTTAATGCACTGTTGTCGTGACTCAGCGCTTTCAACTCCACGCAAAATCCGTTTAGTGCATCCCCGGTGGTCATTACCATTAGAACGTATGGGTGGACACCACTCAGTCTACCGGCGGCTATCAAACCGTAAGAGTTTCCTGACCCGATGGCTCGAGAGCGCTATAGTTAGCGCATGCATGCATCATAAAGTGTATTGACTCACCCTTCTGGGCTGTCATGCGGGCTGAGGATGAACACAAGGGGGATGCCAGGAGAACCCCTCGCCAGATTCCTCGAGACGGCAGCGAGCTCATCAAAGATTTCGTGCAAGAATCCGAGCAGCGCCGTGTTGCTTGTCGGTAAGATCAAATACACGCAAGCTTAGTTCCATACATGTCTTCTTACGCTGTACTCGTTAAAGTTTTGCTCGGACAGGACGAGGACTTACGCCGCGGCCTCCAGGGCATCGGCAAACACACACACCGTCTCGACCGCACACACGAACGAGAGGTGGCCATCCCGAAGATGATCAAGTGGAAGTGCGATCCGGGACGCCAGTGTCTCTCTCCGACAACCAACAGGAAGAAGACACTGTGGCGATAGTTGAGGGGCTATTCAACACCAAGCACGCGCAGCAGCGCAATCGGCAGATATCGCTCACTCCGGCGATGCTCCCCGCTGCGGCGGCTGCAGCTGCATCTGGACTTGGTACCAACAACAAGCCGATATTCACGTTCACGAGACGCAAACTTCAAATGGAGAGCGTTCAAACTGGAACAGCGCCAATTAGGTCGCCAATTGCGCCACTGGGAAGCCCGACGGCTGTATCAATAACGACTTCACAGCACCTCGGCCATCGATCAAGAACAAGCAACTTGGCAGCTAAACTGGATGCCATGCTGCGCAGCTCCCCTTGGATGCGGCGCAAGGTCGTACTGCAGCCCCAAGTGAAGGGTCAGAGTCAGCGTGTTCTCTCTAATACGTCAACGCTACGGCTGCTGGCAGGCTACTCCTCGCCCGTGCCTCCGGCTCACAACCATCACGAAGCAATCGATGTATCGTCGGGCAATGCAAACGAGAAGCACCACAAACAGCGGAAGGCGGGGCACCACTTCAACGACGTCGACACCAGCGAGATGGAGAAGCGGATTATGGCCACCTTCCAACGATGTAAGTGCCTTGAGCTAGCTATCATATTGGAAACTAATGCTCTGTTGTGTATGTGCGTGCACAAATTACAGTCGTTCGGCTTTGGCGTGAGCGAAAGCGACGGTCGGAGCAGGCAGCTCTCAACATGGTTCACGGCAACGGCTCCGCTCAGCCTAGCACTACCAATGGGAACAACAATACGTCTGGACGCAACGGCGGCAAGGTGCGACGCGAAGTCGATGCACAGTCCTCTAATGTGGCGAGCATCTTAAGTCGGCGGATGATTGGCGAGGTGCCCGCACTCAAGTTTTTCGACGAAGATGAACCGATTCATGCCGACCAAGCTGTTCCTGACCCCATACTGATTGCCGCCGCGGCATCGCGAGCTAGATCGTTCAATAACGAAGTGGCCGACGGGATTTCTTCATATGGTGCAAGACGTTCTACTAAGTTACATACTCGGACACTTGGCGACTTGATGGTGTCGTCTTCGCGTGGAGGTGGCGCGCTGGGACTATCGCCGCACCGACGAGTGACACCGCGAGGAGTTTGCTACACTCTAGACAAATCAGGATGTCGGCGTATCAAAATGCAATCAGGTGCTGTAGCCCGCACAAAAAGTGGAGCTATCAAGGCCCATGGCCCACACAAGAATACCGAAGAGATCACAGTGGAGAGGGCGACGGGCAAGAGCCTACGGCGGAAGTACGTATCGACTGAAAGCAAGTTTGAACTGAGTGTCGTTTGCTAACCCTGAACTTGTACTAAAGGATGATTCGGCGCGTGAAACTCAAGCATCAAGCCATCGGAAGGCTCAGCGACGATTTCAAGAGGTCCAGGAATGCGCTGACGGCAAAGCTTGGGTCTCAGTTAGGTGGGATGTTCAACGTCACCAGACGAAATCGCTGACAGTGATCCTAACGCTGCGTTGATATCCATTCACAGCACTACGTCAGGCTGAGGGTGAACGAATGTTCGGCAAGCGGTTGTCCTTGCTGCTATCCAACAATGTCGAGCTGCCGCCGCACATGGCAGCAAAGGAGTTGGCGCTGGCCCGACTGCGATTCAAGAAGGCGAACCTGCAGGCGAAATGCCAAACCTTAGCAGTATTCGGTGCTGCGCTTCATCACGTTGAAACGGCAGGCGAAGTGAGCGGTCTCGAGATCTCGTCTGGCGAGCAGCAGTTCCTGGAGCTCCTACGCTGCGCTGTTGAAGGAGACCATGCGTTGACTCCTCTCCTCGTCAACGGCATCCTTGGGCAATTCAACGCCGAGCAACGGCACAAGCCACTGGTGGCGGTAAGTCATTTGCTACAGCAACACTACCGGAGTCATTACCCCACGTTAATGAGCTGCTTTCACGTTTATCAGGGTCTCCTCGGGCTACTGGAAAGAGCTGCCCCGCCCGAATCACCCGCCAGCCATCACATCTTCACCGTCTAAACCAAAACCAAGCAAAGTTTAGTCGAAAATGTTCCATTAGTTGCTACTCATTTGTTTCTGTGTGGTTTCTTCTTACTTACAATGACGTCTTGGCGCCGGATTCCATTTGCATCTCGCTGGTGGGAGCGAAAAAGGTGGTACCGGATCCACGCTGACGCAGATCAGTGCTAGCAGCGCCTCTACCTGAGGCCGGCGAGGTGGAGCCTAGACTAGCAGGGCTAATGGGGTTGGACTGCTTCCGGCCACGCAGATCGTCCAGCAGCAGACCATCGTCTTCATGCTCTTCCGCTGGCGGCGACGTGTCCATATGCTGGAAGCGGTAGACCACCACTCCGACGATAACAATGGCTGCAATAGCTGCAGCCACACTGCCTACGACAGCAAGCCAAACGGGCCAGCTGAGCTCGGACATGACGTACTCGTCGCTGTTGGCGAACTGCACACTGGCGTCGAACTGCAAGTAGACTCCATCGCACGTGCCGTTCGGCTGGTTACGGGTCTGAAGCACGTAGCACGAGTTGATAGCCGAGCTGTTGGCCTGCTTGGTGATCAGTGTCACACTCTCCGACGACCAGGGCACCGAGTAGAGGAACGTCCCCGCCTTCATGTCGCTTCCACGCGAGCCGTCCGACACGAAATAGTAGACCGTGTCCCCACCGGAGCTGCTGAACGTGACGCTCTCTGACGGGTCGATACTGGAGCTGTTGGTCTTCCACACTGCCAGCAAGTTGCCGCATTGCACGAGGCCGCTCTGGTGGAACATCCTGACCGCGAGGCAGTCGGTGGACTGGCACTTGGTTCCCTGCTTGAAGTAGATCCAGTCGCTGGCCACATTGGACGCATTAAGCGTCGTGAGTCCCTGGCTCAGTGCGCACTGCTCGAAGCGCCGCAACAGCGTCGTGTTGCCCAGGCAGCGGCGGCGGTTGCGCGCCTGGAACAGGTTCGTGCAGCCCACGACGGTGCTCACGCACTTGTGGCCGTCGGCGCATTGGCACTCGTCGTCGTTGCAGAACACGTCGTCAATCTGGATGTTTCCCTTGGCGTTGCACACGTCCACGCTGGAGCTGGTGCTTGAGGCGTTGCAGTTCTTGGCCAGGTATCCGCACGCGGTGCACTCGGAGGCGTTCGCGACGCCGGCCAGAGTCGAAACCAGCACGGCCAGTGACACGACCCACACCCAACGGAAGCGCGGCGTCTGGCGCATTGAATGAGCTGTCGAGCGCACCGATCCGATGTCTGTAGCCGCCATACCGAGCTGGTGATCACGACGTATCCTTTCGCTCCGAGTTGCTTTGCGTTCTGATGATGACACAGGAACCGACTTCCAGCTTCTGAACTGGACAAGCCGAGGGTGTCAAACACTGATCACGTTTGAAAGGTTATGTGACACACACATGTTTGATGTGGTGCCCACAGTGGTTTCGCTTCGTGATAATTGAGCTCCTCAAGATGAGCGCAGGCGTGGGCTACCGGCGCCGCGACGCGAACGCCTCGGACGCGATCGCGGCCATCCTGCACCCGGACGAGGGCTTCCGGTACGTCTTCTACCTGTCCCCGCAGTTATAACAGCAGACCATCTCCTGTTAAGGAGTTCTTTAGAGTTGTTTAAACGAAATTTAAATATTTGCTGAATGTGAACTGCAGGGAGAAGCAGCAGCGCAGAGGCGTGACTCCGAAAGACTTTGAGCGCGAAAACAAGCTGCGTGTGAAGAAGTTGCAGGCGGAGAACCGCGAGCGCCGGCGTCGCGAGGTGCGATGGGGAGATGGTGGATGCGATTGTAGGAATTTTTTACGCTAATGGTGGGGTGGACGACAGGAAGCCAAGCAGCAGCAGGAGTTCAAGCTGACGAGGTTCAAGAGTGTGAGACCGCGGGTGTTTAGAGAGGAGGAGGTATGTCGTTGTGGCAGCGGAATGAACGATTGCTGGTTGGTGCTGACAGGTTTGCGTCTTTGTGTGCAGGCTACTAGTGGAGAGCAGGTCAAAAAGCACGAGTATCTGCGGCGAGGTGGACGGCCCTCTTCTGCTGCATCGGCCCCTGGATCGGTGTCCTCATTGCCACGGACACCATCGGAGTCGGGCTCGATGTCACGGCTGCAGTCGCCGTCGCATTCGATGACAAGTAGTGGTAGCAGACGCCATATCTACCACAAAGCACCAGTTCCATCGCTGAGGGAACTCGAGCGGAGAGATGAAGAGCTGGCGGAAATCGTGGGTGCTCGTGGATTTGATGGCAGGTTGTTTAGATGGCTGTGTAGCTGACGGGGGTTGTGTCCGTAGAACAAGAAGGAGCAGGTAGACTTCGTTAACGCGAACGCGTGGGAAGTCATCAAGAAGACGCCTTCTGTACGCATCCAGGAACCGGAACCTCGACCTGTGAATCGCAACTTCGGCCGCATTCCGAAGTACCTGCTTGACCGCAAGGAGCAATGGGCCCGAGAGGAAGAAGAAAGGCGAAGAAATGCTCCAGATCCAGATTGCCCTCCGGGCATGGTACTGCTTGACGAAGACGAGCGCGTGCGCACCTTAAATTTGCTGCGCAAGTCGCTAACGGAGGCCCAGCTGCGCATGAACACGTTGCCCCTCCGCATCGAGACTCTGAACCAGATTCGCCGGAAGAACGAGCTGGAAACAAAACTGCAGGAGATTGAAGACGCCATCAAGGTCTTCGACCGCGCCAAGGTGTACGTAGCTGCGCCTCTCGCTAGCGACTCCGAGGACAATCGGGGACGCACGGCCAGCATTGCCGCATAACTGCTATCCAGAACTCTGTGTATTAGTTAGCACCCACAGTTAAGTGAAACACGCAGTTCTGCCATTTAGCTCATTGAGGAGAGGAAGGCCTCCACATCCTCCGAATCGAGCTCGTTGAATTCTTCCTCGCTAACCACTGGCTGCTTCTTGGACTTGCGCTTGAGGTTATAGCGATGCCACTCGGAGCGGAAGTGCTCGCGGTACTTGCTCATGTCGGCGCTGAAGTCACCACCGCACGTACTGCACGGTCGTGCCTTCTTCGTCTCGCCACCAGTAGCCGCCGCCGTAGCTGCTACGGGCGCCGGTGTGGGCGCAGCAGCAGCAACAGGAGCATTGGAAATTCCGAGACGCTCCGTCTTCTGTGAGATTTCGTCATCGATCGTGTGCTCGCCCTCCTGGTGACTCTTCAAATCGATCACCTCCAGCGATCCCTGACCGCCAGTGTGCTCCTGCACGAGCGAGTTGACAATACGGTACGATCCGGGCGTGATCAGCACCACCATCCGCACCGTCTCACTTCCAGTCTGCTCGACGATCTCGGCTTCCTCCTTGAGCAGGCCCGCCTTGATGGCCTTCACCCCCGACGCCGGCGTTGTCACCTGAATTTTCATCTTGGCGCGAGCCAGCGGAATGTGCTCGGGCAGCTTCTTGATCAGCTCCAGCGCCTGCTGCTTAGCGCTCCGGTTGGGGATGACAGCATAGTGGATCTCCTTCATCACGCGCTCGATGACCGTGTACGGGTACGGGCGGTTGGACGTCGGGTTCACGCACTTGTCCGCCACAATGGTGGCGATATCACGGTACATGCTGCGTATAAAATAAAGCATAAAAACTTTAGTATAAAAAATAAAATAAATGTAGCCATTCGGGGCAGAAAAAAACAGAGCGTACTTCTCGACGAGCGCCTTGCGCTCTCCCTCGGAGACCTGCAGCTCTCCATGGTCGAGGATGGCGCGACACGCCTGCTCCTCGCTCTGCACGCCGAAGGCCTTGGCCCAGTCGCTCTTCTTGGCGAACTTGCCCTTGGACACGTTCTCGTAGACCTTGGCGATCTGCAGCACCTCGTCGATGTCCTCCTCCACGCCGTTGCGCCAGTTGAACACCTTGTTCTTGTAGCACGCGATCTCGAAGCGCTTGCCGCCCTTGCGCATGCGCACCACGGCCACGTTCGTCAGCACGATCTTGCCCACGGGCTGGCTGATGCGGCCGCCACTCATGCTTGCCGGTGCCTTGTGCCTGCAAATTTAACACTGGGTTGAAATGTTGCCAATCACCTTCCGCCACACCAAGTGTACACAAAGGCAACAATCACTTCAACTTGCTGTGAGACCTCGTCGCAAGACGAGATTCTCCAGTGTGGCCATGAAGACCCCGCGCTACAGCCAGAGACACCTTGACTGAGCGCCGGACAAGCGCGAGGTGGTGCCAAGAGCTGGATAGCCACGGGGTTCAGTGCACGCCGGAGGACGTGTTACTTGAGCTCCAGTGCCTAACGCACACAGCGTGGCACACTCGCCAAGAGATTTCTAAAGAACTTTTCAACGATGATCTGTTGGATTGGTATGTGGACGGAAGACACCCTCAACTTGTCCAATACCACCGCAATATCTACGAATTGAAGCGACTCTACCGAGGTGTGAAGGTCGATCAGCGTAGCGGTACTCCAGATGGCTCGGTACGCTGGCTGGTTTCGGCTTATCCAGGAGGACCGAGCCCCATGAAGCTGCTGGTGTCGTGGTTGCAGAAAACTTTGCTGCGTACAAACAAACGAGCAATTGGAGATGCTGAAGAAGCTTCGCACTACGATGACGGACATAGGGCATTTCAATTACACAGAGAAGAAAATCGCGAGAAAGATTGCCGCGCTGACCCGAGACGCCGAGCGGGGTGCACGTGGGCAACCGCCTCGGTGGCAGCCATTTGCTCGCCAGTGCGACTTCGTGAAGAAGCTTTTCCGTTGGGAGGAGTCAGAATTGAATGAGACCGAACACATTCAAGCGGGTCTAGACTCGGACACTCGCATCGAATTGCTGGTGCGTGTGCAGGAGCAGGAAAGCCAACTCTGTGAGTGTCGTGACTCGACCAGATCTACGCCGGGAGATCGAGCAGTTGCTTCTGCTGCAACGCGTGAACCTGGACCGGCACCACAAGTAAAGACAGAATGGCCTGGAAGCTGCAATGCTCCAGTACTTGTTGAGGGTGGCGCTGATGAGGGTTCTAGTGAGAACGAGCCAGATGCAGGTACAAACCAAGTCGAGTACCCATTTGACGAGGCCGAAATACGCATACGGACGCGTGCAGCACTGGGCCGAAACAAGCTGCGAAGCAAAGGCGTTCCCTCTTGCGAACTTGATGTTCTTCTACCTGGGCCCGCACAGATCGCGCGGAGACACTAGAGCGCGCCCCAAAATGTGCAATATCCATTCAGCCTGAAGGAAATCAAGCTTCGCTGCCAGTTGGGAGGCAATCGGCAACGTCTACGCAATGAAGGATTGTCCAAGGAGGAGATTGAAGCGTGCATCCCTCTGCCCAACACGTCGCCTTGCTCAAGGCTTCTTCGACATTTTTTCTGTAGGTAGGAATGTATTGTAAACAAACGGCACATTTTTTTCATCTTTTGGTAATATCTGACTTCAGCCAGTTTACATGCTGTGTAGTGGAGACACTACTGCACGACCGACCTCGACGCAAGCTCGCAGCGATTCACTCGGCTGCTATAATTCATAATCTGTATCTGATAGCCAAGGTAGATAGCTCTTGTTACTTCAGGTTGACGTTGTTGTCGTCTGTACGCTACGCGCTAGCACTGAAACATGCAATTGCATCTCGTCGAAGCACATTGCTCGCCTACGACAACTTGGCCACCACAATGTGTCATCGCTTCATAAACTGCCGTTATGGCGGCGGCTTGCCGTGCGGGCGTGCAGATCCATCTTCTTGTGCCCACAACATCGTGCGCTTTGTCGCTGCTTCGGCTTTATCCAGGCGAAACTTTGCAGGAGTTGAAGTTGAAGCGTTAAGGAGGACAGGCGTTTGTTCCGTCGTCATCGACGAAAAAGTGGCCCGGCCGTTTTAGTGACAGAAAAGTTGGCTCGACAGTTCTTGACGACAATAAAGTTGGCTCGACGGTATTTCTGTGACAAAGACTGCGACGCGCCTCGCGCATGGGCCCGATCACTTTCTGTTTCCTTGCCGTGTCTCGCCTCAGGCAAACCGATCATGTGTATCCGTCCTGCTGGCGCTCCCGGCAGCAGCGCCGCGGACGCTTACACTCGGTGCGGCCTCGCCTCCGTAATGCGCTCACGACCTCCTTTCCCCGCTTCCAGCCGGGAACTTCACGTTCCTATCGAGAATTCGGTGCGCCACATGTGGGGGTTGTCGTACCCGACCCCATCGGTCGATCACCGCCGCTGCCGGACGCCACCAATTGTGCCGACACGACGACCGGCGCAAGTTCCACCGCGGTCACCTTATCGCTGTTGACTCGCGCGCGCCGACGCCAGCGTTGCTGCATCGCGCAGGATTGGCGCTCCGCTCCTGCGATCGACTGCACTTGAATTATCAGGAGAGTGGTTGCTGCACCCGTCTACTGGAGTCATCTTTTGAATTGTCCGCACCAATAACCTAACCACGCTTCTGACCTCCATCCGAACTTCGTATACGCGGTATACTTTCGACTTTCAACCTTTACACGCATGACTCCCCCCCCGCCGCGCGGTCGCCCTGTTGGCCGTACAAGCATGCACATGATGTCGACGACTACCGGTAGCGCCTAGTGGTGCTGCAGCGACACCTCGTGGCGACGATGACGTGGAGCGCTCCCTGGCTGGCTGCAAGACTGCGGTCGACGCAACACAAAAGGCGTCAAAGCCCCCCCCCCTTCCTCCCTGCGCGCGTTTGAAGAGATGCACGAGCATCAGGCCACCTCTCAGTCCTGTCAGGCAAGTAACTGTTCGGGGGAGATCTATGCATTACTTGGTGTATTCATACTCGTGTCTGTACGCGCAGCGGCCAGCTTTAACCGGCGGAGACAGAAGGCACTTCCTGCTCCGCTTTCAAACAGCTTTACCAGGAGAACAAGCGAAAGAGCGCAAGCAGAATGCGTGAGACTTGAGCGTTTGGGATCAGTTCGAGGGCGGGGCTCGCTATGGCTATCGTCAGTCGGGTACAGCGGTATCAGTCGGGGAAAATAAGTTTCCAGTCGGGCGGTCGGGTACGGTGACGGGTGACGGTGTTCTCAGTCGGGTACCGGTGGTGATGTTTGTTGTTTGCTTGGCTAGGTCAACGCATGCGCTCAAGTTGTTTACCTGTACAAGACTACAGCTCGTGGCGTGGCCACAAGAATCTTGCGAGCTGTTGGTATGAGTTAACGTAAGAGAACGATGGAAAAATCAATGTAATGGACTGTCCGAGATGTGTAATGTCCTGTACTGCTCGAAAATTCGCTCCCCGTAAGCTATGCACTTCGTCATTTCACTTAGAGGCCTCAGAGAGACCATTTGCAACCGAAGCAAAGCATAGGTCTGCAATGTTCGGCGCGTGGGCCGGAAGGTATGCCTAAGTAGGAGTTTCTATCTAATCCAGATACCTCGCCTGGCCGAGCCGAGGACTTAGCGTAAGGCTCGAGGGGGTGGGGCAGGTCGCGCAGCGGCGCCCCTCGAAGTGCCGTTGCTAAGTCCACAGGCGAGAGCCAACGTGCGAGTGTCCTACCCTCTTTAACATCAAGTAACAAGTGCTTAGTCGCTTTGGTGGTCGGCATTGGGCCTTCGCGAACATTCTTCATCTAACCGGTCTATACATGGAGTATACAACTTGCTTCAGTTTTGGTCGGTTCTTGACGGTCGTGGTCGGGCGCAAACGGGGACAATTGTCTCGTCACAGCCTAGTTTTCCATATGGTGGACGGGTGCAGCAACAAGTGCCAATTATCAGACGGGAGCGGGGACAGGCGTGGTGCCGCGCGCAAACTCACGACGGGAGCTCGCGCTCCGCCGCCATCGGACTCCGCTTCGGAGCGACAGACGCGTGCCCCTGGCATTACCAGCACCTCGGTCGAAAGGGTGCTTGCGCGTCGTCGTCTACGGTCCGTTACGTGGTAACGGCCGGCGCGAATAAGGTTGGCTGGAGCGGAGCGCGCCAAGCTTGACAGGCAGGCAGGCTGGCGACAGGGCAGCTCGCGTGCGGCGGCGTGTTCCAAGCGAGCAGCGCACGGCCCACCAGGTTGAAGCACGTCAAGTGCTGGTGGCCATCTGACCGTCTCGAGCGATTCGGGCTATTGGAACATGCCCGCCGCCAGCAGCTTTTTCCGCGCTGATCCTGTGCATTGTTCACGGCGAGCGCTTCAAGGCGCATGATCTATGGCGGCGGGGCGGACAGTCAACCGAGACCAGCCACGCGTGTCGCGGCCTACAATTGGTCGCGAGCGCTGCCGTCTCAAGGCTCGAGGAGGCGTTGCGAGCACGGGAGCCCTGCCACCACTCGTTCCCGGAACGTCTTGACCCGCCAGCTTTCCAGGGCTGCAAAAATCCGCCGGGCCGCTCGATCAAGTCGAGTCGCTCTTCGCTCCAGCCGCAGCTCGTGGCCCCGACGCCACCATGACGGCCCGAAAGCGAGCGCGGCCACAGGCGCTGGGCTCCGGTTGAACCCGGCCATACATTCCCGTCGTTGATCGCCGCCATCGTGAGAAATGCTGGCGACGTCCGTGTGCAGAGCCGCGACTTCAAGAGCGCATACAAAGTCCAAGATGTGCGTTTCGCGTGGTGTGCATGTGGTGTGCACGCGAGCGTCCAATCGAATCGTGTAGCCAGAGGAATCGGTGGTTCGGCTCGGGCAGCAAAGCTGCACTCATTACGACATTTGCGCACTGCCTGCCATTTCCATCTCTTCAGCCGTCGATCCCCTGCAGCTAGAGATGAGCTTCTCGTGCGTCGTACCCGTGTCGCCCGTGGCCGCGCTCAAGCGCGCCCGCAGCGCCGACGACGACCTGCGCCTCCTCAAGGTCAGCAAGCAGGCCAGCGACGCCTCCCCGCACTCGCCGCGCGCCGTGGCCGCGGCCGTGCTGGCCCAGCGCCAACAGCAGCAGCTCCACCAAATGCAGATGCAGCAGCACCAGCAGCAGCAGGAGGCCGTCTCGCCCTTCGTGCTGGCCTGCGGCAACATCCGCTACGCCATCACCTTCATCCAGAACTCGCGCCGCCACGCGCTGGCGCTCTGCCTGCAGAACCAGTGGGAGCGCGCCCTCGCCGTGCTCGAGAAGATTGAGCGCGCCAACGACAAAATCTCGCGCCAGCGCCGCACCAAGGTGCGCGAGCAGGCCAACGCCAACCCGGACCGCGTCTTTGACGCGCAGGCCATGCCCTCGCAGCCGCCGCAGGTGCCCTCCCCCGCCAAGGCCTGCAAGCCCAAGCGCCGCGTGCGCTTCAGCGACGAAGTGCAAGTCGCCGAGGTCGAGATGATCGACCGCTCCTGCGCCCCCATGCCCATGCTCATGCGGGACGAGATCCTGGTGCTGCGCGCGTCGCGCCCGATCCCGCTGCGCAACTTCTCCGAGTTC
This sequence comes from Phytophthora sojae, assembly GCF_000149755.1. NCBI lineage: Eukaryota > Oomycota > Peronosporomycetes > Peronosporales > Peronosporaceae > Phytophthora > Phytophthora sojae. The sequence continues at coordinate 4,853,278 of NW_009258119.1, forward strand.
TGGAGCTCCTCGTCGTAGACGTACCCCCTGTATCCGTCGTCACCCGTCCGTGCACTGTAGTTTGTAGCATCTATCCCTATTTATTGCCATTGCTAGAAACGAAAGCAATACACTCTATATGCTGGCATCTCAGCCATCTCCACTCAACCGATTGTTGCACTTGCACTTTGCGTCTTCTCCGTCCGCACCGACCTTAGTCGATCTTGACGTAGCGAACTTACTTATTCACGAGCTCGCTCCACGCGCTGTTGACGCTGGACCCACTTATTCTACCTTCTCTCAGCAGCCCAGCACCGTCTTCTCCTGGAGCGTCGGTGGCAACCGCGTCCGGACACATTCAGCCAGATCATCGGCGCTGTAGCGCGCCGAAAAGTGAACCAGTACGAGCGTGCCCACTCGCTGAAACAAATGCTCGTGCTCCGCGAGCTGTACAGACAAAAAGCGTAGCCAGCAGTTCAGTCGCGCGGGCAACAGCGCATCTCGACGCTGCAACGTACCTGATCCAAGTGCATGTGCCCGCGGGCCACGGCGTCTTGAACCGTCATCTTGCCGTCCGCGTACGTGGCCTGCAACGTGTCCAGCACAAGACTAAGCAAGTCAGCGCGCGCCTCTTATTCGGTGTACGCTGCGGGCCACCTCCGCACCTCCGTGATGAGCACCTTCACGCGCAGCAAGTCCCGCATGCGCTCGTCATCGCTCGCTGCCGTGAACGCCTCGATCGTGGTGTCGCCAGTGTACGCGATCTCGGGCGTGAGCTCGGCGCTAGTGATCGTCTGGCCGGAGCGCTTCAGCGCGGCGATCTCCGGCCCGGGGAGCTCCCGGTACTCGGACTTCAGCCGGTTGCGCTTCTCGAACAGAATGTAGCCCAGGCTCGGCACGCGGTGCGTGGTGGGCACTGCGCGCACCATGTACTTGGGCGAGACGTGCACCTCGTCGTAGGCCTGCAGCGGCACCAGCTGCGCTGGAAACGGCTCGTCGCCCTGCATGGCCGCGGTGCTCTGCAAGATGCTCTCTAGGTGCGGCACGAGGTGAGCCGGCACGAAGTACTGGGCCGGCTTCTGCTTCTGCAGCGCCCGACGCGCAGCATGCGCCACCAAAGCCCCAATGTGGTCGACGTGCCCGTGCGTGATGAACACGTGCGACTTGCTCACCACTCGGTCCACGAGGTAGCCCAGATCAAATGCCACATCCACGGCGTCCACGTAGCAGCAAGACTCGATGCCGGCCACGCAGCGCAAGTGGAGCCTGTACCCGCCAGCCTCCACCACCTTTGCCGCCATGTTGTCGCTTTCGCCTGAAAGTGTATCCATCACTTTTCCTTCCTCCTGGATGCCGATTACGTAATACAGTGTGGTACACACAAGAACTACGCATAATCATAACGACACTGCATAACGCCCACAAAGTTGAAGCTCTTGGTTGAAGCGAATCGCCCTTTGCAATCAAGCTTGCGGCATACATGTATATCTGTCATGAAAACTAGTGTGACGACCTCGTTCGTTTGGTCGCATTAAATGGAGACCACTTGCGTACGGTGAACCATATAGTGCAGTTGTGCATGTAGTTAGTAAGTACATGTCCTCGGGTTGCAGCGAACATGGCACCGCTGAGAAGCTTAGCGGTGGGTAGCCTATAGTGCAACACAGCCCTGGCAGTGCCAGTGGCACCGGCACAACCGTTTGCCGAGATACTCCGCTTCAGGTATCAGAACTCGCCGTGCGATCATTGCGTTAGAACTGTCGTTGGGTGGAGTAGATGGAACATTGCAACTTAAGTTGCTACCGTAGATATGCTCAAGTGCACGTAGCGTTTGCCTGCCGATGGGTAGCGCTGCGCTAGTAGTAATGAGTAAGCGCGTCGCAAGGTCCTTATGCTGGGCCACGGATTCTGGGACGCCGCAGACCGCGTTGCCCATCTACGAGCCATTTACGGAACCCCTTGGCGGCGGCAGGCAAACTGCTGGTCGTGCTGTTGCCTGCATCCTCCACATGTTCTGCTGCAGACCATTGCGCGCGCGGAATTCACGCCATCGACGCCTCCAGCACGCTGTCGCTGTAGCCAACGCGATCGCCGATTCACTTGACTCGTCTCTGCGCTTGCTCAATTTCACTTGGACTCTGTATACTAAGCTCGACTGGTAGGTGGGATCATTTCGCTTGAATGCGAACCTGCCGCCAAGTTGACACTCAAGTGCCCGCCGCGTCCCGCTCCATTCGAATCCTCGCCCTGCGCCGCAACAATGGCTCCGTCCTCGTCCGTCTCCGCGCGGCCGCGCCGCATTGCGCCCCGACGCATCGCGCTGGTGCTGGCAGTATGCGCGTCCGACCTGCTGCTCACGGGGCTCGTCTTCGGCTGGGCGCCGCTGCTGCTGCTACTGCAGGAGGAAGGCCAGTACCACGAGCTCTGCGCGGACGCCAGTGAGCCCACGTGCGTGGCCCAAGAGAACCGCCTCAACCTCGTTTTCGCCGTGGCCTCCGTGGCCATGAACGCCGGCGCGCTGCCCGTCGGCATGTTCCTCGACCGCGCGGGGCCGCGCGTGACCATCGCGGTGGCCGCCGTCATCGAAGTCTCGGGCCTCGCAATGCTGGCGCTCGCGGACTCGCAGACCTTCGACGTGTTCGTGCCGGCCTACGTGCTCATCGCCTTCGGAGGCTGCATCACCATGATGGCGTCGTACCCGGCCAGCTTCCTCATCATGCGCTACCAGACCGCGATCCTCGCGGCCATCAGCTGCCTCTTCGACGGCAGCAGCGTCATGTTCCTCGTGTTGTACGCCGCCCACGAGCGCTTCGGATGGTCCAGACAGGAGCTGTTCCTGGGACTGGCGGTGGTCTCGACAGGCGTCTACTTGCTGCTCATCTTCCTGTGGGGACTCAACGAGAAGAGTCTGCGTCCCAAGCGCACTCCTGATGCCAGCGGCAATGATGCGATTCTGTCCACGCCGCAGCAGCGAGAGCGATTGCTGGTCAACGGTCAAGCCAATGAAAGCGCGTACGGCAGTGTGGAGGTGGAGCAGGAGCGGCCCAAGCGGATCCCGTCCACGCCGACAATGTCAAAACACGATGATGCAGCCTTCCAGCTCGTGGACGTCGCCCTCACCACGCAGATGAAGTCGTTCGAGTTTGCGTACATCGTGGTGTACGCGGCGGCGCAGGTGCTACGCGCGACGATCTACATCGGCACGGCGAACAAGCTGCTGGACAACTACGGCGACCGCGAGCATGGCTACCTGTACACCAAGGTGTTCAGCTTCGTGCTGCCGATGGGCTTCCTGTTCGTACCGTCTATCGATTATCTGGTGGAGACTCGCGGACTGTCGAAGGCGCTGCTGTTCACCAACATCCTGGGCGTGCTCTACAACGTGGTGGAGCTGGTGCCGATCCTGCCGCTGCAGTGCGTGGCCTTCTTCCTGTTTACAGCGTTCCGCGCGTTCCTGTATGCAATTATCTCAGCCTTCACCGCGAAGACGTTTGGGCTCAAGAACATGGGCTCACTCATGGGCATCGTCTTCTCGATCGGCTCGGTCATCAGTCTGGCCGAGTACCCGGCGATGTACATCTCGAACGTGCTGTTCGCCGGCGACCTGACGGTGCTCAACGTGGCGTCACTGCTGTCCTGCGTGCTGATGATCCCGCTGACGATGTACCTGCGCAAGTACGAGCACGACCGCGAGGAGAAGCGCCGCGCCGAGATCGCGCTCGAGAGCGGCGTCGCCCACGACCACGACGACCGTGAGATGTACTCGTCGCTCATGGACACGCCGACGTTCGGCGTCACCTACCTTCGGTCGCCTGGCAATGCGCCTCACAACGATCCCTTCTCGCCTGAATAGGAGCATCAGCGCGTAGTTCCATATCCATAGCGTAGGCTTTTAGAGTATCAATGCATCAACCAGTTCAACTCACATGTACATGTAGCCATCTGCGGCACTCAATGGGTCCATGGTACATTGTACCACCTGGCCCCGGAACTCCTGTTTCAGCCAATCAAAGTCGTCCCTCGATTGGTGGCCCCCGCCAAGCCAGCATCATTCATTACGCGGATACCGCCCCGCGCTGAAAAGGAAGCCGTAGACAAGAGCAGCAGCAGCAGCCATGGCGAGCAGGTTCTGGGCAGGAAGCTCGTCTTCCGAGGAGGAGAGCGACGTCTCGGACGTGTCGGACGTCGAGACGTCGCAGCAGCAGGCCGCGCGCGCGGCCTCGCGCTGGGCGGTGCAGTCGGACTCGGAGTCGGATGAGGAGGTGCGCGTGGTCAAGAGCGCCAAGGACAAGGCGCTGGAGAACATGGAGCGCAACTGCGCGGGCATCAAGAACCACATGAAGATCAACGACTGGACGCAGATCCAGACGGAGTTCGACGAGCTCGTGAAGCAGCTCGAGCGCGCCAAGAAGACGCTCAACACGCTGCCCACGTTCTACGTGCGCACGATGGTGGCGCTCGAGGACTTCCTCTTCGAGAAGGTCAAGAACAAGGCCGAGCAGAAGAAGATGAGCAAGGAGAACAGCAAGGCGCTGATCCGCATGAAGGGCAAGATCAAGAAGCAGCTCGAGCCCGTGCGCAAGCAGATCGACGACTTCCGCGTCAACCCCGTCGAGTCGAGCGAGGACGAGTCCGAGAGCTCCTCCAGCGAGTCCGAGTCCAGCGACTCGGACTCGAGTGAGTCGTCGGCGTCGTCCTCGTCGGGCTCCGACTCGGACAAGAGCAGCGACGAGTCCGAGTCCGAGGAGGAGAGCAGCGACGACGACAAGTCCGGCTCGGACGACGACTCGGACGCGTCGGATGACTCGTGGCCCAGCAACTCGTCGTCGTCCTCGTCCTCGTCGGAGGATGATGACAACATGCCCAAGGGCCGTGCGCGCTGGCTCAAGCAGACCCCCGTGGTGACCAAGGCCAAGAAGGTCAAGGGCCCCAAGGTCATCAAGCAGCGCGAGACCCGCCGCGGATCCGAGGATGAGGTCAAGAAGGTCGTGGTCGAGGAGGAGCTCAAGCTCACCCCCAGTCAGTTCGACCGACGCGTCAAGGAGGTGGTCGCGATGCGTGGTAAGAAGGGCATGGACCTATCGGAGCAGCTCAGCCTCATGCGCAAGCTGGCCAACTACGCGCGCCGCCTCGGCCCCGCCCGCCAGATCGTCGCCACCATGTACCTGGTCGGTACGTCGGTGTTCGACACCTCGTCCAAGATTGACCGCGTCATGTCGGCGCGTCATTGGAAGCAGGTGCAGTCGGACGTGTGCTCGATCCTGTCGCTGCTGGAGAAGAACCCCGAGTTTTCGCTGGCCCCGCTGACGTCGGAGGACCAGGCCGACATCGTGCGTGCCGGCCGCGAGAAGGTGACGGCTGCACAGATCGCTGCTGCCGCCGCTGAGGACGCTGAGGAGGACCTGAACTTCGTGGACACGCTGCCGCAGGCCGGTAAGAAGGGCACGATCAAGGTGTCTGGTGACCTCGCTGCGTTCGTGGACCGCCTCACGGAGGAGTACACCAAGAGCCTGCAGCAGACCGACCCGCACACGAGCGAGTACGTTGCTCGTCTGTACGACGAGAGCCTGCTGATCGAGGTTGCCGAGCGTGTGCAGAAGTTCTACGCCCGCAAGAAAGACTACGCGCGCGCCGCCACCATGGCGCTGGTGCGTGCCGAGCTCATCTACTACAAGCACGACTCCGTTGCTTCGGCCCTGTTCGAGGCCCAGGCCAAGCGTGCCAAGTTCGGTGACCCGGTGTTCCTCCACCCTGCTTGCACGAGCGTTAACGCCAACAAGACGAACGAGTTCGACGCGTCCAAGACGCACCCTGCCTCCGTTATGGGCCAGCCGAGCGTGGATGTGACCCCCGTGGACGCTGAGAAGCTGCTGCGCGACGTGTGCCGCTTCGTGTTCCAGCACGGCGACATCCGTGCCAAGACGCGCGCTATGCTTTGCCGCATCTACCACCACGCGCTGCACGACCGCTTCCACGAGGCTCGCGATCTGCTGCTGATGTCGCACATCCAGGACAACATCACGGACGCGGACATCCCTACTCAGATTCTGTTCAACCGCATGATGGCTCAGCTTGGTCTGTGCGCCTTCCGTAGCGGCCTGGTCTGGGAGGCCCACGCGTGTCTGTCGGAGATCTGCACGGGCTCCCGCACCAAGGAGCTGCTCGCCCAGGGCCTGCAGTCGTTCCGCTACGGCGAGCGTGACCTGGAGCAGGAGCGCCTGGAGCGTCGTCGCCAGGTGCCGTACCACATGCACATCAACCTCGAACTGCTCGAGACGTGCCACCTGGTGAGCGCGATGCTGCTGGAGGTGCCGAACATGGTGAACTCGCGTCTCTCGGACCGCAAGCGCATGGTGTCCAAGGCTTTCCGCAAGCTGCTCGAGTTCCACGAGCGCCTCGTGTTCGAGGGTCCTCCTGAGAACCCGCGTGACCACGTGGTTGCGGCCGCCAAGCTGCTGGCTCAGGGATCGTGGCGTAAGAGCTCCGAGCTTCTCGTCGGCCTGCCCGTGTGGGACCTGTTCCCGGGTGCCAACGTCAGTCAACGCGTGAAGTCGATGGTGCAGCACAAGATCCAGGTCGAGGCTCTGCGGACGTACCTGCTGGCGTTCAGCGCCGAGTACGACTCGGTGAGCCTCGCCCGCCTTATGGAGATGTTCGACCTTGACGAGAAGACGGTGCACAGCGTGGTGTCCAAGATGATGATCAACGAGGAGCTCCAGGGCGCCTGGGACCAGTCCTCGCAGGCCATCGTCCTGTACAAGACCGAGCGCTCGACGCTGCAGACTCTGGCGGTGCAGTACTCGGACAAGCTCTCGCAGATCGTGGAGAACAACGAGCGCATGATGGACCTGCGCTCGGGCACGAACAAGGAGGAATGGGGCAACCGTGGCAACCGTGGCGATGGTCGCCGTGGCGCCGGCGGCCGCATCGGCTTCAGTGCTGGAGGCCGACGTGGTGACAACCAGGGCGGACGTGGAGGCTTCCGTCCTCGTCGTGGCGGCGGCAGCGGTGGCCGCGGCCCCAGGCAGCAGCGCCAGTAGACTATGGCCGCGTGCTGAGAGCTACACAACGGAATCATATATTGGCGCGGCTCTGTGGTTGATCAATTCCTCCTAGCCGTCAATCCGTCTGTGGCTTTCAGTTGTAGGCGGACGGAGAATGAATAGCACGTTGCAGTTTGGCTAAATTACGATAGTTTTCCTAGCTAGGGGCCATGCTGTCGTTGCTGGGCGCCTCCTTCCGTACTGTACGCAATGCACTGGTAGGCAGGCTGGGCCCAGAAACGAAGTGTTAGTATTAGTCTGTCGGTCTGGCCGCACCTGGTGCATACAATACATGCTTCATGTGAACTTCACCCCGCTATTGCGTGCTTTGCTGGTCAAAAGAGCTGTCGGATCCAAGCTGCTGCCATTTTTGTTTACCATTATTTTGTTTTCTCCAGCTTTTGCTGCTTTTCACTGCGTTCCTGAGCTCTTGTGTGCCGAAAGAAGCCGACCCCAGACTTCCAGTGACGCCAACTCCACCCACGACTTGCTTGCTCCAGGAACACCAATACCCAAATCGACCGACATCAAAGCTTTGAGATGAATTGAACCAGACGGCTATCCACTACTCGGTGGCAGCGACGGCATCCGACGAAGCGGCAGCATTCGCGCTTTCTCCACGGCCTCCACGGCCGCGACCTCGACCGCGTCCGCGCCCACGACCGAAATGCCGCCCCCTACCACCGCGGCCATTCACCTGGCCATTCTCACGGGGCTCCTCCGCAGAGTCGCCGTCTTGCACCTCCTGCTTGTCTTCGTCGCCGTTACCCACCGCCTTCTTTCTTCCTTTCCTCCCACGCCCGTTCTTCCGGTTAGACGACGTGGATGGCACGTCACCGTCTACCTGCTCCACTGCACTGCTAGCTTCTGCTTGGTCCTCTCCGTCCTCAGCAGGAGTTCGTCCATGCGACTTCTTGCCACGACCTCCATTGCTACCACTGCGGCCACGACCCCGTCCTTTGCCTCGCTTTCCGCGCGTGGTTGGCGTGGTAGCCGTAGCCCCCTCCTCGCCAGGTGTCTGCTCCGCCTCAGCCTCTGCATCTTCAGCAGCCTCTTCTTCCTCCGCTTCAGCTGCAGCTGGGACATCTCCACGTCCAGCGTTGCGGCCGGAGCGTCTGGAGTGTCCGCGCGTCTTCCTGAACTCCCGCGAGTCGTGGTAGGACGGCGAGCTGGCCGTCACCTGGTCCAGCGGGATGGGGCTCTGGTAGCCCGGGTCGTCCCGGTCCAGCTCGTCCAGCGACAGCTGGATGGAGATGCCGGGGATGTGGCGCGTGGTCTCGATGCGGTCGAGGCCTTCCTCCAGCGGCTCGTACACGTCCACCGTGTCTATGGACGAGATGCGCGTCACCTGGTGCAGACTCGGCACCCGGTGCTTCAAGATCTCGGCCACGGTCACGGCCTTGCTGATGGCGTTGCCCATGGCCTTCAGCGTCACCTGCCGCTCGCTCTTCTCCTGGCAATGATAAAGAACATATATCATATTAGTAAATACACTATTGTACCATGATAGAATTTAATAAATAAACTTACGGCGAAGAGTCCGTTGGCGTAGGAAATGTAGCTGCGCACTTTGCCCTGCTGCGTGATGCGGATCTCGTTGGGCTCGACCTGCGCGGCCTGCTCCTCGCGACGAGGCTTCTCCACACGGCGGTACTTGTCCATCGCGGCGGCTGCGTGCAGAGGTGAAGAGCGAGCTCGGAGCTTGGCTGGAGTTTGGCTGGAGTTTGATCAATAATAATGTGATGGCTGCTGATGAAAGATCTGTGGAGTGTTGAACACCAACCGAGTGAAGTAACCCCTGGTGTGGTTCACATATTGTTACTTCACACGAAATGGGTACAGATCAAAGCAAGTTGAAGTGATTTTTTAATGATTTTTATTATGCTGGTGACGTTGGAGACGCGGGGCGTGGACTGGAGCTGTTGGTGGGCGAGAGCGCTTGGTTGAGGAAGTTCGACAGCTGCCGCAGTTTGTCGTCCGCCTCGCGCTTGCTGGCGGCTGCGACTGCGCACTCTTGCTGCAGCCGCGCGACGCTCTGCTGGGTGGTGACCAGACTTTCGGTCATGTTGGTGATCTGCGCGCGAAGCAGGAGCTCCTCATGGAGCAGCTCCCTCGTTTCGTCTGCAACAGTATCGAAGTTATTAGATAATATTAAGGTTATTTTCTGCTGGACAGTGTACGCCTACCTTCGGTGTCCATGATCTCCAGCTTGGCCTTTTGCAGCGCCTTGCGCAGAATGCGCATGACGCACTCGTAGCCTCCCACCTCCATCAGTTTCTTTTCCGCCAGCACCTTGTTCTGCACAGCGATAGCCTCCGACTCGACGAGTGCAGCTTCGTCCTTCTCCAGTTCCTCGTGTCGCAGTGCCAGCGCACACGCCTCCACCGTGAGCTGCTCTGCCGCATCCATCACGGTCGCGATGTCTCTCCGCGTCGCTTGCAGCTGCTGCTCCACATCCTCCACCTCGTCTCGAGCGCTATCGATCCGCATGTAGAACTCATTGCTCGCAGCGACGTCCATGGCTGCCAGCTAGCTAGCTAAACGACAATAACATACAACCAAGTTGCACGTGTCCCTCCAGCTATTTACGGGTCTGCTATTGAGCCCTAAAAATAAGTTGAAGTGGGGCGTATCTTACCGTCGCACCCCTTCGACCACCGTGGAACCGTCGCGGCCAATGAAACGTCTGGGAAACGACGTGTCGGTTTCAACTGCCACCGGTTGCCCCTCCACCAAGGCTCGGACCCAGGCCCCTCCTCTCGCTCATTCTCGATTCCGCTCCCGCCGTTGCAGAGCCTCCACACACCCACGCACGCTTTGGAATCTTCAGTATCTCTTCAGCAGCATGTGGGGCGGATCTTTCTGCAAGGCCACAGTACTCGCCATGATACTGTTGCTACACTCTTCAGCCGGCGCGGAGCAGGATGGGTGTCGCTGCAAGCGGACCATGAAAGGCCGTGAGCACCTGCACACGCTGCCGACCATGTCGCTGGCCGAGACGCAGGAGCTGGAGCAGCTCCCCAAGCACCTGGACTGGTGCGAGCGCGGCTTCTGCGTGCCGAGCTGGAACCAGCACATCCCGCAGTACTGCGGCTCGTGCTTCGCGCACGGCGCCATGTCGAGCGCGCAGGACCGCATCAAGATCCTCAACAAGAAGCGCCACTACTCGGTGGCGGACGTGATGCTCGGCCGCCAGAGCTTCCTCAACTGCGCGCCGGGCCACGGGCTGTCCGACGGCTGTGACGGCGGAGAAGCCGCGGACGTATACGAGTTCATGCGGCGCTACGGCCTGCCGGACGAGTCCTGCCTGCCGTACAACGCCACGGACCACACCAAGTTCCAGGCCACCAATGGCACCTGCCCACCGCAAGGATACTGCATGAAGTACGCGTTGTTGAGTCATTTCCTACTTCAAATTTGACACTTATCTAACGTGATTTTTGCTGTTTGTGCAGCTGCATGTACACTCCTGAGAGCAAGACGGTGCCGCAGTGCTTCCCTGTGACCAAGATGGTGCGTTATCGAGCCAAGAGCCACGGCCACTTGTCGGGCGAGCTGGCCATGATGAAGGAGATCCAGCGGGGCGGCCCCATCACGTGCGGCATCGCCTGCAGCGACGAGTTCACGTACGAGTACAAGGCCGGCATTCTGGAGGACAAGACGGGCTTTATGGACATTGACCACGACGTGGAGATTGTCGGGTGGGGAGAAGAGGATGGCGTCAAGTACTGGCACGTCCGCAACTCGTGGGGCACGTACTGGGGCATGAATGGCTTCTTCAAGATCGTGCGCGGCAAGAACAATCTGGGTATCGAGGCCGACTGCGCCTACATGGAGCCCGACATCAGCGACGAAGAGCTCGTGTGGGAGGAGAAGTCCATCTACGGAGGGTCCATCTTCGGCATTGTCCCCTTCAAGGAGACCGCGAAGGACCACCCGATCAAGGACACGAGCGAGGACGTCACGCGCCGCGACGACGAGGTCCCGCCTGCTCACTACTTGCCCGAGACGAACTCCTTCGCGACCGAAGTCGAGTCTCGCCACGACGACAGCTCGTTCATCCTGCTCGCTATGATGTTCTTCGTGTCGGGCTGCGTCTGCGCGGCTCTCGCGGCGGTGCTCATCCTCAAGTTCCGTGGCCACCGCTACGTCTACCGGACGATCCCGTAAAGCGGGCAGGTTCTTTACCAGCATTTGAACCTCACGGTTCATCCTCACCCATTTCGTAGACATTGAGACTGTAGAGAACGAGATGCCAGTTCTCACTCACTCAACCATTTCACGTAGTTTGTCAGCAACTTCGCCTTCATTTAGCCTAATTCATCGCTCAGGATTCCTGACAGGGCACTGGAATGCTTGTTCCGCCCCCTGCCTTTAGTCGCGTGAGCATTGTTTACCGCAGTCGCTGCAGCGACTAGAAGAGTGGTCTCCGAGTGGGTAATCAGCAGGAACGTTTGCCTAGCGTGGCGCTCAACGCGACGACGCGGGCAAAGTATCCCCTGGCCAAATGCGCTCTCTAGAGCTCACCGGCGTAAGCAGCGTGGGCAATGGCTGGCAGCAAGCATGATGGCCATCAAGGTGAGCATCAAGCAAGACCCGGTAATGGAGTAAACGGCGGTTAACCCTGCCGGCCAAGTTGGCCGCCAACACCATCAACTACGAGCGCGTTATATCGTCCATCTGCTGTTGCTGCTACTGACACCTGGGCGCTACGCGAACAGGAGGTGCTGGGGCTCTGCGACAACTGCAAGGCGCTTGACTGCCGCAGCGCGTAAAGTGCGCTATTCAGCGAAGAGAAGACTGCCATCGTGAGTGGCCTCACTGCAGCCGCACGGTGTGTGTGCAGCGAAACCAACGGCGCTGGTAGCGCACATCTCGTTTAGCTTTAGGTTCGGCCGCGCCCCGCACCCGCTGTATGCTCATTTGCGGAGAGCGCCGCAAGGTGTTGGCCAATGTATCCTGTCCGAATCAGCGGTTGTCGGGAGCCGGTGACCAGCAGTGCGCTGCGCAGTGTCCAGGTGCAACTTGAAGGCACCCTCTTTTGTCAACACTTTTTGTTTTATACTTGAACAATCAATCCCTGAGATTTTAACGGTTTTATGCTAGTTTGCCACAACAGGGGGTCGAAAGTACCCGACATTCAGCACCGTTTTTTCAGCACCGACACAACCGTGCAGTCTGACGATCAGTCAATTCATCTGCTTGCCCGGTGGAGCAATCGCCCGAGCAGGGCAGGGCTCACTTGGCCTCGTGTGTGTGTGCGTCTGATTGCCACAACGCGCAAAAATCCGGACTGCGTTGACGCACGGAGAGGAAGAGAGCTAGAGCGCTGCAGCACCGCTGCACTCCGCAACAGTCCTAGTGGACAGCCAAACACGAGGCAAAAGGCACCTTCCAACCGCCTGGCAACGAACGATCTACTCCGTCTCACACCTGCTGCACCGCGCCGCGGCTTGAAGGCGTGTCACATCTCATTTCGACACGTAGAGCAGCAGAGCGCAGGTCAGGTCTCCACGTCGGACCATTCCCCAATTTCGTTAATAATGGGCCTCTTACGCGCGTTCATCGGCCTCGGTCCGCACACGAAGGACCTGGTGCGCTACGGCAAGAAGTTCGAGGCCCGCACAGCCGCGGTCGACCAGTTCCAATGGAGCTACTTGATGCGACCCGCAGCCGACCCCAAGAGTCGAGAGATCGTCGTGTTCCTGCACGGCCTCGGGTCCTCGAAGGAGGCCTGGGTGCGAGTCTCCAGCGGCCTCAGCAAGGACTACCACGTCGTGATCCCCGACCTGCCGGGCCACGGCAAGACCACGCCCTTCGACACCAACATGAACTTCGCAGCGGACCGACAAGCGCGTCGCCTGCACGAGTTCTTCGAGTCGGAGCTGTATCCGAACAACAAGGTACATCTCGTGGGCACGTGCATGGGCGCCACCATTGCCGGCGTCTACGCTGCGATGCACCCGACGCGGGTCAAGTCGCTGACGCTCATGTGTCCGTGGGGCATCTCCATGCCCAACTTGAGCGTCACGCTCAGCGACGTCGGCGACTTTGGCAAGTTGGTGCCGCAGAGCCCCACGGAGACGTCCACGAGCGACGTCGGCGACTGGCGCGACCGCGTGACGGCCAGCAGCGCTGCCAACTTGGTCCATGCCCCCAGAGTGTTCCGTGCCCTCGCAGTGTCCAAGTTCTCCAAGCGCGGACGAGCGCACGAGGTGCTGCAGAAGGTTTTGGTGGACATGCTGGCCCACCCGACGATCCTAGAGGACGAGTTGCACCGTATTCGAGCCAGGACCATGGTGGTCTGGGGCAACCAGGACGACGTCCTGAGCGAGTCGTGCCTCAAGGTGATCGACGAGAAGCTCAACGTCGCGCGCAAGAACGTCATGATCTTCGACAAGTGCGGCCACCTCGTGCCGAGCGACAAGCCCGCGGAATGCGTCGACATGCTCAACAAGTTCCTGGCGGACGAGGAGCTGAGCTTCACGTTCGCTCTCACGAAGCAAGAGTCCGTGATGGCATTCTAGTGCAGGAGTCGCTACAAGGAGTAGTCTTCGCCAGATCGAATGGCGTATTTATCATTTATTAACCATTTCAGTAAAATGTACGTGGTGAATCTGTCTACAAGTCGAGAGCTCTGTTGTCATTGTCCTTTCGATCACGGATAGTGCGGAGTATGGAGAGCGTTAGCGTGTTCGGGGTCGACCCCACGAGCGAGCGCAGGTTGAAGCGTGTGATCGTGTTTTGCGGTACGGACACTTGGCTGCTGCAAACTCATATGACCGCTCGTTTACGGGTGGCGGAGCGTCTGTAAAGCCATCTAATGCACTCACTTCAACGCATCAGCGGCGTGAACGTATAATTGAAAAGGTGTGCCGTCGTGAAGAATAGAATAGGCTCAGACAAGCCCTCTCCTTCTGATCAATTATTTCAGCGTCGGAGGAGTGGAATCGTAAGAAGTAAATGGACGTGGAGGAACGATGGATAAGAAGATGATGAAGAGGAGATTTAGTTCTCGCCCCGATAACGCTACTATTATACACCTGGTCCACCGGTAACATTGAATTGATGACGGTACTTGTCTCCTTTGAGCAAATAACCATTCTAAGATTTGAAGAGAGAAGCCCCCCACAACTTTTCTTTTACGAAAGAGGAGATAACAGCGAGTTTGGCATTTATTTCCGCATCGAATTTGACCAAGGTAAGATGGTAAAACCCCAAGTAGAAAATTGGGCTTTCGACAAATCTAGACACACCACGATTTGAGAAATTTTGCCTTTTAGGTCCTGAAAACGCGTCCTTAATGCCCGGGATGGCAACGAATAGCGAGTAATAAGGCAGGGGTACACTCTAGTAGCCGTGAATAGTGTTCATTGCCCCCAATTGTCGAGAAACCTCTTCATTTGGCTTGAAATTACTGCTTTGGTAGGCTTACTTTGCTCGCCAGTAACTAATGTGCACAGAAGAATCTAGCCATCATGTTTAGCTAGTTAGAGAGAGGAAATGACGTACCAGAAGGATACGAAATATTTCAAGCAGAACAATGATGCCGGTGGCAATACCTCAAAGTATTTGTCTGGGCTACCCAGTTTTACTTTTTGAACCGTCTATTCATGCTCCTGCCAGCCTCCGCAGGAGCTCGGAATACGAATCGAGCGTACATCTCATGCATTATAACTGCCTGACTACACTTCTAAACCTCTAGCGCTTTAGTTTTGCTGAGTTCGCCGCTACTCGCAGTTAGAAGCTATCATCCAAGTCTACACAGCGCAAGTGCCTTAGATCGATGCACCCCTCTCCGCCTGCACTTTGTACTGTCTATGATGGACATATGTCGCACTATACAAACTTTCATATTAAAAATAATCTTTACGCGCCTACTAGTAGGATTGTACCCATGCTACTGGTATGCTTTCGACCTGGGGAGAAGAGATTAAGAAAGATGCCGAACCCGCTCTTCTTGCCAGCGATCGACGTACTTATGTATGCGTTTTGCTGCTGGCTTTACGGCAAAACGAATTCACGTAGACAAAGAAGTAAATTGCAGTTAGCGAAGTGCTGTGGTGTTTTTGCATGCCGTCAGCTCCATGCGGGAAGTGTGGTTGTGAGTTGCCGCGCGGACTTGACAAATGACACTTATTATCATCCCAGATCTACGCGCTTGCCCATTTATTCCATGCCCACTTGGTGGGCTGATCCCGTAGGCAGCATACTGAACTTCAGCAGCCATGTCAATCTTGATGCAAATAAAAAAACTCTCCAATTCAAACCCGTGACAGCACTACATGCGCTTTGCATTGATCTTGAGAAGCGGTTTACAGTGCTGGAAAAGTTGCATGGCACTTATGATGAAATTTTGCAAGCGCGTCACTTGGATCGGCATGTTACATCCTTATCGCGAGCAATTTTAGCCTCAAGTGCATCGATTATCGAAGTTATCTTAGGTTTTCTGAGACACCGCTGCAGCCAACTTGCACGCTGAAGCGATGATGAGCCGGTTCCAGACCGCTTTCGAGCAGTTGAAGGCGAGATGGATGTCTCTCCAAGTGGAACTCCAGGGAAGCTACACCATCGAGCGCTTCCATCGGCTGAACGACTACTCGCAGCGAGTAAGCGGCAAGAGAATAGTCCTTATCTCTCTGTTGACCCCACTGCCTTGCATCGCGCTGAGTATCCTGAAAGAGGTGCCACCGTTGAAGCCGACCGAAGCTGGTGTTTTGGGAAACTGGGTCTTCTTCATTCGCGCTTGGATAGTGAGTGCGTTTGTGGGCGGTAGCATTCCCGTGATGGTACACCAAGATGTCCCTCGCCTCACGATGACAGCTCCTCAGATTGTTTCGGTGGCACTGCTCGCGGGTGGAATTGCAATGCTGTTTATTGGCGTTGCTTGTGCCTTGACTGTGTTCCCGTGGCCGTTTGGAGTGCTAATTGTTGGGGTTCCCATGATGTGTGTGGAGGCGTTCTGTCATCTGCGGCTAGCGGATCACCAGCTACGAGGTGATAGCGCGTTATGGGCCGACGTTAAGCGAGTGCTTGCCAGTACTCAGTGTTTCCTTTCACTTCCTTTCATTTATCCGCTCTACATTTACGGGTTTGTGTCGCTCTCTGGTACCGGCCAAGTATTGTTCGTTATTGTACTACCGATCATGAAACTCTTTGCCAAAAACTGGATGAACTTCACACTTTCTGGTCGTGACGACATTAAACCAGAGATGATCGTGTTCGTAGTTGAAGTGTTCAACTCCCTTTATATCTCCAGTGCGCTGCAAAATACTTCGTCCTGGGCATCGACCGCCACAGTCATGGGCTCCGACTTGGCGGGGTTCTGGCTGTCTATGATAGATATCACGGAGGCTTTCACGGAGATTCGAAAACTCATGAAGAAGATTCCGGAAAACCACACCCTCAAAAACGAGAACTTCGTTCAAGTGTTATTAAGAATCCTCGCAAAACACGAGATCCAACATGAGGTATTGTTCGTTGCAGTGCTGCCTGCCATGCAATTTGTTGTCAAGAATTGGATGAATTTAACACTAGCTGGGCGCGATGACACGAAGCCCGAAATGATCGTCTTCGTGGTAGAAGTGTTTAACTCGCTTTATATTTCTAACGAACTTCAAAGTACTTCGTCATGGGCCTCCACCGCCACAGTCATGGCATCCGACATTGCTGGCTTCTGGTTGTCAATGGTGGATATCGCGGAGGTCTTCACAGAGATACAAAAACTGATGAAGAAGATTCCGCAACATCATCCCCTCGCAAACGAAGATTTTATGCAAATAGCGTTGAAGCTTCTCGCCGCCAGCGAGGCAAATGGAGCCCGCAACATCGCCGCTAAAACCCCTGAAAGTTCCCCGCTGTTCCAGAAGAAGACGAACCTCGCGAGAGATCCTACCAATGCAACCGCTCGGCCGAAACGAGAACAGCACGCGCAATGTAATTACGCACCGACGCATACATTAATTCAGAGCCCTCGGGCCATGCCGGTGGGTTTCTCCCTAAGCGCTGAATCCACGAAAAGCAACGCACCAAAACGCTTGGCTGACATGGACATTGAATCCATTTTCTCGCGAATGGAGCGAGACCTGTTCATTCAAAAGAGTATGCACGTACTCTTTATCACAGAGTTCGTCGTACTATTCGAGTACATCGAAGTGACGATATCAATCGTGTACTGTAGGTACGCGCTGATATCGATAGGCACACCCATTGAGGCTAACGACTGTTGGTATATGTTGTCGAGCAGGTCTATTCCGTGCAGCGCCGTTCCACTTGCCGAACAGAGCCTACTTCTACACGGTGGCCGGGCTTTCAAGCTCTGGGCTTACAGCATCCACACTCACGGTACTAGCCTACACCTCTCTCATCGTTTGTGGCATCCGTTGCCGTGATGAAACGCGCATTGGGTTTTAATCCCTTGAGGCAACTTGCGTTCGTGCTTGAGACTCAAGCGGGCAGGATTCAGACAAAGCTCGTTGTGATCCTTCTCTACGTTACGCAAATGCCACTGGCTGTTAACTTTCTTGCTTAACGGTTTGGATGGGCTTCTAATGTGGATGCGTTGCAAGGTGCTGACTTCAGTTTCAAGTTTGCATGGATTCCTGGTAACTAAGCAACCAATTCATTGTCAAGGAGGGGAGCAATTCTGGGGAACATCGTGTTTATCTGAATGATTCCGTGTACGTCGAAGTGGAGAATAGTTTGAATCGGGTTCCTATTTGCCACAGTTCGGGCCAGCAAAAAAAACAAAAATCGTGATTTGTCGAAGCTGATCTTTGAACAATTTGTTCCTG
Source organism: Phytophthora sojae (assembly GCF_000149755.1). Classification (NCBI taxonomy): domain Eukaryota; phylum Oomycota; class Peronosporomycetes; order Peronosporales; family Peronosporaceae; genus Phytophthora; species Phytophthora sojae. The sequence continues at coordinate 4,871,093 of NW_009258119.1, forward strand.
CTTATCTGCAGCCTCAACATAACTCGGCCGTGCAGTCCATACAAGCCTGTCAGCGAAGTCCTGCAGCCGACCACTAGTACTTAGCTCAGTTTTGGCCTGTTTGGGCGAGGACGTGGATAAGAATGTCAAAATGCTATGTTCACCCGCACTGAAGACGATACTTGCCGCCTTGTAATCCTCGTACCATTCTTAAATTGAAAGAGAAGAAAGGGCCCAGCGGAAACCCGCGCAAGTTTAGTCGAGATGCCGCACCCGCTCTTCCTGTCGGTAGTCGACGCACTTCGTTTCGTTTCTGGTTTCACGGCGAAGAATGCAACAGTCGACACGTGCAATTGGAGCTTCATCGAGCGACGAAGCAAGGACGACAAGTGCGACGACGTTGTGGTGTTCTTGCATGGCTTCAGCAGTATGAGGGAAGCGTGGCTGCGAGTGGCGCGCGGAGTCGACAAACGCTTCAGCATCGTCATCCCAGATCTTCCTGGTCACGGTCGCACCACGCCCAGTGACGCGCTTTCCGACTATTCCATGGGAACTCAGGCTGAGCGACTTCATAAATTCCTGGAGAATGAAGTACCTGCAGAAAAGAGGATTCACCTTGTTGGCTGCTCCATGGGCGGCATGCTAGCCGGAGTGTACGCTGGGATGTACCCGGAACGGGTGAAGTCACTTACGTTGGTGTGTCCTGCGGGGATCACGATGCCCAACAAGAGCGATCTACTGAAGATGCTGGAAAATTCTGGTCGTAATTTATTGCTTGCACACACGCCCGAAGATATTAAAGAGATGAACAAAGCCCTCCACTTCAAACCAGTGACTGTACCGCATGCGCTGGCGGCGATCATCGCATCGGATCGGAAGAAGCAGCTACCAGTGTTGGAGAAGATTATCGGAGACTCCCTCGAGAACCCGATAGCGCTCGAGGAACTGCTGCCTAACATTCGAGCCAAGACGTTGGTCCTGTGGGGAAAGCACGACCGTGTTCTCGACGTCTCGTGCGTTGAAGTTCTACGACAGCAGCTGCATCCAGATACCCAGAGTCAAGTTGTTCTCATTGACGAATGCGGCCACCTCGTTCAACATGAAAAATACGCGGAGTGTAGCGCTGCGATCAACAAGCACCTAGCTGATAACATGGGTGCAGATTCGACAATGCAAGGGCAAAGAGCGGCCAGCAGTAAGCTCAAGCAACTCGCGATGTCCGCACGCCAAATCATTCCGAGCTATCGTCGATTACAAGCGCCAGCGCGGAGCTCGTATGCCGTACAGTAAGCGTGGAGATTCCTCGAGTTTGAAAACGTGAAACGTTTTTGAAAGATACTTAGTCTACTACAAACTGCCTCTTTTACACGACGATGGCGACAATCTTCTGAAGTCTTGGATTTAAAGTTCAATTACTGTATTTCTAAGTGGTATTTGCAACCCCCCCCCCTCCAGCGTTCCGACCGTTTTTACTGATCAATCGAACAATTTCATCAGAGTGAAAGCGTAGTCGAGTTTAAAAGCTGTGTTACATTCAGTTTGAAATATAAAATAATTAAATATACTTTTTACACTGTATCCGTAGGTATTGGATTCATCATGAACTCGTCGTTTGATAACCAGGTATCCACGCGAACTTGAAACTAAAGTCAGCTCCTAGCAGCACATCCACGTTACTAAAACAGCTCTTTCAAACTAAAACATCTAAGCCGAGAGTAAGACTCACCGAGATGAGCTAGCGGCATCTGTGTCACGTAGAGAAGTATCACGATAAGCTTTATCTGTATTCTGCACGCCTGTGTATCAAGTACAAATGCGAGCTGTCTCAAGGGATTGAAACCCAGCGTACGCTTCATCACGGCAACCGCTATCACAAACGATATAAACTCGAGCGAGCTGTAGGCGAGTACCGTGAGTGTGGACGACGCTAGCTCCGAGCTTGTAAGCCCCTGCATTGTCGAGAAGTAGATTCGGTTTGGCAAGTGAAACAGTACCACGCGAAATAGACCTGCTCATCAATACAACAAACCGTCGTCAGTCTCACTACCGGAAGGATATCAAGCGTGCATGTTCCTCGTACTGTGCACAATTGGCGACATCACTTCGATGTACTCAAACAGCACGACGTATTCCGTGATGAAGAGTACGTGCAGACTCTTTCGAATGAACAGGTCTCGCTCCTTACGCGAGAAAATGGTCTCAATATTCATGTCAGCCAAGGCTGTTGCCGTGGTGCTCTTCGTTATTTGACCTTTTTCGAGTTGGTTCTGGGGGATACTTGCTGGTACGACTTGAGACCCTTGAAACAATTTACGCTTCGGCACTTCCGAGTAAACAATCATTTCATGGGTTGTTTCCGTGTCGGGGTGAATGGTTGCAGGGGAAGGGTCTCTCGAAAGGTTGGTCTTCTTTGAGCTGTGTTTACTATCCGTCTTCTGGGTATCTTGTCGGTCTTTATTCGCCTCATTTGCTGCAAGGATCCTCAACAAAACTTGAACAAAGTTTTCCTTTGCGAGTGGATGATGTTGTGGAATCTTCTCCATCAGCTTTGTGATACCGATGAAAACCTCCACGATTTCCACCATGGACAGACAGAAACCCCCAAGGTCGGATGCCATGACGGTGGCGGTTGACATCCAAGACGAGGTGCTTTGCAGCGCGTTGGAAATATACAGCGAGTTGAAGAATTCCACCACGAAGACGATCATTTCGGGCTTGGCCTCGTCTTGACCAGTTAAGGTGAAGTTCATCCAGTTTTTGGCGATAAGCTTCATGATAGGCAGCACTGCAACGAACAACACTTGGGCGGTGCCTGACAGCGACACAAACTCGTAGATGTAGAGTGGGTAGATGAAGGGAAGCGAGAGAAAACAGTGAACGCCGGCGAGCACTTGCTTGACGTCGGCCCATAACGCGCTGTCACTTCGGAGCTGATGATCTGCTAATCTCAAGTGGCAAAATGCCTCCACACACATCATGGGAACCCCGACAATTAAGACCCCGAATGGCCACGGGAAGAAGGTGAACTCACACACCACGCCAATAAAAATCATCGCAACTCCAGCCGCAAACAGCGAGACGCAGACAATCTGCGGAATAGTCACGACAAGGCGAGGAACGTCCTGGTTTATCATCAAGGGAATGCTCCCGCCCACCATCGCAGCCACGAGCCAACCTCGAATAAAGAAGACCCAGTTGTCGACAACACCAACGTCGATCGGCTCTAGGGGTGGCAGCTCTTTCAGGATGCTCAGCAGGATGCAAGGCAGAGGCGTAAGTAGTACGGTAAGGATGATTCTCGTGACGCTTACTCGCTGGGAGTAGTCGTTCAGCCGGTGGAAGCGATCGATAGTGTAGTTTCATGGGAGTTCCACTTGGAGAGACATCCATCTCGCCTTCAAGCGCTCGATAGCGGCCCGGAGCCGCTTCGTCATGGCAACCATTTCGCTTTAAGTCCACACCTCTGACGAGACTGGCAAAAAATGTGCCAACAATAGCTCTGCCGGACACACGTTTTGCAGAATGTTGGTCTTCAAGTTGCAGCGAAATGATGGTCGGCGTCAAGTAAACATTATTGCCCAATCAACATGGCCATAGAGTTGAATATCCACCAATCATACCGTCATCGTTTTCTGCGACACTGCGAGGACGTGCGTGGAGCATTGCGCGTGGCCAGCATTGACACATTCGCCGACTACCCGCCACCCTGCCCAGCATGATGGCCTCGCTGCTTATGTCCGTCTTTGACGTTGTGCGCTTCGTCTCGGGCTTCTCGTCCAAGAACGCCATCGTCGACCAGTACAACTGGAGCTACATCGAGCGGCCCGGCAAGGACGAGAAGGAGGACGTCGTCGTGTTTCTCCACGGCTTCAGCTCAGTCAAGGAGTCGTGGGTCCGGGTGGCCCGCGGCGTGGACAAGCGCTACAAGATCGTGATCCCGGACCTGCCCGGCCAAGGCCGCACCACACCCGTCGACACGCTGGCCAACTACTCGATGCCCAGCCAGGCCTCGAGGCTGCACGAGTTCCTCCAAAAGGAGGTGCCCGCGGACAAGAAGATTCATCTTGTGGGCTGCTCTATGGGCGGCATGCTCGCCGGAGTGTACGCGGGGATGTACCCGGAGCGTATCAAGTCCCTCACCATGGTGTGTCCTGCGGGCATCTCCATGCCCAAGAAGAGCACGCTACTGAAAATGCTCGAGGACTCGGGACGGAACCTGTTGCTCGCCCATACAGCGGAAGATCTCGATGAGATGAACCGTCACCTCAGCTATGAACCGCATAGAATCCCGCACCTGTTCCTGAACGTTTTCGCCTCGGAACGAGAGAAGCAGTTGCCTGTGCTGGAGAAGATCGTCGGAGACTCGTTGCAGAACCCGACCGTGTTGGAAGATTTGTTGCCGAATATTCGCGCTAGAACGTTGGTGATGTGGGGAAAGCATGACCAGGTGCTTGACGTGTCCTCGGTGGATGTGCTGAAGGAGAAACTGGCACCGGAGGCGCGAGGACCGGTACTGCTCTTTGACGACTGCGGACACATTCTGCAACACGAGAAGCACGCCGAGTGTACGACTGCGATCAACAAGTTCTTGGCGGGCGAAGCGTTCTCAGTCAAGAACCTCATGTAAAAAGATAATATAGATGCTTCTTTATCAATTTTTTTAAAGTAGGCGCCAAAGAGACGAGTCTTGCACAAGACGAGCAGATTTGTTTTGCTCACGAGGAACGTTTTGTATTTTTTTTAGTTTTGTTATGTTCACATGAAACAAATGCATTTGACTAGATCCTTGTGACGATCTTGTCGCTCGTTGTGGTGGATAACGCGTGAATTAATTGTGGTGATCGAAGTGTTCCTCGACTTTTGGCAACGCTGCACACCTCTTACTCCGACAGAAGTGCGTTCACGGCGCCGCCGACGTTCCCGTCCGCCAATTCCAGCGCGCGAAGATTCTTCTCCTGGTCGACGAAGCCCATCGATGCAAGCAGATCGAGTGCCTCCTTGTAGTCCGCCTTGTCCTCGTTCTCACTGAGCTCGCCTTCTTCGGCAACTGCATCAGCTTCCTGCGCTTCAGCGGAGTCAATAATCTCGATGTCATCGTCGGACGCAGCATCAGCGGAAGCGTCCTTGATCTCAACGTCTTCAGCACTGTCTGCCGTTGGAGCCTCAGACGGAGTCGTCTCCGGGGCGGCATCTCCAGCGGCCACCACGACGTCGATCCAGAAGCGGTGGCCAAAGCTCACGTCCGCCGGGTCACACACGCGCCAGAAGCTGGTGTAGCGTCCAGGTTCACTGGGAGCCACCAGGTCCACTCCGGCAATAAACTCCTCGCCGGGTGCCAACTCCGGCAGGTCGATACGGCTCGATTCTCTGTCATCGGGGAACATCGGATTGCCCGGCTGAGTGATCATGTAGCAGCCATCGGGCCAGGAACGCTCGCCGTCGTTCACGAGTTTCCACATCTTGCGCAACGGCTTTCCGGCCTCGACGACCGTGCCGTCCTCGATGGTCACGTCCTCAAGGAAGCGTGCTTCAAGATCGGAGGTATTGCGGCCCCAGCGGCCACGTCCACGACAACCATGGCGGCGGCGACCTCGCTCACCATCCTCTTGGTCTTCTTCGCCGACTGGGAAGCGCGCATAGCGTCCATGGCGTCCGTGGTGGCCTGGGAATCCACGGCAATCAAACTTCGGCGGGAACTCGGGTGGACAGGGCGGCGGGCCATGCGGGTGGGGGAATCCAAATGGAGGGGGACTGAAGCTTCCGAAGCTGCCGGGAGGACCAAACGGAGGGGGTCCGTGGTGGTGGCGCCCACGACGATCGAAAAACTCCGGCGGCGGGGGAGGTGGGTAGTGGCCGTAGCGGCCTCGTCCGCCGAAGTCAGGAGGGCCTCCATGGTGAGGCGGCGGCGGGAAATCGGGACGACCATCGAAGTGAGGCGGAGGCGGAAAACCTTCATGGTGAGGCGGAGGGCCATGTCCAGGGAATCCGCGGGAGCCTTCGTGATGGGGTGGCGGGCCGTGTCTGGGAAAGCCGGGAGGACCCTCATGGTGAGGCGGTCGGCCAAAGCACTCGGGCGGACCGTGGTGGTGAGGGGGTGGCCCGTGGAAGGGCAAGCCTGGAGGGCCGTGGTGGCCATGGCGGCCGAATTTGCCATGATGTCCATGGTGGCCGAACTTCCCGTGGCGTCCGTGGTACCCAAACTTGCCACGGTGGTGTCCGAACTTGTCGTGGTGGCCAAACGTCCCGCGACGGCACGTGAACTTCAACGCGTGCATCATTCCTGGCTCTTCGATCTTGGTGAACGGTCCGTGCGACTCGTTCCACTTGCTGCTCGCCTCGCAGGCCTCGCACAGGTCGAAGTCCTCCGCCGTCTTCGACTTGAAGCGGATGCCCACAAGGGGGCTCATCTCGCATCCATCGCAGATAACGAAAGGATGCACCAACTCGGTCGGGCGCTTGTGCTTCGGCGCGCGCGACGGGTCCGTGATCTTGATAAACGGCTCGTGGCTCACCCACTTGCCGCTGGCCTCGCAGTCCTCACACAGATCAAAGTCTTCAACTTCCAGCGACCTGTAGCGGACGCCAACCACCGGCGCCTTCTCACAGCCATCACATATGACTCCAAGGTGCACCGGCATCTCCTCCACTTCAGCTAGAGCAGCCTCTATGATCTCATCATTAGAGTCGGCTCTAGAGCTGCTGCTACTGCTGCTACTGGAGCTTGACGCGTCCGAGCCGTCTTCGGCCAGCTCTTCATCATTGTAGCGGACCAGGCCAGACATGCACTTCTTGGCCACGTTCACCATCGCCGGCTTGAGCGTGGGGCAGCGGGCCACCACGCGCTGGAAGAAGGCCAGCAGTTCGTCGAAGCGGGCCGTGGCCGTCTCCTCAATGGCCTGGGCGTCGTCTTGGTAGATGGCCGCCACCATGGCGTCGGCCAGGTCCTTGAACTCCTCCGACGCACTCAGCTCGTCCACCACTTGGCGGAACTCATCGCCCTGCAGCACCGCCAGCAGCTCGCGCTTGACCGCGGCCAGCTCCGTCGAGTCGTCGGCCACGTCCATCGTCTGCAGGCTGGCCACCAGCAGGTTCACGGCGTTGGCCGGCGTGGGCTGCTTGGGCTTGTCCGTCGTCAGCTTGGCCATGGCCGTCACCAGGCCGCGCAGTTGCTTCTGCAGGGCGCCGGCCGGCGGGCCGTGCACGGCCACGAGCAGCGTCAGGCGCTCCAGGCGCTCGTCGGCCATGTAGTCGGCCAGCTCCTTCACGTCCGCGTCGCGGGCCACGGTGACCTCGTCGCCGTCCGAGTCCGTGTAGCGCAGCGAGAAGCCGTGGTTGTCGCCGGCCAGCAGCGCGGCCGCCGCGGCCCGAAGCGTGGCCACCGTCAGCAGCGCGCCGTCATCCGCGGCCAGCGGCAGCGACTGCGTGAGCGGGTCACCGCCGGGCGCAGTGAGCTCGATCACCTTCGTCATCTTCGATCTCCCGGGTCCGGTCTCTCGACTTGAGGAGGGCGAGGAGAAATGAGATCTGGCGAGAACATCGGGGCGCCCAAACTTTCCTTCGCGTTGGACAGTTGGGTTTAACCGTTGGAATGATGGTAACAGAAACCGTAGCCACTTTGCTTTTGCACGGATCCTTCTGGAAGACGGCTCAGTTTTCAGTGCCGAGCTTACTGTAGTACATGTGCGTGAAGATTCAGGCATTCTGCAGCATGAATGCTGGCGTCTGGCACTTGTAGGCAGCAGGCAATGCGTCGACCATTCCAGAAGCAATAGGTCGTGGTGGCAAACGCCAGGAGAAGCGAGTAAACAACAGCGACGAAGTCGTGCTTACGAGCGCTGCGATTTTCTGATACGAAGAGATAGCAGCCATTGTGACGTGTTGCCTTCAACTTCGCTTATCCCTCTCTTATAGCCTACCCTATGCTTTTGGGCAGTCCCTGAGTATTCTTCCTCGAATCCTCGAATTCTGAGAAAACAGCACAAAAGGAGAACAACCTCCAAGAGGAGAATCTCTGCATTAGCTCAACTAACCCAGTAACGCCATGACGACGCTCAAGATCTCGTGGAAGGAGAAGCAGGACATGCGCCGCGTGCAGGTGGCCGCCGTGCACCAGGCGCTGGCGGCCCGGGACGGCCGCGCGCCGGCCGGCCGCAGCGAGCTGAGCTTCCGCGAGCTGCGCGACTACGTGCTGCTGGTGTTCCCGGAGCTCGCGCAGCCCTCAAGCGAGCTGCTGCTGTGCTACATCGACGACGACGACGAGCAGGTGCGCATCACCAACGACGCGGAGCTGGACGAGGCCTTCCGCCTCATGCGCGAGCTGGCCGTGGCCGCCGGCAAGGACGCGGACAACGCCGTGTGCAAGATCATCGTGGTGGCCCGGCCGCTGCAGCCCGCGGCCATGATGGACCCCAGCAGCAGCTCCATGGTGCACGTGCTGCCCGGCGACGCCGAGGAGATGATGCTCAGCCAGCAGAAGAAGAAGATGTCGGACCTGTTCGTGGACCTGGGCAAGGTCGTGGAGAAGTGGGACGCTAGTAGTGAGCACCAGACGCTCAAGAAGGACCTGGTGTCGCTGCTGCACGAGCCCGGCTGCCAGGAGGCGCTCATGGAGATCATGGCCAATGCCAAGGTGGGGTAGAGGGTTCTGCTGTATGGGAGTGGGGGCTGTATTGACAGTATTTCAATTGTTATTGTAGTTTGCGACGCTGTTCCAGACCGTGACGGAGGAGTTCCAGAAGAACGGCAACTTCATGGAGTGTCTGGTGGCTGTGGCCGGCACTGGAGACTTGGAGGGGGTGGCCAAGATCCTGCTGGCCAAGTGCCCCAACGCCCGCGTGCAGGTGGAGCGGGTGCTGCAGCAAGTGCAGTACAGCCACAACGCGCAGCTCATGTCGGCCAGTGACTACTTCGAGGCCATCAACATTGAAGAGACCAAACAGGACCTGGGCCCGGTTGTGGCCGTGTTCGAGGGCGACGTCACCTGCCCCGACGGCACGGTGCTGGCCCCCGGAGAGCCGTTTGACAAGGTGTGGAAGCTCCGCAATGGCGGCCCCAACAAGTGGCCTATCGGTGCGGAACTCTTGTGCGTGGGCGGTGACAAGATGCAAGCCCCTGAAAGCGTGCTGATCCCGTCGGTGCTGCCTGGCAAGTCTATTGACGTGTCGCTTCGCATGGTGGCCCCGGCAAAGCCCGGCCGGTACACTGGATACTGGCGCCTGAGCACTCCCGACGGCAACCGCTTCGGCCAGCGTCTCTGGGTCGACATCAACGTGATGGAGCCGAAAGAGCCAGCAACCGTCGCCGTTGAGACGAAGGAGGTTCGTGTCGACGCCCCCGCTGCGGTCGTCTCGACGGCTGGCGCATCGGTGAACGTTCCGGCGCCCGCTGCTGTGTTGACGAACAACGATGAGGAGCTCCGGTGGACGAACCAGCTTCAGGCCTTGGCCGACATGGGATTCACGGACATGGATCGCAACGTGGCTCTGCTGACTCAACACAACGGCGACATGGACGCCGTCATTACGGGACTTTTGAGTTCTGTCTAAGTGAGGGAGGTTGATCCCTTTGACCCCTTTACCCACCTTTGCCGGCGAACGAACTGAAGTGGTCGCGCTTGGGACGGCTCCCAAAAGTTTGTGTGGAAGGCATTTCCTTCTTCACGACAGCGTACATTACATTGAAACTTCAAAACATTTCCTTTCACTTTACTCCGGGAGTTGGTTTGTATCTGCCTGAGCAATAGTCGTCTTCATGAGTTCAACGAGCTGCACCACGAGCTCTTCTACAGCATCGCTGCTAGCCCGCACTGTTAGAACGGTCTTTGATGTCGCCGCCGTGACATCCACCGTCGCCAAGAAGAACCACGAGTGATCTCGTTGCTTCGCGTAGAAGACGTACTTCTCAATGCCGTTGACGGTCCCGCTAGCCATACACGAGATTCCATGCGCCTCCATCTTCTTCACCAGCGTATCCGACTCCAGCCTGTTGGTATCAGGTAACTCGTCTTGGAACCTAATGGCATTTACTCACGTTAGTCTTGGAACACTCCAGCACATTACGAATCACTTTCACATACCTTTCGACGTATTCGTCCCACATGCTTTCGAACCGCTTTGGGTGAAGCCTTGCCTTGCGATCGAGGTCTAGGCGCAGCTTCTTCGGCGCCATCGATTTAGGAACGGCTAGCGGTGTAGGCTTAGTGGTAGGAGCAGCAGCACGAGGCGGGGGTGGTGGTGGTGGGGCCTTCCACTTCATAGTGATCGCAGGCATCCTGTAAACAGAGAGTCAAATTATTAGGTGCAGAGATCCTTTGACTGAGTTCGTAGTAACTTACTTTGCTCGAAGTGCTGAAGCAGGCTTCCCTGAGGCACTAGAGTTACTGTTAGGTGCACTTGTTGTCGCAGGCTTTTTGATGAGACTGCAATGAGACCATACGAACTAAAGAGTTAGAGTACACATAACAACTACTGTAGAGATCATCAAATTGTGCCCCAACGACGAACGTACCTTTCCATTTCGATGTGATCTTCTCCCTTTTTGGAAATCGCAGCCCGACTGGAGGCTACGCGATTTGATACCGGCTTCGCCGATGTCCTACCGCCCGATCCGTGAGTGTGTTTCTTACTGGGTGAGCGGAAGCAGCTAGTGACAACACGTCCCACGAGGCGAACACTGGGCCGCTTGCGTCGAATATACAGCGTCACTGCAAGCCCCACCGCCACGGCGATTGCCATGGAGCCAACTATACCAAACACAAAGATATCAGAACAACTGCACACCAACAGCACACATCTGAATGACGCAACGCACCTTGCCAAGTCGCGTACGGGAAGGATGAAAACAGCGCTTGGCCGCTCGTCGAATCAAGCGAGAAGCGGTCGAAGAGACTGTCTTCGCCTTGAGGCTCAACTGCTTCTTCTCTCGCGAGAAACTTCTTGCCATCAAGTATACCTTCAAACACGTGCGATCGAAAGCCGCTGTGTGAAATATACAGCTCATAGCTCTTGGTCGAGTCCACCGCCGCTCCAGTAATCGCCTTGAATGACACGACCTCGCTCGTATCAGGCAGCACCGCCGCCGGTGTGACCAACGGTAGAACGATCCCCTCCGCCTTATCCTCCTTCGCTCGAGTTCCTCCCTTCTCCACCAGCGTCAACCGGTACAAATGCAACGGTGTCTTGCCGCCGTTCTTCACATGCAGCTGCACGTGGGTGAAGAACGTCTGCTCCTTGGTCGGTTCACTCACTCCTCCATCCTCTTCATCGCCTCCGTCCGACCAAATGAGCGTCTCCCCTAGAATAAACTGCGGCAGTCCACTGCCACTGGTCGGTAGGTCGTACGCCGGGGAGACCGGAACATGTCGTACCATGCCCGTGGTTTGGTCGAACGAGACCCTCTTCTCCGTCTCAAAGAGCCTCTCCACCTGTCGCTTGGTCTCGTGACCCCAGGCCTCCAGACTCTCCTCCACCTCCATGTTAGACCTGGAGCACACCGACGCGATCCCCAGCAGGGCGATCGTGGAGGACTCGACGTCCTCCGGCTCCAGCACGCAGTCCACCGCGTGCAGCGAATACGTCCGCAGGGACGACTTCAAGTGGCCAACCACCGCGTTCATGGGCGAGCTGCGCAGACACCCTTTGCCGGCGGACGCATCCACCTGTCCGCCCATTGCGTTCTCCACGTCGCGGCTCGGGAACGCGATGTCGATGCCCACGTCCAGGCAGAAGACGGGAGGCGCCGCGTCGTCCGCTGGAATGTCCTTGATCTGAGGCGCCAGGCTGCGCAGAGAGCCCGGAACTTCGGCGGCGGAGGCGTGGAGGGTATTGCCTAGATGGAGATGGAACAACAGGCAGAGCGGGAGAAGTACATGGAGCCGCAGCGGCGCGAGCCGCCATAGGTCGCGCATGGTATGGTGATCAACGCTGGAAGGCTGTTCGATATCTCTCTCTTCAAATCGCAGCGTAATTCAGAGTAGCAAATCCGAGTAATTATGCACAGAATTAGAGATAAAACTGAGGATCTGCCCCCGATTGTGTTTCATTTCAATTTCGAGCCGAGAAGCATGGCTGACGCTGAGGAGAAGCGTCGCGCGCCGGAGGTTGTTGACCTGGTGGACGACGAGGACGGAGACAACGATACCCACAATGAAGAAGAAGACGTCATGGAGGACACCGAGGAGGACGCTGTGAGTCGATAGAGAAAGTGTACAGTACTGAAGTGATTGGACCATTATTCCACTAACTTGCAACTTCATCATTGTCCTGTTGTACTGTACTGTGCCATACGCAGTGCTGCATCTGCCAGGACCTGGTGGACGTCCTGAAGCAGGGGGTCCTGTCCGGGTGCGACCACCGCTTCCACTTCGACTGCATCGTGGCCTGGGCCAAGGTGACCAACCTCTGTCCGCTCTGCAAGACCAAGTTCAACTCGGTCACCCGGCAGGACGCGCAGGGCGTCGTGGTGCACCGAGAGGCCATCCTCGACCACAAGCAGGTGTACCGACCGGACCCATCGGACCACGACATTGCCGCCCAATTGAGGCTCGTGAACCAGGCGAGGTGCGAGCTATGCGGCTCTGGGGAGGACGAGCACGTGCTGCTGCTGTGTGAAGCGCTGGGCTGCGGGGTGGCCAACCACACGTACTGCATTGGACTGCGGGCCGTGCCCAATACGTCGTGGTACTGCTCCAGACATGCCACTACGCAGCAGAGAGCGAGCGACGCTATTGTACGCCCGGCGACGACGGTGTCCACGCGCCGTCGGACGCGAAGACTGGCCAGTTTGATGTCGAACGTGCTCGGTGGGCGTAGGGAAACTACAGCGACGAGAGCTCGGCGACGAGGAAACCCAAACTTTGTGGCGGTGGGGGAGGCAGAGGACAGACGACCGATGCGCGGGATCGCCGCGGCGTATGCGCTGCGCATGTCGCGAGAGCTCATGCAGGTGCAACTGCGCGCTGACGCCATGTTTGCGCGTGGAGACTTGACGCAGTCGTCTTTGTATGGTCGGAGGGGTGGAAGCGATGCCAGTGCTGCTCGTAATGGAACAAGGTCGACCATAACACAGTCCGGTTCGTCGGCTATCGACCAAATGTGGGAAGATCATAGTCGAAGCAGACAGGAACTCGCAGCGGCTGCGATTGCAGCGCATGATCACGGGTCTGGAGGAGATAATGGGGGTACGCGGCCAAGCCAGCGCAGCAACAGTGTGTCCAATACGTTCGCTCCGGAGTATTGCGAGCTAGCCAAGCTGATGCAGGATGCAGTCAGTAGCGACAACTATGCGTCGTCTGTGACTCTGCTGATCCCCAAGACGGCCAAGCTGAGGCTGGTATCTCGAGTGAAAACCTTCTTTGGCCGACTCAACCAGAAGGAGAAGGCCGCTGCAGTTGAACTGGGATGTCTGGCGGTGCTGCATCAGTGGATTCGCGTGGCCGAACAGGAAGGTGGCAATACCGTCTCTGCGCCCAATCCTCAAGTGCTGGATGCAGTGCTCGGGATATTGGAGACGCTTCCCGTCCGAAAAGAAGATCTCGTGGAGGTAAGCACGCATGTCGTAGACTTTATCATATGAATTAGCTTAGCTGATCAGTATTGTTGATTTTTAGGAGCAGGGGTTGCAAGACACTATGGACAGGCTTTCGGAACTTTCTGATGTGAGCATTGAAAATCGGCAGCGGATTATCGAGCTCAGTGAAAAGTGGCGTGAGCTGAACCCTCCAGCGCCAGTTGAGCCACCTCGGTCCCCAGTAAACCCACAAGTGTCGTCGCCAGTTAACGCAGCGCAGAATTTGCCTGTAATAACAGCCTTCACCTCTCCAAAGCGACCAGCGCGATCAAGTAGCAAGCGGAAGCGAAAGCGCGAAGCGTACGTACCTCCCTCCTTTATTGCAGTTGTCTACGGTCTGAGCTAATGTGAACCTCTGCGTGCGAGCAGCTGGTCGGATACCGTTGTCGAGTACGTGAAGGCAAAGCTGTATCCGCTTTACAAGCAGAGCGACGGGGCCGGCAAGTTAACGAAAGACCGGTTCAAGGCGATTGTTAAGGAAGTGGCGGAGCTGTTCTCGCAAGAAGCAGCGTCCATGCAGTCAGCGTTGCTGCTGCCATCCGGGGAATTGTCCAACCTCGCCAAGTCACGTGTCAAGAAACTCATCGACAGAGTGTACAAGGCGTCCGCAAGCGGGGCTCCTGGTCGCGGAGCTAGTGCCCCAACTCCGTTGCTTATGCGCGCAGCTGTGCCGGCATCAACGTACTCTGCAGTCCCGTCTATCAAGCATCAACGAAGAAGATAAAGGCAAGATTTCAGGCACGGCACCTTTTCAAGGGAAGAAAGGAACAACTAATACTCAAACTCGACTGTACACTTGGATACACATACATTAACAAAACGAGACCATTTAGCCGAGCCGTTAAAGAGCCCAGTAATTTCTTTTCCAACTTCTCACGACAGGTACACTCCAAGGGCAGCCGAGTCCTCCTGCGAGATCCCGGCATCGTTCAGCCGCTTCTTCTGAATCATTTGCTCCACCATCCACTCCGTCTTCATCTTCTGCGTCGTCATCTTCGCCTGCTGGAGCTGCTCCTGCGCCAACGCGAGTTGCACCGCATGCAGCTCACTATTCCGCTGTTCGCGCTTGGTTTCAAGGTCCAAACGCCGGCTTTCGACCTCCAGACGCGCAGCTTGGATACTTAGTTTCCTTCTCAGATACTCCGTCGACCCCTTCCCGACCTGTTGCGTGCTCGAACTCCCAGGTCGCGCCACCTCCGGCGTCGTAGCAGCATTGCCATGTTCTCCCCCGTCATTCTCCTGCCTTGCGCTCGCCACCCTTTGTCTCTTGATTGTCGACTGGAAACTCTGAGGAGTCTCAACCTCCACTTCATTGGCCGGAGGGATGGGAGCAGGAACAGTAACCGGAGCAGGAGCGGGGGCAGGCACGGACATCACTGCAACCGGCACTGGGGTCTGCGTGTGAGTCTGGTTCTGCACTTGAGCTTGAAGCTGCGGCATGGACACAGGCGGAGTCAACGGCGCAGGCTGCATCATCCCAACACTGGCGAAAATCTGCTGCTGTTGTTGCTGCTGCTGCTGCTGTTGCTGCGCCGCCGTACTCACATAAGTACCCTGCTGCGGCTGGTGCTGTTGATGATCCACATAAATCTCCTGAGGCTGAGGCTGAGGCTGAGGCTGATGTGGTTGCTGCTGCTGTCCAGCATTGTCCCTGTAGACGTCCTGCGGCTGCTGAGGTTGCTGTCCACTATTGTCCCTGTAGACGTCTTGTGGCTGCTGTCCACTATTGTCTCGGTAGACGTCCTGTGTCTGAATCTGCTGCTGCTGTTGCTGTGGCTGCTGCTGTTCACCTCTGTAGATGTCATGGGGCTGGCCCGAGTTGTTATTGCCGTAGATATCGTGGGGCTGTTGCTGCGGCTGCTGTTGGTCTCCGCTATTGACGTAGATGTTCTGCAGCTCCGACGTGGACGTGGGCACGAAGAGCACGGGCTCCTCCAGCGGCGGCTCGAGCGCCTGCTGCTGGTTGTGAGGCTGAGACTGAGCCGGAGCCTGATGCGGCTGCGTCTGAGTCTGCTCCTGGTCGTGCGAGAGCAGCACCTTGACGAAGGCCTCCTTGTTGCGGCGGCGCGGGTTCGTCTTGAGCTGGCGCTGCGTGATCTCGCGCTTGAGCTGCGACAGCGACCAATCCTTGTAGTCGTCCGAGCGCGGGGGCGAGCAGCGCTCGTCGCCCTTGGCGGACCACAGCCGAGACACCTTGGGCGCGCTCCAGCTCGACGACGGAGCGTTCATCAGGAGGTCCCTTTGGGGCGGAGTAACTGTGCATTGATTTGCGGCAAGATCATGGAATAGCATAATTCAGTTGTACGCAATTGGGTAGGTTGGTATGCTAAAACGGGAAACTTTTTGCGAAGTCTCGATGTCTTTGAGCCGTACGTATGAATGACCCGTCAAGGCTTCGTTGAGAGGTAAGTATGAATGACCCGGTGATCCTAGGTATATTATACTCGTAAAGTTTTCGATGATCGTGTATGATACACGAGCATCGAAAACTTTACGAAGGAGCTATACGCTGACACGTCTCAAGCCGTAAGTATGAATGACCCGTCAAGGCTTCGTTGAGAGGCCCGCATGCGCCTATTGTAAATCACGGCATCAGCAACTTCATGGGGGCATTTTCGCCCTTCGGTTAGATTGGCTAACGGCAACAAAACAAACTACCGCACAAAAGCTACCACACCTCCGTGGTTTCATGTCAGTTCCTCAACCTCGGAGAAAGGTTTACAAGGTTAAAACGTTTTGAGGCATGCACTTCATCTCCCTTCAGGAGATTAAGCACTTGCTGCGATTCGCAGCTGGGTGGCGTGTTTCCTTCATGGCTACAGTACGCCAAGTCGTCTTGCATGTCATGGTGCGCTATTGTACCCCGCACAATACCTATCTAGCTACATCAAGTCGGTCATTCCTCATAGACTATGACGCAGAAGTTGGCGTGTTATCCCTAAGATAGGATCACGGTACTATGACTCATAGTACCGTGATCTATCTTAGGGATAACACGCCAACTTCTGCGTCATCATTGATCACCCAGTGCCTTACTCACAATATTCTCTCACGCCGAACTCCCACATTGTACAAACGCGATTTACGAGTCCAATTCCCCACTCTTCACTTCGCTTTCCACCCAGAGTCCCCCACAATTCGAGCGAGAGTGGCGTCCAGGATGCTGAGGGCGTTGGCAGTTTTCGCCTTCGCCGCAGTTCGCCACGTTGCTTCGGACAGCTCAGCGAAGCGTTCGGAGGTCCTCACGGCGGTGGATTCTCCGACGAGGGCTCAATCGTGAGGTTGTTGGTGGTCAAGTTCTTCTGTATTCCAGCTAAAGTAAGAAGCCTTTAATAAGCGCGAGATTAATGTGGGCGACTAGATAACGGAGGAGCTTAATGGACGTCGGAACGAGGATCTTCCCGCAAGGCACAGCGGAGAGAGAGATGTCATCGAATCGATGACATCGATGAGGCTGCCCCGAATCTTGCCCGGCTCATTTAGTGTACAGAAGTTTCGGACAGGCCACATGCCCTCGGCCACATGCTTTCAATGCCGCGACGCTGTGCTGTTCGTACCGAAAGCGGAGGAAGACTTTCCGCCTTCCAGCATGGATACCGGTAGCTCTACGTCTCAAATGATATTTTTCTTAAGACCGTTTTAACTCTTTAACTGCAAATTCAAGGCATTGGGATGAGTTCACATACTTATGAAGATCATGCAGCACTCGCTTGCTCCAACACCAGACCAACAACAAACTGACGAAGTGCAAGCGACAGCAAATCATTTCTCTATCCGTTTGGGCAAAGGTCTCGTTTGAGACGGGCACCCGATGTCCCTATCATTCTCGGTTCTCCAGTCTCGAGTGCACACGTAGTGTGCTTAGACTCGAACTTGCAGGCCGGGACTCACTCGTATATCATGGCCCTTCCAGTTATGGTCACAGCTCTCCAGGTTATCGTGTTCACAGTGCTGCTCGCAGTCCAAGAGGTAACTTCGGACGATGTTAGACTTCTCCGACCAAGCGTCGGTCGTGTCCGGACAGACCGTCACCTCCATCACCATCCGGGCGGGTGACCGCGCTTGGGGATATCGGCACCTACAGCTCAGACATTCACACATGGAGGAAATGGCGGAACCGACAACACTCTCGCTTGCAGAGGGTGAGAACATCAATTATATAGAGGCTCATTGGGGCGAGAAGGACGGCCACACGAGAGTATTCTACCTAAACTTCGGAACAAGTGCTGGCAACTCGGTCTCTGGCGGCTCACAGACCGACTCGAAGGGATCAGTGTCAGCACCCGAGGGGTATCAACTGGGAGGGTTCTTTAGACGTGACGGCGATGAAATCGATACGCTGGGCGCTATCTGGTCGAGTATTCAAGCTGCAGATGACACTCCAGGCACAGTCGCTCCGACCGACATACTGGATAGTACAGCAGGATCAGCTTCAGCGGCAGCTCCGCCTGCCACCTCCGAACCTGCACCTACGGCCACTTCAGGTTCTAGCCCTATGAGTGCACCAGCGTCTGCTACCGGATCAGGATCCGCACCAGCTCCAGCTCCAGCGGCTCCAAGTTCGCCCAAATCGTCAGCAGGTTCAGGATCTGCTGCTCCAGTAGCTCCAGCTCCGTCCGGATCTTCAGGCTCCAGTGCCCCAGCGCCTTCCGGTCCTGCAGTGCGGCTCAGTGAGACCTTTGGTGGTCCCCATGGTAACGAATTCACGGATCAAGCCGCCGCTACGTCAGGCCAGACTATCACTTCGCTCTCTGTTCGTGGTGCCGCCCGCATTGACGGTCTCACTCTTGAAGTTTCTGGACCAAAACCTCAGACGTTCACCCACGGAGGCACTGGAGGAGATCCGTACACGCTCAAGCTCGGCGAAGGCGAGTTTATCACGTCGATGGAAGCTCACTGGGGTCAGAAGGAAGGCCATACTCGCATCTTTACCAAAACTTCGGTACGAGTGCCGGTAACTCCGTCTCGGCAGGAACGCAGACGGATGAAAAGGGCTCAGTTACTGCCCCTGACGGCTATCAACTTGGAGGGTTCTTCGGTCGTGACGGTGACGAGATCGACCTCCTTGGAGTCGTATGGACTAGCATTGCTGTCGTGAAGGATGCTCCCCCTACGTCAGGCTCAGGAACGGCAGCCAGTGCGGCAGTGGACGTGTCGGACCAAGACATTGTACTCAGTGACCCCTCACGGCAACGCGTTCTCGGATATCGACTCGATCAAGTTCTTGCAGACTGTAAGTTCGATCACGATCCGCTCTGATAAGCGCGTGGACGCTATCACGTTGCAAGTCCTGGCGGTAAGGTTTTAAACAGGTCTTATGCAGGTCTGGTCTGTCTTGGTCCGTAGGACCAAAACAGGACCGAAATAAAATTAGCCTCCAAATGGGAACTAAAAAATATCCTAACAAAACTAGGTTTTTAAAAAAACTCTATAATTGTATTGGTAAACGGAAATTAGATGTATTATGTATTGGAAGGGAAATTGCATAATAAGCAAACCGTGTCAGGGCCTTCAACCTGCTGTCAACCGTTAATTGTCGGTCATGCTGCGGGTAACCCGGCTTGTACGTCGCTCGACTCTGGCTGCCCGGGCCGTCCGACTTGGTCTATCCACTTGGGCTTCCTGGGAACGCATCGATGCTAGACCTCCATGATCACCCCTGCCACCTCGAGTTGAAGCTTTACGACCACCGCGAGTTGAAGCTGTACGACCACCGCGAGTTGAAGCAGCACGACCAGCGTGACTGGTTCGTGAGTTCGACGACCTACTGGCTTCACGACGCGCAGCGTTAACACGCGATGTCAAGTCGACCACAACTGGCAACTCGATCTCCTCGTGAGCTGGGGCAACAGCTCTGCGATTAGAGATATCGCCAAGCCGTTGCACGTACCGCCGCGATAACGTGTCGATTGTCGATACGAAAGCGGGGATGCTTGGGTGTGGCGCAGCGATGGCTGCGTTGAGTTCCCGGTTGATCCGCTCCAGGGGGTTGTTGGTTCGGCTTACCACTCCCAAATCCATGCCATAAACATTCCACACATCGACTGGAAAAATGTTGATCCATGTCCGACGAAAGTACTTCCAGAAACGATCCCACCCAACCGCCGAGTACTCAATCTCTTCGGTACGGCAGCGAGACATAATCAACTCGGAGACATAGTTGATTCCGTGGGGATCGACATGAGCAGGTACGATCACGGTTAGCATGTCCAACACGCCGACTTCCATCCCAATCGAGATCTCCTGGGGTCGGATACGCAACTTCATCATGCGTCGTCGGGTCGCTTGCTTGAAGTGAAACAAGCATCCGATGACCCTGGCGTGCGGAAACTGGTCGGTCACTGAATCGATCAGCGCTGCCTCGAAGTCGCAGACGACACTCCCAGGTTGAAGGCGACTAACCGTGCAGTCATTCATGAACCGCATTAACTTTTGGTATAGTTGATGGGTTTTGCCAGTCGTAAGAGCGTAAACGCAAGGCACGAACACGCCACTTGCTGCGTCGCTCACCATCAACACGACACACTGGTAGAACGACCTCGGGACGCACCGGAAAGTTCCGTCGACGAATATTACCTAGCCCGGATACCGAAGTAACTCCAGCAGTCGAGCGTCCGCCCAACCCAGCACACGCTGTAGCCGCTCGTCCTCCGTAAAGACGTGGTGGAACTGGAAAAAATTCAATGTAGTCCCTTGAACCAGGCTCTGCGGTGCAACCTTAACCATTCCATGCACGTTTCCACCGAAATGAACACGTCTCGTGCGGTACATATGTTGCCGGACTTGATGTCGTGTCAGTCCTTGAACAACCGCGCTGTCGTCTCTGACGAACAACTGCTCGCGGACCGCCAACGAAATCTGTTGCGCCGTGTGTGAAAGGTGCCGAATCGACAATCGATCAACCTCGGCCTTCATTTCCTCGGTGACGTCAACGTATCGGCTTGGAGCTTGGCCCGTCCCTTCACAAGTGTGTGGCGTAAAATTGTAGAACACATCTCGCGCAAAACTGTAGTCGACTTTCCCTTTGCACCCCGGAGTACGTCGGTAAAAGCTGCACCGGAAGGAAATCTTGCGCGAGGATTCTCGGGCTTTCGTGTACTGATGGCCGTTGAGTTGGATGACGGTGCGATGCGCTGTCGCGACGAGGTCGATTCCCGCATGCACTTGACGCCCTGACGCAGAAGGTTGAACTGCGAGCTCGTCGCCTTCGTCCTCACTGCTAACAGTCTCCACTTCAGGGTCGTATGCGTCAGAGTCGTCCAAACAGCTGCTGGCTTCGCTGTCGTCCATGTCATAGCGGGAAGAACCGAGAACAAGTCCACCGGGCAGCCTGGTCACATCCCCTTGAGTGGACACGCTTGAGCCACCGCTGGAGACCGAGTCATCGTCAACTTCAATATCTCGCGGGGGAGTCCCAGCCGGCGAGTCTTCATCATCGCTGTCGTCATCACTGCTGAAACAGGGTTCTCGATCCCCATAAACAGGAGAGATATAGACAGCATCGCTGTCAGCATCACTGTTGCTCGCCGACGCTCCTCCACGATCCGAATTGAAGCCAAATTCCCACTGCTGGTCGAATTCACCGTCGCTGTGGTGGCTTGAAGAGGTCGGAGTTGATGCGGTGGTGGTTCGCATCACGACTTGACGCAGACCAGGGGTTGCAGGGTGGAGGCGGCGAAGGCGAAGAGCTGGTGGGTTGTCAGAAAAAATCCGAATGAACACAAATTCACACCGTTAGAGCAAAGCCCAACAGCAGCAAAAGTTTTTGTTACCAGTCGAAACCTACGTAACTACTGGTATGTTTGGACACCCCCGTTCAATCGCATAATGTTACTAATAGATCGAGTTATTTTAGCCAATAAGTGTCCGTCAGTATTCGAACTTGCGTATTCTTAGCAGCACAATCCCACGGAACGGAATTTGGCGCTCCCTGTTCAATCGCATAGCGCTTGAGAATGTTCAGAAATCTAGCCTATAGGAAGCCTTCACTATAGAAAGTTTTCCGTTTTTGTCTTTTCAGTGTCGATATACAACTTCCCAACCCTGGACAATCTCATGATGTTGGGAATAAATAGTCTAAAGATTTGAAATAGACAATAAGGCCGATTTTTGATGGAATAGTTCCACCATGCAATAATATTAAAAATCTTGGGATGTTCTAAGGGTAGCACCCTGTTACATAGACCACCTCTGTAAGCCTAAACTTGGAATGGCCCAAACTACGATTTAGATCGAGATTTTGAGATCCAGTCTTCAGTCCGGTACACTTACTACTCTCAGCAAACTAACGGTGATTTGAATATAACAAACATTGGATGAAGGGGCCAGCTCTGATCAAATGGCGACTACCGCTTTACCGGGCGCTGCTAAAGGGGTGGCTAGCCCCTCCATTTGTCGTCGTTGCCTTTACATAGCCTTTTTTAACCGCCTATTCAAACGATAGTAATAGCTTCGTAAACTTAAAGGTCCTCGATACTAAACGTACGAGGAAGATAAATTGATTTAGAAATTATCCTATATTGACCAATTCTACCTTTAGTACACCATTCCCATTGTTGTTATGCAATATTCGTCTATCACACGGACATGTACCGAATATCAGACATGTTGTGAACCAAATTATAATCCCCAGCAGTACTATACTAAGCTCTATCATCTACTACTACTACTAAATATCA
This sequence comes from Phytophthora sojae, assembly GCF_000149755.1. Lineage (NCBI taxonomy): Eukaryota > Oomycota > Peronosporomycetes > Peronosporales > Peronosporaceae > Phytophthora > Phytophthora sojae. The sequence goes on from NW_009258119.1 coordinate 4,893,316, forward strand.
CGATATTATATCAAAGTGAAGAGGGTCTAAAATTAGCGTGTTTCGTAGTGATACCATTTGGGTCTCGGCATCCACCGGGGAAATCATACTTATTTCCCGTTCGGTCTCGTTTAGATGTCGTAGGACCAAAACAGGACCAGACCTGCATAAGACCTGTTTAAAAATCTTCCCAGTGGAGCTGACGATGTCTCACGGAGGCAAAGGTGGAGAGGACAAGACGCTCACGCTTGCCCCTGGGGAATACGTCACGTCAATGGAGGCTCATTGGGGCAAGAAAGATGACCACACGCGCGTATTCTACCTCAACTTCGAGACGAACAAGGGTAACTCGATCTCTGGAGGCACGACAACAGACGACAACGCAGTAGCTAAAGCTCCCGACGGGTTTCAACTCGCTGGGTTTTACGGCCGCGCGGAGGACGGGGTTGATCAACTGGGGGCTATTTGGACGAGGATTTCCGCTAAGGATCTAGAGCTCACGGACGAGGAGGACAGCTCTGGCTCCGGTGTCATGTACGGAACTACCATCCGCAACTGGGTGGGACCCACCATCGGAACGTCCTCTGATACAGCCTGCTATCGTAAGTCGGTGGACTTCGACAGCAAGAACATTTGCCCGCTAGGATACGGCAAGGAGGACACCAACTGCCAGGCTCAGTGTCCGCTGGCATACCCGGTACAGTGCTCCTTGGAGTGCATCCCTCAGAACGATGACTGCGTGCTTGAAGCGCTCTCGAAGATCGGATCCGTCGTCACTGTGGCGCTCAACGCCGCCACTGGAGGCGTCTTTGGAGAGATCTACGCGACGTACAAGACGGCCAAGTGGGCTGTCACCTGCGCCGCCAACATTGTCACAGTAGTCCGCGGTTTAATCTACTACCTCCGCTACCGACAGACCTCAGCGCCGCAAGGAGACACGGCCGAGCTACTCACTGCTGCGTATCAGACGGATGTCGTGGTCTACGATCTACCCGTCGCAGTGTGCACGTGTCTGGGTCTTCCGGTCCCGAAGAACGCCAAGTTTGCCGACACTGTGCTTGTTATCGTCGAGGGTATCGTGAAGCAAGCCACCACCAACGGAGAGGAGATCGTCTCGACTGGAGAGAACGTGCTCAAGTTGCTCACTGGTACTGGAGCACTCAACGGCACGTCGGACACGACGGTGGACGACCTCCAGGACTTGATCAGCAAGAACTCGAGCTGCGGCTACGAGCTCAAGCGCCTCACCCACCACGTCGTGCGTGCAGTCAACGACGTCCGAAACTCGACTCCAGACGCCTCTGCTGATGACGTCCGCGTGAGCGTCTACAAGTCTTCGATCGTGATGAACGACATCCCCACCGTGACGAATATGTGCATGGGGGAACTGCTAGACAACAAGACACTGACAGCCGCGTTCGAGACGCGTGATATGCTGCGGAAGACGTTCGGCGTGATCGTCGACCAGCTCATTGATACCGGCACGACCGACATGGGCAAGAATGTGGCGAAAGACGACTACATGCTCAAGGTGGCGAATATGGGTCTTGTAGTGCTATCGACCCGACGGGGATCGCGTACATGGCGTCGCAGTTCGTGCAGCCGATCTGCGGCCCGACTGCGTATCTGGGCGAGATCGACGACGGGCGACTGTCCGATGCTCTGGGGTTGTCAACAGTGGACGAAGCGTTCATCGGCAGCTACGGCACGTGGACCAAGAAGGGCGACGGCGTGGTTCACCTCATCTTTGATAGCGTGGATATCTACGACGTCAAGGTGGTCATTCATTCGGGTGGAGACAAATATGCCGAGGTGAAGGTGGGCGCGGGGGAGACGGTGACCTGGGACGCCACGATCCCGGAGTTGCAGGACAAGACGCTGTACTTGGATCGGTGGCGGCCTGGAATTCTAGGGCTGCCTGGTTCTGGCGGTGGTTCGTTGTTGCTGTGGGTCCCGAGGTCGTCGGAGGGAGGACACCTTGAGATGCACGTGCGCATCAACCCGAGCTAGGTTTTTCGTAGTGGCGTGGTGTAGGAAGCTAGAGCTTGAGTAGTAATAGGTGAATTCCATGGACAGTTCCTGCTGTATAATGGTCAAGTTTAACCCTCTGCACCCTCGGCGGGGTGCACAAAGGAGACAACGCGTACGTGCTCATCTAAAACGACCCTATGCAGCTGACCAGATGAGTATGAGTATTGCCGTCGACTTTAGAGCGTTGAAGACCGCAAATCGAGTGTCACTTGCAGGGTAAGCACTTGGTCGACGTGCTTGCTCAGCAAGCCTCACAAGTTGTGAGGTGCGTCCATCAGTCTCCAATGTGGCCATTCACCCGTCATTGACTACCTCGCAGCCGATTCCACGGACCGACAAAGGTACATGTGCAACTTGCACAGTTAGCTTAGTCTGCAGACGAAAGCCTTTGATCCGACCCGTGCACATCTTGTCGAGTCCAGGCATCAGATCTCGGTAATCGCGCTGAGCATTCCAAGAGCATCCCCAATCCCATGATCACCAGATTCATGTAAGTTGTCAATCCGACCTGCTCTCGTGGTTTGAGTAGCTTTGGCACTCTCAACGACGATGATCGCTATGGGTAGCACGTGTACTGTAGCGACTTGCTTTAACAAGCTCGCAGGCCTCCGGGACTGCAACTTGAAGAGGTACATTTAACTGTCATGGAGAGGGTCCTGCAACGTGCTTGTACATGCACCAGTCAACGCATGACCAGCCAGCTGCTCCCGGCGCAGCTCCACAGCAATCACCAAGGAGCTTCATAAATTGGTCTACAGCTTCACCCTACGTGGCGTTGCTGTGCTGTCCGACAGCACTGCATAACGTTCATCACGCGTAAATCCTTGGCATTCTCCAAGGCATCAGCACTCTACTATTCCAGCTTGTCGCCGAGGAAGCATGCACCAAACCAACGGGTCAAGCTTCTGGCGCCTCGTTCGTAGCGAGAATCTAGCCGGAAGGCACTAACACCGGAGTGGCACGCTGTCATCTCGGTCAGCACGAGGTGCTAATCCCCAGTCCCTTATCTGGTCTAGGAGTGCCTTTCCACCGCCGTTGCAAGAGGTCTCGCTGTCTCACATGTCAACAAGGCAACCACAACATCCGCTCGGGGATCGGGGCAACCGATTTCCGCATGGACTCGGTCACTCGCGTTTTTGCAGGTTCTGACACACAGCCAAACCAGCGTCTGAATCTGAAACAGCAGACGTTGTTGCCATCATGGTGGCTATGGCTCTACGGGCATTCGTCTGCGTGCTGCTGGTCGCCGTTCATCGGGTTGCATCGGACAACGCCGTACAATTCAGCGATACTTTCGGAGGCCCCCATGGGACTGAATTCTCGGACGAAGCCTCGGTAGTCGCCGGAGAGACCGTGAGCTTCATCACCATTCGTGCCGGTGCTCGCGTGGACGGCATTTCAATGGGTGTGTCGTCGCCTACAGCCCAGACGTTCACGCACGGAGGAAGTGGCGGGACGGACAACACGCTCACGCTCGCGACGGGCGAGTACATCACGTCGATGGTCGCCCATTGGGGCAAGAAGGACGGCCACACTCGGATCTTCTACCTCAGCTTCGGTACAAGTGCTGGCAACTCGATCTCAGGTGGAACGCAGACCGACTCGGCCGGATCCACGACGGCCCCCGAGGGTTACCAGCTTGCAGGGTTCTACGGTCAAGACGGCGACGAGATCGATCTACTCGGTGCGATCTGGGCGAGCATTGATGCGACGACGGAGAGCCCCGCCACGGTCGCCCCTACCAACGATTCGTCAGCATCCGCTTCCACGTCGGTAGAGCAGAATTCTGTGGACCAAACGGACCTGTCAACGTCCGTGGAGCAGAATTCCGTGACCCAAACGGACTTGCCACCAGCTTCTTCAACGGGTTCATCGGCTCAAAGCTCGGGGATGGATGACGGGACACTCATTGTATCTGAATCTCCGAGCACCACTGCTCCAGCTTCAGCTTCCTCGGGATCTGCTACTCGCCTAAGCCAAAGCTTCGGTGGACCTCACGGCACGGAATTCTCGGACTTGTCGCTGGCGACATCGGGCCAAACGATCACCTCTCTCACGATTCGTGCGGGAGACCGCGTCGACGGCCTCACTCTACAAGTGTCAGCCCCGACGGCGCAGACCTTCACCCACGGCGGAACTGGGGGGTCGGACAACACTCTCACGCTCGAGTCAGGCGAGTACATCACGTCCATGGAGGTTCACTGGGGCCAAAAGGACGGGCACACGCGCATTTTCTACTTGAGTTTCGGTACGAGCGCTGGCAACATGGTTTCTGGAGGAACTCAAACGGATCAAAGTGGCTCGGTGAGCGCACCTGACGGGTATCAGCTGGGCGGGTTCTTCGGCCGTGACGCGACCTTCTTGGTGCGATCTGGACGAGTATCGACGCCATTACGGCAAGCTCTGGAAGCTCAGCCACCACCACGACTGTATCGGATAGTGACATCGTCCTTAGTGACCTGTACGGCGGTCCCCACGGCGTCGCGTTCTCTGACATCAACTCCATCAAGTTCCAGCAAACGGTGAGCTCTATTACGATCCGCTCTGGTGACCGTGTGGATGCCGTGACGCTGCAGGTCACCGCACTGGTAGAGGTTACCATGAACCACGGAGGCTCAGGAGGAACCGATGCTACGCTCACACTTGGGGTTGGGGAGTATATCACATCCATGGAGGCTCATTGGGGCAAGAAGGACGACCACACGCGGGTGTTCTACCTGAATTTCGTCACGAATTTCGGCAACTCCATCTCTGGAGGAACTCAGACTGATGACAAGGCCACTGCTACCGCCCCTGATGGGTTCCAACTCGCTGGGTTCTACGGTCGCGCGGAGGATGAAGTTGATCAGCTTGGTGCGATCTGGACGAGGATCTTAGCCACGGACCTATCGCTGTCCGATGAAGAGACGAGCTCGAGTCTAATTTACGGAACTACCATCCGAAACTGGGTGGGCCCCACCATCGGCGAGTCCAGCGACACGGCGTGCTACCGGAAGTCGGTAGCTTACAACACTACCAATATTTGTCCGCTGGGATATGGCAAAGACGGTAGCGACTGTGTGGCTCAATGCCCATTGTCGTACCCGGTCTCATGCTCATTGGAGTGTATCCCTCAGAACGACGACTGCGCGCTCGAGGTGCTCTCAAAGATCGGATCCGTCGTCACTGTGGCTCTAAACGCTGCTACTGCCGGCGTCTTTGGAGAAATCTACGCAACGTACAAGACCGCCAAGTGGGCTATCACCTGTGCCGCGAATATTATCACAGTGATCCGCGGTCTCATCTACTACCTCCGGTACAGACAAACGTCGGCGCCTGAAGGAGACACAGCGGAACTGCTCGTCGTAGCCTACCAGCTCGACGTGGTGTTGTACGATCTCCCCGTGGCTGTCTGCACTTGTCTCGGCCTACCCGTTCCCAAGAACGCCAAGTTTGCTGATATTGTGCTGAAGGTTGTGGAGGGTATTGTGAAGCAAGCCATCACCAACGGCGACGAGATCGTCTCGACTGCTGAGAACGTGCTGAACCTCCTTACGGGTACTGGGGCTCTGAACACGACCGACTCGACCGTCGATGAGCTCCAGGACCTCATGGATACCAACTCGAGCTGCGGTTATGAGCTCAAACGCTTGACGGATCACGTCGTCCGCTCGGTTAATGAGATCAGCAACGCAACCCCCGGAGTCAATGTGGATGATATTCGAGTAACGGTGTACCAGTCGTCCATCGTGCTGAACGGCATCCCTGCTGTGACCAACTACTGCATGGGGGAGCTTCTGGCCAACAAGACGCTCACAGCAGCGTACGAGACGCGCGATATGCTGCGGACAACGTTCGGGGTTATCATCGACCAGCTCATTGAGACCGGCACGACGGATATGGGCGAATCGGTTGCGGAAGACGAGTACATGCTCAAGGTGTCGAACATGGGGCTTGTTGCCTTGTCGATGATTGACCCGACGGGTATCGCGTACATGGCGTCGCAGTTCGTGCAGCCGATTTGTGGACCGACAGCATATTTGGGCGAGATCGACGACGGCACGCTCTACGACGCTCTCGGACTTACGACGGTGGACGAGGCGTTCGAAGGAAGTTACGGCACGTGGACCAAGAAGGGAGACGGAGTTGTCCACCTCAGTTTGGAGAGTGTGGACACCGAAGACGTGACGGTGGTGGTCCACTCGGGAGGCGACACGTACGCTGAGGTGAAAGTCGGAGCGGGCGAGACTGTGACCTGGGACGCCACAATCCCGGAGCTGCAGGACAAGACCATGTACATCGATCGCTGGCGTCCGGGCCTTCTGGGTCTGCCTGGATCCGGAGGAGGTTCGCTGGTGCTCTGGATCCCTCGGTCATCGCAGGGCGGCCACATCGACATGCACGTGCGTATCAACGTTAGTTAAGTTTTATGAGCTTGTGAGTTGGATTGAACTCGGATCAAGTCGAAAAGAAAAATTTAATGTCATTGGAAATGGTGTTGAGGCTGATACCTTTTCAGCAAGGCTGCAACTAACTCACTGTAGAGGCGACCTGTTCAATGAACTAGGTGCACTACGTGTATATTGGTAGACCACGATACATGTAACGTTAGTAGTCATCACGATAGGAAGACGCCATTTCATAACCGAGGATTTCAAAGTGGAAATCACTTGTAGAACGCGCAAAATACCCTAAATCAAATGGTTTTAGCACGAGCTTATGATAATGCACGGTACGGTCTAACAAAAAAATACTCGCCCAAACAAAATCCGGGATTTGGTCCACGAGTTCTCAACACTTCATGCGAGCGGAACGGGGGCACCGTGCACCACTCCCACGAATACAAATCTAAACTTACCGCCGCAAAGCGGCGGCGCTGTAAAAACATAAGCGCAAGACGCCCCTCTTGCGGTTAAATCGCGATTCGTAGTTAGGTTGATTAGTAACCTGGTGTTTTGACGCCGGCTACTTCGTTATGTAACCTCCGCGCGGCAGATCAAAGACAGCGGATACAGTGACACCTCCCTAAATGAACCCCTCTAACTGACTATGTGTTCCCTATCTGGTTAGGATTCCTCGACTGCAAACGGGATTATATGGATTTCACTATAGGTGTTCTATAACTGATCAAAAACCTCTTTATTCTCTAAATGGTCGCCATTGTTGGCCTCAACCCTCTAAATGGACGCCTTAGTAATAGATCCAAACTCAAATATTTTTCTCAATCACTTCCCTGCCTCCTCCCACGTATGCCATTGCTACCACTACTCCCGCCACAACAAATCGAGCGAAGAGAGAAATTGTATTTGGGATGCTAAGTTGGAACAAAGAGTTTGCACTGCAAGCTTGTAAATACTGGTAAATAAGCTAGCCACAGTGCTTTACAATCAGCGCAGCGTACATATATATTTTACGAAAAGCTAAAATATTATGATGTCGAGACAACTAGGGGCTATGCAGTAGATACCAAGCAAAAGATAAAACTGCAGGCATGGTGGCAGGATATCGAGACAATAAATATTCCCATAACCTCAATGTATTGAAACTCACGTACACCCTGAGGGGGTGCGATTCTGCTAATACCAATGAGAAGAAGGAGTAGGAACAGACAATACCGCACCTACCGTTATTGGTTAAGTTCTGTACGAAACAAAACAAGAGTATGAAAATGCTACCAGGTAGAGAAAGCCCTTGTATTGTGCACCTAACATATGAAAATGTAGCCATTAGAAGTGTAGCCATTTCTTTATCTGATCAATTCGTTAACTGTATTAGACGTCACCAAAAACCACCATGTGCTGACATCCGTCCTGGGACCCCCGACAAATATAACAGCCAATAGGAGACAACATTCAGCAATCTCGCCAGAAGCAGCAAGTTGATGCCAACAAGATCAGCGACCGTCACTGCGGTGGAGGCACTGCGGGCCCGCAAGCTCGGACGGTGCATGAAGTAAGTGCTGCAGATCCTAATGAGATGTATGCGGTGACCTATGTTCTTAACTATTCGATTTGCTTGTGCTGATATGGCAGCATACTCTAGTGGTGATGTGAAGCCGACTACTGAGCGGGACAGACTTACCACAGCTAGCTGTATCAAGTGGCTGCCCAGAGCTGCTGCGGCCTCTACTCTGACTAGTGCTGTGGCTAACAAGAACAGGGGGCGAGGCCTTGATCGTGCTAGGCATCCTGCATCACTGTTGCACTAGATCTACCCGCGTCGATATGGTTTCGGCGACTCAGCTGGCGCAAAGCGCAGGCAAGCTCATGGAAGCCAACGTACCGTAGACGATTGAGGCTCACTTCGCCGGCGTTCTTTCAGTTGGAGATCGACTCCAACTCGTGCTATGTAAAGGTACATACTCATTTTCAAATGCGTTGTGGGGTGTGCTAATTACTAAGATACTACCACTTGTTGTATATTGATGTAGACATTTAGCTGGTGGCAAGCGGATTTATTCTGCATGAAAAGAAACTGGTAATAGACTGCATTGGTGCTGATTGGCGGTGCATGCAGTTCGGATTGGTGCTGTTGGGTCCACATCCACGCTTTCGTTTGTTGCAGCTTGCGCACGCTGGGCCTGTTGGCCGTGCACTGTTGAGCGTTTGACTGTGCACAAATGCAGGTGGTACAGGTGCTGGGTTTGAAGATACACTCCCGGATACCGGTGCTGCTGTTGGCACGTTGTTGCCTTCTGCTGCCTGTAGCACTGCGCGCCGTTTACGCTCTGCATTGAGTCGACAACGAAGTTTGTTCAAATCCAAGCTCCCGGACGGGTGTATCTGCTGGTATTTTGCGACGACACTCGGCCACTTTCCGTGAGCCCCTTTTCGAAAACTAGCCGCGTGCTCCAGCAGAGCATCTAGAGTGGTTTCGTCCAAAATTTCAAACCGACTTCTTTTTGGTGAGTGTGGAGCTTCTTGGCTACTTGAATTACTGGGGTTGGTCGCTGGTACCGACACACACAGCCATGCCAAATTGTAGCTGCTGTGTAGAAGCATCTACCGGTGCAAGAGGTTTCGGTGGACGAGATACTTTATTGTCTGTGAACGGATCTTGCGCGAGTGCCTCTACGGAGGCGTTTGGAGGTTGGATGGAGTTACACGAAGAAGTGTTGAGTTCGACACCTTCATATCTGCGACGCTTGTAGCTTACGGACCGGCGCAAAGAATCCCAGCGTCGCTCCAGAAATTCATCACTCTTCTGATTAATTCCCGAGCATGTGCAGGCGGCAAAATCGAGAGACTTGCTTGGCGTGCTTAATACCGACCGGTAATCGTGACGATGAAGTGTCTGCTTCGCTCTGTCGTAACGCGCTTCGAACATTTTTAAACTTAATCGTGAAGGATGAGCTTGACTTTTTGAGTGCGCCCCATCTCCTCTCTAGTGATACTTTGTCAAATGCTCGAACTCCACCGCAGACACAGCTCGCGAAGTCATAGAGTCTACAAAACGCCAGTCGTTTCTGCGAGACAATATTGGTCCGTCGAAGAGTGTCAAATAGTTGCTGCTGCAGCGCTCGCTCGGATCCTGTTTGACAACGACAGAATCGCCCAGCGCTTCCACAACGAATTTCCGCACGGCTGCCGCTTTATCAGAGATGAGATAGCAGTCGCCGTCTGCATCGAGCTGCGGTCGAACGTCAGAGAGTAGTTGCATGGTCTCATCTTTGTTTTCGGAGCTCGTAAGACGCCGACCAACTATCTGCCCGATTTCATTTTGCAACAGAAGCAATATTTTTGCGTCTGCTAGATTATCACGTTGTCCATGACCGCTCCACAGTTTCAATCGTTTGCAGAACTTCACCGAGTGATCAGCACGCAGGACCTTCTTCACTTTGGTCTGCTTCATTACTACTTCACACAGAGAGCCGTATAATTCAGTGTACGCCAACCAGGCGTCGGTCATTGAGCTTTGTGACACCACCTTGTTTTTTTCCAGGTATGCATCGACGGTGGGCGGGATCGGCGGCAAATAAGCGGCATTTTCGCGGTACTTCTGGCCGACTGCATAAACTAACTTTGAGAGCAACTCGTAGTACCTGTTGCGTCGACGTCTCTCCAAGTGACTCAAAGCACGCGAGAATCCATTGGGAGAGAGAATTCCTTCATGAACGTGCTCCATTAACCCCTTAGAAAACCCCATTTTCTTGCTAATGACGAACGGGAGATGTACTGCCACGTCTGGGTTAGCCTCGAGAAAGCTAGAGCTCAACGTTAAAAACGTCCTGGCCTTTCCGCTTGCAACTTTGCGGGCGCACTGGTACTTCACATAGAGAACATTATACTTGTATCCGACGTCCTCAATAACACGCTGCTTCCTCTCTTTCACGTTAGACTCACATTGACATCCTGGCACCACACAGAACGGACGCTTCCATCGTCTTCTTGCTTCTGGAACCCACACCAACACCGGCCGAGAAAAAAACGAAGCCAAGCTTGCTCCACACGATACAGATTCAGGAAAGACAGTCTGAGGTGGGAACGAACACGTGTCTAGAGCCTGTTGTACCAATCTTCTTCTCTCATTGAGCGGGATAACGTCGGGATCTCGTACTAAATCACCGCTAGCTTGCTCGCACATCGGGCCCAATTGTTGATCCGCCGGATTTATCTAGAGTGGAGCGACTCTTCGAGCCGCTCCGCCGGAGATAGCCGAAACTCGCCGGAGATAGCGGGGCCTGCCGGCCCCCGCTATCTCCAATAAATCCTATTCCTAGCTGGCGGCGGGGCCGCCCTTCGGGTGGCGGCGGGTGGCGGGCCGCAAGGCCCGCCAACCCTGGTCAAGCCGGAGGCCCATTGGGGCAATAAGGACGACCACACGCGCATCTTTTACCTAAATTTTGGCACGAGCGCCGGCAACTCGATCGCGGGAGGGTCCATGACGGACGACAAGAACTCGGTGACGGCACCCGAGGGCTTTCAGCTCGGAGGGTTTTTCGGTCGTGACGGTGACGAGATCAACCTGTTGGGCGCCATTTGGACGCGTATTGCTGCTGATACTCCCCCTCCCCCTACGGACCCGCCTGCTCCAGCTCCCGCTCCGGCCCCAGCTCCTGAGCCGGCGCCGTCGGAAGAAGTGCCGGCGGTTACTGAAGCCCCAGCTCCAGCGCCGGCGGAGGCTCCGGCACCGACAGCTACGGAAGCTCCAGCACCGGCAGCACCTGCCATCTCGGTGGAGGATTCCGTGCAGCTTAGTGAAAGCTTCGGCGGCCCCCATGGTACCGAGTTCTCGGATGAATCTGCTGCCACTTCAGGACAGAAAGTTGCGTCCATTACGATTCGAGCGGGCGAGCGCGTCGACGGCGTCGCGCTCGAAGTAACTGAGCCAAAAGCTACGACATTCAGTCACGGAGGAACTGGAGGAACGGAGAACAAGCTGACACTCGCTGCTGACGAGTATATTACGTCCATGGAGGCCCATTGGGGGAAGAAGAACGACCACACGCGTATTTTCTACTTGAGTTTCGGTACGAGCGCCGGCAACACGGTGTCGGGAGGGTCCATTACGGATGATAAGAACTCTGTTACGGCCCCTGAAGGTTTCCAGCTTGGTGGATTCTTCGGCCGTGACGGTGACGAGATCGACTCCCTCGGTGCGGTTTGGACGAGATTGAACTGGTGACAGCCGCACCAACTCCGGCTCCGGTACCCGAGGAAGCTCCAGGTACAGTGAAGCCGGCAGGTTCAGGCTCAGTGGCGTCTGGAGGTACGACCACGAAGGTGAAGCGAGCTAGTCAGTTGAGCGAGTCGTTTGGTGGACCTCATGGCAACCAGTTCTCCGATCAACCGGCTGCTACTTCAGGACAAACAATCACGTCACTTACAGTGCGTGGCGCGGAGCGTATTGACGGTCTCACTTTGGAAGTGTCGGCACCGACGGCTCAGACATTCACACACGGTGGAACGGGAGGAGATCCGTACACGCTCACGCTCGGTGAAGGGGAACATATCACGTCAATGGAGGCTCATTGGGGTCAAAAGGACGGCCATACACGCACCTTCTATCTGAATTTCGGTACCAGTGCCGGCAATTCCGTCTCCGCAGGTTCTCAGACTGACGAGAAGGCTTCGATTACTGCGCCGGAAGGTTATCAGCTCGGAGGATTCTTTGGGCGTGACGGCGATGAGATTGACCTGCTTGGTGTCGTGTGGACGAGCATTGAAGTTGTGGGGGAACCTGCAGCTGCTGCTGTATCAGCAGACGAAGATATTGTGTTAAGTGAGACGTTCGGTGGTCCTCATGGAATTGCGTTCTCGGATATCAACTCGATCAAGTTCGGTCAGACAGTGAGCTCTATTACGATCCGGTCAGCCGAGCGAGTTGACGCTGTGACGCTACAGGTTGCTGCCCCTGCCGAGGTGACAATGAACCACGGAGGGAAAGGAAGTGAAGACAAGACGCTCACGCTTGGCCCTGGTGAGTACATTACGTCCATGGAAGCTAATTGGGGCAAGAAGAACGACCACACGAGAGTATTCTACGTAAGCTTCACAACCAGTGCTGGTAACACGATCTCGGGTGGGTCGCCCACCGACGATAAGGGCACAGTCACCGCCCCTGAAGGCTTTCAACTGAGTGGATTCCACGGCCGCGCGGAAGACGAAGTGGATCAACTTGGAGTCATTTGGACGAGGATTTCGGCTAAGAACATCGAGTTGACCGACTCTGCCGGCAACGGCAACGGCACGTCAATTCGCAACTGGGTGGGCCCCACTGTCGGAGCGGCCAGTGAGACAGCCTGCTACCGGAAGACGGTGGCGTTCGACAGCAACAACATTTGTCCCTTGGGCTACGGCAAAGACGACGACGACTGCATCACGCAGTGCCCCATGGCTTACCCCGTTTCGTGCGCGTTGGAGTGCATCCCTCAGAACGACGACTGTGCACTCGATGTTCTCTCCAAGATCGGATCTGTCGTGGCGGTGGCGCTTAATGCCGCAACTGGAGGAGTGTTTGGTGAGATTCTGGCGGCGTACAAGACTGCCAAGTGGGCTATCACTTGCGCTGCGAACATCGTCTCGGTGGTGAGATCCTTGATCTTCTACATGCGGTACCAGCAGACAGCGGCACCCCAAGGAGACACCGAACAGCTTCTCACTGTGGCCTAGTGGCCTACCAAGCGGACGTCGTGCTGATCGATCTGCCCGTGGCTGTGTGCGTGTGCCTCAACCTCCCAGTCCCTAAGGGAGCTGTCTTCGCGGATACCGTACTCACTATCGTCGAAGGTATCGTAAAGCAGGCTATCACCAATGGAGACGAAATCATCTCGACGGGAGCAAACGTCCTGAATTTACTCACAGGCAGTGGAGCGGTCAACTCGTCGGCTACAACTGTGGACGAACTGCAGGAGCTCATCGACAAGAATTCCTCCTGTGGGTGGCAACTCAAGAGCCTCACCGACCGCGTAGTGTTCGCGGTCAATGATGTTCGGAACAAGACGCCGAACGCTGCCGCTGACGACGTCCGAGTGATTGTGTACAAGTCCGCCACCGTTCTCAACGACATCCCGACCGTCACTAACAACTGTATGGGCGAGTTATTGGCCACCAAGACGCTGACAGCCTCGTTCGAGACGCGCGACATGCTCCGGAAGACGTTCGGAGTGATCGTGGACCAGCTCATCGAGACCGGCACGACCGACATGGGCAAGGATGTGGACAACGACGAGTATATGCTCAAGGTGGCGAACATGGGGCTCGTCGTGCTGTCGACGATTGACCCGACGGGGATCGCCTACATGGGCTCGCAGTTCGTCCAGCCCATCTGTGGGCCGACTGCATATCTTGGCGAGATTGATGACGGGACGCTGCACGACGCGCTGGGGCTTACGACTGTGGACGAAGCGTTTGAGGGGAGTCACGGGTCTTGGACCAAGGTGGGCGACGGGGTGGTGCACATTGTGTTCGAGAGCGTTGACACCAAGGACGTGACGGTGGTGATCCACTCGGGAGGTGACAAGTACGCGGAGGTTGATGTTGGAGCAGGAGATGTGGTGACGTGGGACGCAACGATCCCGGAGTTGCAAGACAAAAGAACATGTACCTGGATCGATGGCGGCCCGGAATTCTGGGTCTTCCTGGCTCTGGAGGTGGTTCGTTGTTGCTCTGGATTCCGAGGTCGTCGGAGGGAGGACATATCACGCGATGCATGTGCGGATTAACGTCAGTTAGAGACGACAGGTTTTTTGTTGTTTAGCTTGAAGTCATAGAGCTACATGTATGTGGTGTCAAGCGTAAAGTAAAGTCTATGAGAGTTGTAAGGACTGTTTGAATAGCGATGACGGAGATTCTCGTTCGTTCACCGAAAGTTGACCTGTTGACTGTGAGCAAATCGCTCTCGGTCCGACCCTCAACGCTGACAGAAGTGTTAGGCCCCGACTCAACCGGCAAATCGAACGGTGTGGTGCTCCTTTGGACGGCTCGAAGATAGGTTACAACAGTGCCGCTCAGGAATTATTGCTTTTCCATCTATCCTACAGGCATGGGGTAAATTGTGGTACATTGTGGTTACGAGCCAAAGACATGAGGTTCCTTGCTGGAGAAGCAAGGAACCTCATGGAGAAGCAAGGTGCCGAATGGCTACCCTAAAGGGATGGTGGGAGGGTTGAAATTCCTGAGTCGCCAGCGATGGCGCGAGACGATAGCGCGCGTGAGTCGCGCATGATCTTGATATTGAAGCGACGAGGATGATAGCGTCCGAGGTCTCTGGCGTAGCGAGGGCCGGATGCCGCACCTTTCTCGTCGTGTCGCTGAGACCACAATTGAACCGACAGAATCGTTCTCTGCCGTCTGAATCGAGTCTTGTCCAGCGATTTCGGGGGCCTTTGGATGCCATCCGGACTCCGGAAAAACACATATCCATAACTCTGGTTGCTGCGCTCTCTGCGCCAGGATATTAACCAATTCTCGTAAGGACGGCACTGCAAGCTTTACGCGAGTTAATTTGCAGCCCAGTTCGTCCGTGTAGGAGGGCAATTCAGCGCATCGCTGTCTTCACGACTTCAACGCGCGAAACACGCATCTCGGTAATCGTCCTGGGGGCGCCTATCTCAATCTTTTCTATCCCGATCTCATGATCCTCTCCAAGTTATACATTTCCTAGTGCAATCCCATCCGAAACTTCATCTTACTGTTGCATGGCAAGGTTCTCCGAGGCCACGACTGACACGATACTATCATCGATAGATAGCGTCGGCAGCGAGGGTCGTGGCCATTGTTGGCATCAATGCCGCCGTCATCACGCTGAGACCGAGCACGCTCTCGCCTCACTTGTCATTATCGAAATTGCTTCCCATGGCGCTTCGGATAGCGTTCCGAGCGTTGGCTGTGTTCGTGCTTGGGGCGTCTTCAGATGACTCAGTCCAGCTAAGTAAAACCTACGGCGGGCCCCATGGAACGCCCTCCTCCGACCAAGCCTCAGTCGCTGCTGGCCAGACCGTGAGCTCCCTCACTCTCCGCTCTGGTGACCGAGTTGACGGCTTGACCCTCGTCATATCCAAGCCGACGTCAATGACTTTCACGCACGGAGGGAGTGGTGGGAGTGACCAAACGCTCGTGCTCGCTGCGAACGAGTACATCACGTCGATGGAGGTTCACTGGGGCGAAAAGAGCGGCCACACGCGCGTCTTCTACCTAAAATTCCTGACCAGTGCCGGCAATTCACTAGCTGGAGGAAGTACGACGGACTCCAGTGCGACCGTGACAGCGCCTCCAGGGTTCCAGCTCGGCGGGTTTGTCGGTCAAGACGGTGATGAAGTTGATCTACTGGGCGCTATCTGGACGCGCGTTGACGCTGCAGGCCCCGGGACGGTAGCTCCAGGTGGTGCTGGCTCAGGATCAAGTAGTATGTCTGAAGATGTGGGTCAGTCGGAGGATGGCCAGACACAGGAAGCTCCGGATGCGTCGGTGTCCGGTAGCGGAGAACAGCACGTGAAGCCGAGCAAGATTGCGGGTATTGAGCTCAGCGACGTATTCGGAGGCCCTCACGGTGGTTACGAACCTTCAACATCGTCGGGGCAGACAGTGAATTCCACCACTGTTCGTGGCGCGGATCGCGTCGATGGAGTGAGCTTGACAATCTCAGCGCCGACTCCTCTGAGCTTCAAGCATGGAGGCAATGGCGGATCGGACAAGACGCTCGCACTAGCGGAAGGGGAGTATATCACCTCAATGGAAGCTCACTGGGGGCAGCACAACGCCCACACACGCGTGTTTTACCTCAAGTTCACTACCAACAAGGGGAACTCCGTCTCGAATGGGAAACCCACCGATGAACAGGGTGTAGTGACTGCACCTGACGGGTATCAACTGAGTGGGTTCTTTGGACGAAATCGACCGACTTGGAGCGATCTGGACGAGTATTAAGGTCGTGGAAGCCACAGCCACGGAGGCACCCGAAGTCGTAGACGAAGACATCCAACTCAGCGCATTGTACGGCGGTCCACATGGCAATGCCTTCTCGGATATCAATACGCTGGTGCTGGAGCAGACAATTGGTGGTGTCACGATTCGCTCGGACAAGCGCGTTGATGCCGTGTCGCTGCATGTAACAGACCCTGCTGAGGTCTACATGGTGCATGGAGGAACAGGAGGTTCCGATAAAACTCTCATTCTGACAGCGGGGGAGTATATCAACTCCATTGAAGCCCACTGGGACAAGAAGAACGACCACACCCGCGTGTTTTACCTGAATCTGGGGACAAACATGGGCAATTCACTCTCGGGAGGGACTCAGACGGATAACAAGGCAACCGCTACTGCCCCCACTGGCTATCAGTTAGGCGGGTTCTACGGTCGTGCTGGTGATGAAGTCGATCAGATCGGAGCCATTTGGACCCGAATTCGAGCAAAAGGGGTGTCGTTGACGGACGACATGGGGTCGGATATCACCTCGGGCTCTGGTTCTGGTTTCGTTACCTACACCACGTCAATCCGCAACTGGGTGGGACCTACCATCGGCACCCCCACGGACAAGGCTTGCTATCGGAAGACCGAAGGCTTCGACAGCCACAACATTTGCCCTCTCGGGTACGGCAAGAACAGCGAGGATTGCATCACGTACTGCCCCATGGCTTATCCCGTGACGTGCGGGGACGAATGCCTCCCTCAGGGCGGCAACTGCTTGCTGGATACGCTCAAGAAAATATTTTCCGTGATCGCTGTGGCGCTCAACGCTGCGACCGACGGCGTGTTTGGTGAGATTCTGACCACGTTTAAGGAGGTCGCGCTGGTTATCAACTGCGCCACGAATATGGTCAAGGTGATCAAGGCGCTGTTGAAGTATCTAACCATTATCGGTGAATCCGGGGCGAATACCCACGAAGCTCTGATCGACGCAGCCTATCAGTCCAACGCAGTGGTGGTGGATCTACCCGTGGCGGTGTGTACGTGTCTCGGTATTCCAGTCCCCGCCGGTGCGAAATACGCCAGTACAGTGCTCAGTATCGTGGAAAATGTTGTGAAAGAAGTCGTAACAAACGGCGACGAGATCACGTCGGACGCTCAGAGCTTCATGAGCTTCCTCAAACAGAACGTGACTGCCGATACGGCGGAGGCCAGTGTGGATAACCTGCAAGAACTGCTGGACTCCAACACGACGTGCGGCTGGGAGCTCAAACGCCTCACGGATCGTGTCGTCTCCACTGTCAGCGACCTCCGCAATGCAACCAACGCTGCAGTGGATGATATTCGAGTAACTGTGAGCAAGTCGAATCTCGTGCTGTACGACATCCCTAGAGTGACCAACAACTGCATGGGCGAGCTCCTGCACAACAAGACGCAGCAGGCTGCATTCGAGACCCGCGACTTGATCCGCAAGACGTTCGGAGTCATTATCGACCAGCTCGTGGAGACGGGCAAGACAGACACGGGTAAGGACGTCTCCTCCGACGACTACATGCTGAACATCGCCGACATGGGACTGAGTGTACTGTCGACGTTTGACCCCACGGGTCTCGCGTACATGGCGTCCCAGTTCATCCAGCCCACGTGTGGACCCACGTCCTTCATCGGGGAGATCGACGACGGAACGTTATATGAAGCTCTGGGACTCGTAACCCACGGCGATGCGTTCGAAGGCAGCTACGGCACCTGGACGAAATCGGGTGATGGCGTTGTCAACCTCATTTTCGAGAGTACCGACACGAAAGACGTGACGGTAGTCGTCCATTCCGGCGGCGATCAGTACGCGAAGGTGGATGTCGGGTCGGGAGACACTGTGTCGTGGAACTGTACCATCCCCGAGCTGGAGGACAGGACCATGTACTTGGATCGCTGGCGTCCCGGGATTCTGGGTTTGCCTGGAACTGGAGGAGGGTCGTTGCTGATGTGGATTCCAAGATCGACCGAAGGAGGTCACATCAAAATGCACGTGAGAATCAACCCCAGCTAAATTTAAAAGGATGATTTTCGAGTAAACTGCGTCGACAAAATCCATGTACCTAAGTCATAACTTCATTCAAATAGAGTTAATAGCGCGAGAAATACTGAACGCCAACGCGTGTCGAACGAGCTGGCGTTGGCGTAACTGGTCCGGGTCAGGCATGTAACTGCGTGGGAACTGAAGCACTCGTAGAATGCCCTCCATGTCACACTTCATGAGCTGTTCCTGGAGTTCGTCGAGGATGACCAGAGACACACTGAACATGACTCGCCAGCCGTCGATGATGAAGATATCCAGCAGGCGGATCACGAGGTTCGGCGCTAGCGTCTCGAACGACGAGAAGAACGTCAGGAACCAGCGCGTGCAGAACGTCGCCACGTGCACGCCCTCGGCTTGGAAGTGCGCGTACAGCTCCGGCATGTGCGTCGAGAACAACAGCTCGAACTTTGACAGGTACGGTTGGAGTACAGCCATCCCCGGTTCATAGAGGTTGCGGTCGTTCTCCGGCTCCGAGAACCCCACGAACAACCAGAAAATATCCGCTTCATCTTCAGCAACTTCGGTCAGTAAGCGCACCAAGAATCCCATCCCTTGACAGTACCCCACGCGCGGGTTGTACACGACGTACGCGCGCAGCACGCGCCTAATTTTCGCTTCGAGATCGGTATTTCGGGTACTTGAGCTGGCTACGGGCTGGTGGGAGGAAGATCCTCCTTCACCTTTGACAACGATGTCGATCATCTCGTTCAGGACGGATTCAACAGTATCCTCATCGCTGTCGGACGTTGAGGTAACCAATGTGGCCGTGTTATTGGTGTAGATCCTCCGGTGGCATGTGCGCACAACGTCAACGTCAATTTCTCGGAACCACACTGCGAGCTGTGCGTCATCATCACTCAAAGAATCTTCCTCTGCGTCCAACCCACCCGCCAACTTTGTCCCCACTTTCTCCAACAACTGATCGTACATGCTGCAGCGTCTGTCGGCGGACAGATAGTGCGATGCGATGCCGCTTGACCGCCATGGTGTGGATTCGTAAAATACTGAGAGCCACAGCGAACTTCGGATCGATTCCGATAATCCTCCAGATCGGATGCTCTTCTTCCAAATCGGGGCGCTTCCAATCAAGTGAGAATGCAGGCGAAAGTTTACCTAGAAGCGAATGCATTGTTAGGAACAGTTTAATTTCGAGTAACAAGAAATCATTGACAGCACACTTACCTTCGACAGCCGAGCAAGATCTTCGACGCGGAGATATGATAGGCATTCGAAGTAAAGTGAATCATGCTGTAAACCCAAGTGCTCGGTCAGTACAAAGTGAAGAACGAAGTACAACCCTAGAAGAAGCAAGTACAGTGCGCCCCCTCGACCTACTTTTTGAAGTAATCCAGTCAGAAGGTCCTCTGTGTCCGAGCTCATAGAGTCTGCCGTAAGCATGGATTTGCTAGGAGATTTCGCCTCCCTTGCGTCAATTTCCCACAAGCACTCCTCGATGGCTAGCCATTCAGTCGGGGATTGTGGGGTGATGAACATGTGATCTCCACTCTATAATAGTGTCAGCGACAAAAAATGAATTAGAACCGCAACGAAAAAGTAAGGGAACCATGCATGACATACCTTTCGAGGGGAGTTCGCGGCGCTCTGATTCGCACTTCCAGTTGCATCAATAGGCGGTGCTGAACTCTGTCGGATGATCCTTGGCTGGCCGCTTGGGTAGTTGAATTTCCCGCGTATTGTTTTCCGGATTGACCAGAACATACTGGCGGTCCTGCGTGGAGTAATAGGCTGAAAGCTCGCTGTCCTTGGCGATGGAGAAGTTGACCGGCGAATCCTGCTTGACTTGTCTCCATTCGCATCCTCGACCTCTTCTTCGTCATGTGTCACAATTGCGTATGAAGCCAGTGTCAGTAGCCTCGCTGGGTCGCTTTGAGTGTCAATCGTCGGGGTCTTCACGCTGTCTTCTGCTGCTTTGTGCACTTGAGGCACCCTCCCGGCCTCGAAATCTTCTAATGTGATGTGCGACTCATCGTCTTCATCACTTCCTGAAATCGCTTCGACTCCGTCCGGCGCCGTAGACGAGCTCGATCCTTCGACTTCGGTCCACCCATCCGACGTCAAGCTAAACATTTTGGTCAGCTTCGAAGCCGTCGTGGATAGCGATACACTGGGTGGCGTGAGTTTCACAGCCATTGGGATCTTCAGTGGGTGATTAGCTTCCGCAACTACTTCTCTTTCTGCTGATGTTAGACTTGATAGGACGGACTCGCTTGTATAACGGAAGAAGATCGACGTTTGTAGGCGCTAAAATGTACACAAAGATTTAATTACCACCTCCATATCCGCAGACATAACGCAACTTACCGTTGAGCTGAATAAATCCAAGGTGCTTGCAGTAGCTGACTCCACGGCGTCCTCTGCATCATCCACATATAAAGTTAACACATTTTTCTCGCTGTCGATAGATTTTCTACCTTCAAATCCAACTCACCCACTAGCGGCAGCAACTTCATCTCAGCCTCCTGTAGCTCTTCAGCCACTCTGTGCAGGTCCATCTCCGTCTGCGCTCGTTTATCATCGTCCTCCAGCCTCGACGACTGCATCTTCAGCGTTATTGCACGCAGCATCTTGCACTCCGCCGCCAGTTTATCCCACACAATTATTTCTTCTCTCAGCTGGTCATGTCGCTCTAATCTCGCTTGAAGCGGATCCAGCACTGTGAACCGAATGGACTGCTCCATCCTCTCGGCTTCCTCAAGCTCAACCTGCTTCATCGTCGCCTTAAATCCCCCTCCGAAAGAATGTTCCTCATAACCACTACAAAACAATTATCGTTTTTCGTCAGATCTGTAAAAATATAAAACAAAATATGAAAAATTCCTCAATACCTGCAGGTCTCGGAGAAGATTTCCGCGACTGTAGCCATCGTAGCGCACGCGACCTGCAACACCAACACAAAACGTGTTAACACCAACTTTAAGCCACACCTTAAACTTCCTTCCTACAAAATTCTCTAAAGTCAGAACCTGAATCTGCTCGATCATGTGTGTCATCTCCATCTCCAGTCGTCTCAACGCTCTGTCCTGCCTATTAAAGTGCCACACGGCCGCCTCCAGGGGCGACGCGCTCTCCCGGAGCTCTGGCTCCTCCTCGACGGGCGCCTCCTCCGCCGCGCCGCCGCCTCGAGGCGCATAGCGACCGATTTTCCGCCGCAAACCCTGCAGCATCCGACCTGCTCCCCTCCACTACTGTATCGGCTGGTGATTTCTTCTTGGTGAGCGCGCGCGCGGTGTGATTGGCGATCGGATTCGCGCTCCCGCGCCCGTGATTGCAGGAAATTCCAGTGCCAACGGCAACAGGCGAAGGCGAAGGCGAGGCTGTCCCCTATCTACGCAGGTGCATTTTTGCTCGATCGTAGCGTTGCAACCTTCCAGCGTAACGGCTGGACTGGCCTTTTATCTTGAGCTTCAGAATACCCCCGCTTCTGTCAACAGACAGTTGAAGAGGTAAAATCAAAACCAAAAAAATATCATGGGGATTTTCTGCCGCAAGAAGAAGCAGACAAATGATGAAGAGAAGCATGAAGGGGACAAGGAATCGGGCAAGATGGACGCGGAGATCCCCCCGCCGCTCATGATGGTGCTCAATTCCGTGCAAGAAATGGACCGGAAGCCGCCCGTGACGATCGCGCTCATTGGTGTGTTGTGCAACAGTTAGAGAAAGACAGTTGCTGTGAGAAGAAGTGTGGCTAAACGATGGATTGGGGTGCAGCGGTCATGTATTTGCTGCATGTTCAAGCGACACGGACTCCGTCGTTGTTGCGTCCGTTTGCACTGTGAGTGCGTGAGTGTTGGTGACGTTGATGGGAAAATGGGGTTGTCCTCTACTAATTCCTTCTTGTCGTTAGATGTCCTGGTAAAGTGGTGGCAAACAAGGAAATTGCAGCGGTGTTCATCTCGCCGTTCATCCACTGGGAGGACTTGCATCTATACCAAAGCATGTGAGTGCAGAGGGTGGAAGGGTGTACCTAAGGACGACGGGCTGACGTGTTAACCTTAGATTATCCTTCCTTTGGAAAGGATACAAACTGGAAGGACGACTCGGTAGCATTGGCTTTTGCGTGCTGCTGGTCTACTTGATCGTCTTGACGCAAGCACTCATTGTGGCTGGGGCGCACGTGATATCATGGGTTGGTACACTTCTCGCTCGAATTGAAATAGTTGCAGTGAGGCATCTTACGTGGCACTTTGTTTGTTGTTGCTGTAGGGTGCAATGCAGGAATGCATTACAGGCTTTTCCGGTGTGCTTACCGCTATAAAGGTATGGGGCATGGCGGCGCAAAGAGGCATCCAGAGTATTCATGCTGACGGAAGTAATGTTGGTCAGGTGATTTTGAATGTCAATTCGCCAGCATTCACGAAACTTTACAGCTTCAAGGTGCCCACGAAATACGCAGCGTGGCTCGAGTTGGTTATCACCTACCTATTGGTCCCGAAGTTGCCGATACTGGCTCAAGCTGCCGGGCTCATTGCAGGTGCGTTACACTAATGCGTACTCTAGCAACTCGAATGCTCTACTCACGGTTGTACTGCCGTCTAATTACAGGTTACGTCTACGTCGTGACTCCGAACGCGCAGGGGATAGTCGACTGTGTGGCTCAGCAAGTGCAACAGCTCTTGATTCGAGCTGGAATCATGAAAAGACCCCTGCAGTGGTGGCAGCTCTGGCCGAGATTCAGAGACTCCATGCGCCGACGAAAGCAGCGCCGAAAAGAATGAAGAGAATAGGCCGAACGTGGTCTTCAAATTTCAACTCCGTACTAGAAAATTTAACCACAAACACCTTGAAAGGCTTCGATGGAAGTTCGTCTTCATCCGACAGGATTCCACTTAGATAAGGTGCTGGAAGCTCTCCGGCTGGATACTGTACTGCGCAGCTTCCCCTCCACCTCTGTTGCGCTCTTCCAGCATGAAGGTCACGACGCCGCAGTTGCTCATTTTTGCCTCCTTAGCCTCATGCTGCAGGTCGCTGGGGAAGAACTCGCGGCAGAATGCTCGGAACCAGAGCGAGTGGCCGTACACGACCACCACGTCCTTCTGCTGCTTGAAGACCCAGTGCGCGAACGCCAGCAGGCGGTCACGACCGCTGCCCAGCACCGCCTTGTTGCCGTGGCTCTCCGCCACATTGAACAGCTCGTCGTGGCGCTTCTCCCCGCGTAGACCTTGCACCAGCACCTCGTGCGGGTGAGCAGAGTGCGGCGCACTGAGCGCCAGCGTGTCCAAGTTGCGGCCGATCTCCTGCAGACACGACAGCACGTGGATCCTCTCGCCGGGCGTCTCCAGCCTCGAGGCCGACGCGATGCGCGCCGTGTCGATGGTGCGGCGCAGGTTGGACGCGACCACGACGCTGCCGGGCATGGGGCAACACAGATAGCGCAGCAGCGCGCTCTCCTCCGACTGAGGCGGGGAGTGGCGGTGCGGCTGCACGCGGTGCACGGGCTCCAGTGGGGCTGCTGCTGATGCCGCTTGGTTGCCGCCTGCCAGCGAGCAGAGCGGCGTCTCGCTCACGTGGTCGCGCAGACTCTGCGCCTGGAAGCGGCCGCGCTGACTCAGCGGCGAGTCCAGGAAGACCGAGTCGCCCGAGGGCAGCAGCAGCCACTCGCGAGCCACCGCGCGCAGGAGACTCACGAGCGCGCGCAGGTTGAGGCCGCGGTTGAAGACGACGTTCCACTCGGACTCGGCGTGGCGCACGAACAGGACGCGCATGCGCTTGGTCACGACGGCGGCATCCGAGGCGGAGGAGGAGAAGGAGGAGGGGGCGAGGAGGACGCTCGTCTCGGGGGCTGGCACACCTGAGGAAGAAGAGGACGACGCATGGGAGGACAGCCAGTGCTTGTCGCTGGAGAAGAGCAGGTGCAGCAACGCCAGGACGAAGAGCTGCAGCTTCCACACGACGTGGTCGGCGGCGTCCAGCAGCGCGGGCCACACGCCCAGAGACAGCAGGCGACGGCGCGCGCCGCGGTTCATCAGGGGTCGATCGTCGAAGTGATTTAGGACGGTCTTCAATGTATGGCAAGTGGCAACTGCGCACCCTTGATTAGCAACCTGCCTCAAAAAGAAACAAAAAATGTGCCTCAACCTATTTTCAAGGAGATTCTCAAACTTTATAGCCACTAAGAGATTCTCAGGTTTTATAGCCACTTCAACTTCGGGAAGTCATGCAAGCCGATCTTTTTCTCTACGATATATTATAATACCTCAATAGTACGCCGCCAGCTGGCCCATCACAGTCGAAGTTGTTCTCTAAGCGGATAGCTTAGAGCCAGCGTCATTTCTTGTCAGACCATCAGTTTTAAGCATTCGGTACTTTTTAATATGAACTTGAGTATTCAAAATCGGCTGGTACTACCGGTATAAAGCAGCAGAGGCGGTCGGATCGATGTATTTAACGAGTATTCAGTTTTGGAATAAAACGCCGCACGTGTGGACCTTAGCGGACCGACTTCGGAGGCGGCGCGATGAACGATCAGCTGCGCTGCGCATTGCAGCCCATTGATGAACATTGTGTTCATCATGCCATGGCCCATGCCGAGCGCCACGGTGGGGCTCGTGGAGATCGCGTCGCCGCAGTATGTGGCGCACACCACAGAGCTACGTGCTCAAGACAATGATAACAGTATCATGACATGCAAATGCAACTCCAATTATTCTTGCTAGGTTGTCGTGCAATAGCATCTCATCGTACCATAACCATGGTGGATGGGATAGGACGCCGCATCTTTCGTCAGGCGATTAAACATTACAAAAGCAGCACGTCTTTGTTAACGACCGACTTGAGAGTAGCCAGGTCAATATCACCTGGGGCAGTCAGTATTGTACTGCTCGCTAAGCACTGTACGTGATGCCGCCCTTCACGACGGGGTAAGCCCACCTGTAGATCGGCGTGGAAATACGTGATCTTGGTCGTATCCAGCGACCATAAGCGCCATGGTGATAAACAGCTACGCAGAAGTGAAGGGCTGACGCTGTAGTCGACAGGTGCTGTGTGGGCCGGGCCAGATTGAATTTCAACCACAGTACAGTGTAGAGTAGTGCGTAAGTAAGAATACAGCATAGACCTTCAAGGCCATGTTGGTTGCAGTGACAGCGAACCTACACCACCGCTGCTGGTTTATACGAGGGCTGGACCATTAAGTTCTGTCGTAACCCAGATGGTCCAACCCTCGCATAAAGCTGCAGATCAAGCCTTGTAGCAAGATGCAAGTTTGGTTTGCTGCAAACCGTCGAGCCGACGCGAAAGGACTATAGCAGGGGCAGCACTTGGGCATTATCAAGGCAAGTCCTAGAATTATTCAAGGCAAGTCCCAGAGACGCTTTACTTCAATATCCCTGTGCCTAGTGTGCGCATTCAGCAGAAACGAATTGTCAGCCAAGCACAAGCATCGGAGCTCGAGTGAAGTTGCGCCTCATGGCCGAAGAGGACCCGTTCGCTGAGATGGACGCGATGCTCGCAGAGCAAGTGCGCCTACGGGCCCTCCCGCCGAAGCGAACGGTCCGCGGGGTGCGCGAGTTCTACCTGATGCACAAGCCGAAGGAGGACGACTACGTTGGTGTGGCTCTGTGTGTCGCTGGGATCGAGGACCAGCCCAAGCTGTATCGGTACGACCTGGTCGACGCGATTTTCGAGGGCAAAGAGGCTGGGCTGAAGGCGAGAATGGCCAAGATGGACCGCGCGATGCGCAACACTATCACGTTGCAGGTGACAATGTGGAAGCCTCGTAAGCGTCCCCTGGGCGGAGTGCGCTGCCCGCACCGGGTTGGCGAAGTCGACGTCATTGGCAAGGTCCGCAAGCTGCAGATGTACCATTCCCTTCTGCAGGGGCAAGTGGAGGCAGAGGATTGGATGGCTGAGCAGGAGCGCGGCCTCTAAGCGGTCCGACAAGTTGGAGGCGGCGGCGATTGCGGTAGAGTGACGTGCTTTCATGAAAATGCTGAACAAGATGCCGAGCGAACTACCCACAACCAGTGTTCAGCAGTTTGCGTTGGATGATAAGCATGAGCTTGGTTCATGCAGGGCCCACCAGAAGAAAGGTATTTAGCAGATCATCGTGGTAGGTAAGCCTAATTTAATATAACGAGTTGTCAGTGTCAAGCCATGTATTGTCCGTTTTAGAAGTTTGCTGGGAAGTAGTTGGGCACGTCGCTCTTGTGCCGTCCACCACCGTGATGCTATAGTACTGGTATGGCTGCGGCAGGTTCCTCAGCGACATACTTCGACCGTGTAGCGAGTTGCTCAGCAGCCCCTCCAAGATTTGGTTTCGCCGTGGATCTTGCAGCTGTTGCGTTCGTTAAAGAGCTGCATCCACAATAAAGTAATAAGGGCATGTACTGCATGGTATCGGGCTTGACGTCGGCAGCCAGGACCAGTTACCGGTCGGAGGGGAAGCTCAGCAGCTTCTCGCCCACGAATATGAACTTGAGCAACTCGGAGCTATAGCCGACGATGATCTTTGACAACAGTGGCTTGGGTTTTGGGTACGAGGGCAGTGTGGGGGTGGGCGTGTGGTCATCTTGATAGCGGGACCGAAGCCTGGGGTCATCTCGCCAGCACGCCCACGACCATCTCGTGTGTCGAGGCACTAACCTCGACTAATAGTGCAATTGTACTAACAGTGACGCACTATTAGTACAACTGCAGCCACTGGCCAAAATTTCATTTTCTCCTCCAATCAAATTTTTCAGTTTCATATTTTCCAGTAGCCAAATCTTCAGATATTTACTTCTGTAGTAGCAAAGAGCAGTTTTCTCGGAGACATCCAATGGAGGAAGAGACTAAGTGTGAAGATGGCGCTGGGTGCGGGCTGAGTGCGCAGGTGCGAGCGATTCGTAGTAGCCCTATGTATGCAGTACTGCTTGCGGAACAAAGACGAATAAGAACAGAACGAGAACAAGCTTCGGATAGCAATAAGCGCAGACACAATGACGAAGATAACCAGCCGAGTCGGAAACGTCGTAAAGTTGGTAGACAGCGGGAAGCAGAGTATCAACGCCTTCACCGGCTTCGAAACCAAGCATTAAGAGATGAGACTGCGTTTTATACCTCCGCGGAGGTCGATGCAATGGATAGCACTTTAAACATTAAGGTACCAACCGAGGTAGACCTAGCTAGACTTCAGCGTTTTGCAGTTAGGATGTTTGAGGCTTCAACCGGCAAAAGGAGCAATTTGCTGCGTGTGCGAGCTTTTGCATCCTATGAATGATGTACAACTGACACCTTTGACGGATACCATTGCCGAGGTAAGATGTTCTCTGGTTAATTTAGGTGTCATGCGAAACGTCTCTTACCCTTGTGTTCGACAGAGCATGACGCGGTTATTGCGGATACCCGACAACGCAGATATACCAGAGTTTATCTTGAAGCAATACGACGCCGCGTCAGCACTCGATGCTCGGATGAAGGACCTCCTCCTTTTCCCACCAGGTAAGATACAATGGAAACATTCAGCTACTACTGTGTTCTCATACTCGCTCTAATGTTGTAGCCATTCACAGAGAAAATAACTCAACAATTATGCAGGTTTGTCGCGACTGCTTCGAATATATCAACAATAAAAGTAATCGCAAGCCTCCTGCTTTCGCCATTGCGAATGGCAATTATGTTGGTTGGCTACCGCAAGAGTTTCCACCACTTTCTCGTACCGATGAACAAGCCATTGCATTGGTGGCACCTTGCGTGTCCATATCAACAATCACTGGAGGAAATTGCAAAACAATACGATCACATCACTACATGGTGAAAAATACGGAAGGGCACATCGTTTCCATGCTCCCTCGCGATATCTCAGAGCGCGTGCGCGTGACCATTGTTGGAAATCTAACTTCTGAGCAAGATGCAGCCTGTCGAAAACGCTATGAATTAAATGTTGAAAACTGCCGCCAGGTAGTGGCATTTCTAATGGAAAACAACAAGGTATATCGAGAACATAAAGATGAGTGGCAATTGAATGCAAACGAAAGTTGTAGAACCCGAATAATCTAAAGAACAGGTACATCAACATTAAACAGTGATAATGATAGTCTAGCCGAAGCTGTAAGAGACTACGCTACATACAACAACGCCGGATCTGCCATTGCCGAGGGCTCTGATAAATCTCTTGAAAATTGTTGGATAGGAACCTCTAGCCTTATCATGCAGCCACCTACTATCACGAATGATGTTGTTGTCAGAAAATCCAATGCGTTTGTGTCGGCAGACCGCTGGAAGGCATGTGTGCAAATGTTTCCGACATTATTTCCGGGAGGTTGTGGGGGTCCGACAGAAAAGCGCCTCAATCCTATTTCAGTGGAGCGATGGATACAACGCCTGCTACATATCGGGGATCATCGATTTGAAACACACTATGCATGTTTACTCCTCGCATTTGATTATCTGGCACTGCAAAGTGCAAGACAAGCACTGCACATTAAACTTCATGTGTCATCTGACGCGTTAAAAGCAGGATTGATCCCCCGTGATGTAATTCGTCGCTCCGTGGAAAACCACGCCCATGTTGTTACAGCAGAAGCGCATGGAAAGAAGCCAAATCCACCCCCAAAAGAGGTTCAACAGGTTATTAACCTACGTAGAGGTCTTCGTACCAGTGAGACAGCATTTTATGGATCGAATTTGAGCAGAATGCGAGCACGACACGATCGTTTCGGATATATTAAACGTTTTGGACCACTACAGCTATTTTTTACGGTATCACCCGATACCGCTGGGACTTATACAATTGCTGAACAATCTGGTGTACTACCGCATCACGTAATCGAAGAAGCCAACATGCGTCTTTTACCAAACCGTGCTGATCGGAAGCGCATTGCCAACAACAGCCCAATGCAGTGCGCCTTATTTTTTGACAGAATAATGACTATTATAATTGATGTTTTTCTTGGGTGGGATCGAAAGACACATCAACCCAAGAAAGGTGGGGGAATTTTCGGTGTGGTTCGAGCATTTGGGGCTGCCGCAGAAACACAACAGGGTGATGATCTCCATGCCCACTTCGCGGTATGGTTACCCGGATTTCCTACCACGTCACAGCAAATGAAAGAAGCCATATCTTCGAACGAAGCATTCACACAGCGTCTAACCGATTATGTTGATTGCATTTCAACAACAACTATCTCAGTGGTTGAATCACCAAATCGTTGCTTCAATGAGGACGCTGGAGAATTGAAACCAGTCGCGGTCAGTATCGATGGATACCGGAAGCCATTGCCAGGACAACATGCACCGATTACTTCTTGTTGTCAGATTTGTAATGTCAAGTATAGAGACAAAGATGTGATTAATGCTGCGATTGATATTGCTGCGCGTCGCAATGCAGTAAAGTTATCACCTGAAAACATTGATTTTATTAGATGCTCCCCACCGCGTAATAATGATAATAGCTCATTGTCGGCACTAGAATTAAGCCTCATCGTCCGCGATGTACAAGTTCACTATTGGAGCCACGCAAATTCTTGCTTTAAGCCTACGCGCAGAACACCGAAAGCATCTGTCTGCCGCTTCTTCGGTCAACCCATCACACTGCAGAACGGAGAGGGTACAAATTGCTCTCATCTATGTGCGCTGACGAACGGCCGAGAAGTTGCAGCACCAATGGCCGCTTTATATATTCATCGCGGTAGTCCATTTTGGTTCTCACATGAGCATACGTATGTGAACCTCGAAAAGATGCTACAATGTACAAATTCACCGACAGTTGAAATTACGATCCCCGACGATATTAACTCGGATTCAAACGGGCACGTATCGAATGGTAAACGCAAGCTAAGTATGTACTGGAAACGACAAAAAGAGTTAGATAACGTCAATTTTATCACTATTTGTGAATGGTACCACAGCGGAAAGAAACAAGACGCCGATGGGGCGCTACACTTTGAAAAAAAATGCACATCGGCAACTTTTCATCATGTCAGGAAAGCAATTGCCAGATCTTAGCGCTAACACATCTGATACTGACAGAAAGTTTTACTATTTGGTGCTTTTGACACTTTTTAAACCACATCGAGAAGGTAGAATTGTTGAAGGGTATCCAAACGCTGAACGCGCTTACATTGGGTTTAAATCCACGTGCTCAGCTCTTGAACAAACTCAAATGAGGGAATTCGAAGAGAAGTGGATAGATTATTACAGGTCTGAAAAAGAAGAGCAAGAATCACAAGAAGACATTCTGCTTCGCACAAAATCTCCTTCGAGAGCTCCATGGCAGCCCTACGATCGAGAAACAGAAATAGACAATGACAACTTTTCCGATGCGGCAAGTGGCGACGGCGATAATAGCGACAACGAGTTAGAAACATACATGGATCAAATAATCAGCGAAACATTGTACACGTGTTCTATTGATGCAGTTCAGAATTTGCGCTCCACAATCAACAACACATGCGATAATTACTCACAACCAGCCGAGGCTTTTGTACCCGCTTACACATCATTCGAAGACTACACCGAACACGTCACTTCATACAACAGTGACAATTACACATCAACAGGAACTAGCGATTTCATTGCAGCTTTTCCTGAGGCCAAGACAAGATTAGAAAGACTCCAGGACTGCTTCGAAGCAGTTCCCTGGAGGCCTGATCAAGCCACAGCCACTTCGATAAGTTCTATACCTGCCTTTCTTAGCATTGAAACGGTCTCAAAGGCCTTTAGCTTCAACTTTTGGCAGCACGCGATATTTGAAATTGCAGCGAGGCATCTCCTATTTGCATACTTGTCAGATATCGAAGATGCTTTACAAGAACCATTATTTCCAGAAGATTTTGTCTTGCAGCCCTATGCTATCAAGAACAGCTTATAGCGTACGTCGGAGGAGAAGCTGGTACTGGTAAATCACGAGTAATTCTCACACTACTACTATTTGCCGAGAAGTGGGGTCGAGAAGGAAGCGTTGAAACCCTTGCCTTTACAGGAGTGGCGGCAATGAATATAAAAGGCAGAACAATACACTCCGCACGCAACCTTCAGCTAAACGGTACACAATCCAACTCTCCTCCCAGTTTGTAAATGAAAAATGTTTTTCAAAAGGTGGTATTAGTTATAATGGACGAAATATCTATGACAGATCAAGGGTTACTAGGTTCCGCTGGCATGACATCACGAGCAATGTCCGATCAACCCCACAAAATAATGGGCGGAAAGCATGCCATGTACTTTGGTGACTGGTTACAGTTACCACCTGTACGTGGAACACCATGTAAGTTCTAACCAGTTTCTTATTAGTATCTTCGTTTGCTAATTGGCAATTCATATCATTCCCATGGTCGCAGGCTTTAAACCTCCACCTCTAGCAGCAAGCACCGCTAGGAATGTTGGGTTTAAAGTCCACAACTCCATCAACTTTGTCATCTTTCTCACCGAAAATATGCGTGCCAAAATCGACCCAATCTACGCAGAAATTTTGAGTGAACTTCGATGGGGTAGACTATCAGACGCTCACCGAAAATTATTAAACTCCAGAGTATTTACAGACGCGCGACGTTCAGTGAGTAAAGCTGGTCGTTCTCCGGATTCCTATTACAATCCTGTTCTTGTCGCCACTAATGCACTACGATGTGCAATAAATGACACAATGACAATCCAAGCATGTACAAAGACTAACAGTACGACATACGAAATCTCGGCAAACCCGACACCTCGATCAAAGGCAATCTTCAACAAAATAGTTAACGCAAACGACGATGAAACTGACCGAATTCCAATGAAATTAATCTGCTTCATTGGTATGCCAGTAATGATTACAAGAAAACACCCCGCTCTAAAAGATGCAAACGTTATTGCTAATGGAACAACCGGAATCATAGTAGGTTTCGCGCCTCCACTACAAGAATCTGCATGCCGTAATAAACTAGTTCATGGCACTATCGTAAAGAGGTGCTTAACCCCCCCCGACCTAATTATCATTCGCGTTCACGACTGCGAAAGCACATTGGTAGATGGATATCCTCCGGGAACTATCGGAATACCAGTTCTTAACGCACAGATTAAGCTGTCAAAATTCAAGAATCTATCTCGTTCATCGATTTCAGTTCGTCAATTTGCAATAGTGTCAGCCTTCTCCTGCACAGCTGAAAACCTACAAGGGAAAACCTGCAAGGATGGCGTTACGGTAACACCCTTAGAAAGACCAGGAATGCCACATCAAACTCTCTATGTTGCACTATCACGAACGACATCACTGCAAAATCTAACACTTACCGAAGATATCACACCAGAATACATGCAGCAGTTCCAACCTCCTCCTACGTATGTAGCCGAAATGCTACGACTCCAAGCTCTCATAGATGTGCCACCATATATTCCTTCTGAAGAGCTCTTAAAATGCAGTATCTGGCTGGAGAAAAACAACATACATACAGCAACTTGAAAAAATAGCCGAATATAAAAAATGGACCCACTCGATCCCGATCTGGAAAGCGTACCAGCGTTGAAGTCGGCGTCTTTGCTGTTGTGAGGGGCCGCTACTTATCTGCCATGGATGTCTGCCGCGCGCAGGCCCCAAGATTTGCCATAATGATCACCACCTGCCCCCAAGCTTCGGAACATACCCACCAAGCCTCCGAGTCCCAAAAGACATCCAAGAGGCCTTCGGGGTCAGTCACGGGGTCATTTTAGCCGCCAGCACGTTCGGGGACGACGTCCACAACCTGCCAAGCAACCAGCGGACGGGTAGCTTCAGTGCGAGCAGAACGTGGCGAGTCGAGATGTCCACGTTTATCATGGACGCGATGGAGACCCGGTGGTCCGCTGATGTTCGCTGGCGTGGCGCATTTCATGTTGGGGTTATTCTGCCCTAATTGCCAGCTCATAAGGCACGGCCTCATGCATGCTGTCAGCTTTCCGACCGAAACCACGATGACTCCTGAGCAAGCTGGAGAAAGTTACCGACTCTCATCGCTCATGTACCAGTGCATCGGGCTCAGTTTGAGCGCCGACAGGTCTAGCAACATGCAGTTGTATCGGTAAAGCTAGTGTTGGTCCGCATCGGAAAGTTATCGCCCACATGCAGTAGGTTGTTTTCTCCCTGCCTACCATTCAGCAACAGCAATTGAAATAGTGATGCTACGGTAACAAATCCGGAGTAATAATGAATCACCTTGTATTATCGTGCTTTGCATCCAGTATTTAGTGTTCGTATTTAGTGGTAAATCATAGAGGCTTTGAATGCAAGTTGCTCAAGTCGTGTTTCAAGCCGGTTTAGCTCCGAAATGACACTTTCTAGGAGTGCCAAAAGGATGCTAATCCGTACTGGATGTGCTAGATCATACAGGAGATGGTGTTTCCGCACTACTTAGTGCTGATTAACCATCCACGACTTACAGCAATTCATACCTGAGTACGATTTATAGATAAGTCGTGCTCGATAAGTCGTACAGTTACAGGCCAAACTCGCGAAGAAGTCTCGTTGGATGACATTATACTGGGTTGCAGCAACTCACGCACCATGGAGTACTGTAGACCTTGACAGTTTTTCTTCCTGATCGTGGGGCGAGCAAAAAAAAAAGATAGTAACAGAAATAGCGATAACAATATCAGTTTCAAAGTCAGTAACTAATAGCGGTTGCAATAGCGGTGGCATTGACAGTGGGGCAGTTGCAGTGGTAGCTGGCAGTGATCGTGACGCAGGCGAACAATTTCAATAGCAATATACCGAATAAGAATTATTGTGCCTTTCACTTATTCTGCCGTGATAATTCTGGCATAACTCTAATCCGTTATCGACCTTAATTATGCCCCGAGTTAGCTAATGCCCATGTTAATTCCGGGTCGTCCCTCCGTGGCCGAATTAGGAACGGCGATGGTGAGGCCGACTCAAGGCGGGATAAGCTAATCCAGCCTTCGTTAGGCGGAAACAGAGCGATTGGCGGTTTCCTATCCGCCAATCCATGCCATTCTGCTCGTATCTCCGTCGATTAGCTCTCAAATGCTGATCGCGGATGTTAGGGGAAGCGCCCACAATCTTAGGCAGAATTAGCACTAAATAAGCATTGATCACCCTTTTATGACTCTAATTCCGCCTGAATTAATAGTTCACCCGCCAAAATACGTGAAAGACACAATACGTCATATTGATACTACTTACGCAGCAATACAAGTCACACACATTATTTGGGAAAGAGGAGAGTGATTTACAAGGGTCTAGAGGACGATAAGATCATCGATAATGTTTGGATCGCGTCGTTTTCACCACGGTGGGCGGCGATACTCAGATGGCATCTACTTATAAATTTAGTTTGAGCAAGCCATGAAATGCCTCGTGATATTATGCAGCAAGTCAAGCAGTATGGAGTAGATTTTGGCAGTCTTTCTCAGGCATGAAAAGAAAGCAGGAGCAATATCATTACAGTGCCATTATCAATGCTGAGATCGTAGTTGTAGCGTAAATAACAACGGTAGCGGTAGTGGCAGCAGATAATAAACCGTCGCAGTAGCGATAGCAGCAGATACGAACAAGCAATATCAATGACAACATTACTATGACATCATTAACAGTAGTGAAATAGTAGTTGTAGTAGCTGTAGTACAGCGTTACAAAACTGTTCGGTGCGTTTGCCTCCGCTTAGAGACCCGCACGCGAAGCGCGCCCCAGTTTTATTCATGAAAACCAGTAGCCGCATTGCTGGTTGGGTTACTCGGAAACTAGCCGGTGGTGGGAAGTAGATCATTGCTCTCTGAAACCAATGTCAAGAGTGCAATCTATTCACGCACAAGTATGTGTCTGTTTTTAAGTAAGTTTTTTTGTTCGGCGTCTCCGTGACGGGACGCAATTTCTACTGAACCACCAGACCATGGCGACTAGAAGAGAAGGAACTGAGGATACGTTCAATGAGTTGGTGGCGCTGCTGCGACGCAATGAAGGCGACGAGAAACATGCGGCGGACGTGGAAATGGACACGCGTTGACTGTTGATGATGGCACGCGACGCCTACCTGCGAGACCAATTAGTTCAAGTTCAAGGAGTTCGGCGGGTCACACAAATCGCACAAGCGGCTGCACGCTTGGTGACACAGCGCACACCTTCTACGAGCCCTGGGGAGAGCCGGGCTCCTGGGCTCTTGGGTGAACCCAAAAAGTCGCGAGCTCGGGCTCCTGGGCTCTTGAGTTCAATAAGTTAAGTGAAAGGAGCCCTCCAGAACTGTGAGCCCTCGTTAAGGGCTCCCTCACCTGTGTGAAATATCTCGCTGATGATTGGCCGTCATTGAAGTATCTCCAGGTTCTAACCTGAAAAGGCATAGGAAAGAGGGCTTCTCCTTGAGGGGAAGGAAGGACTATCGGCGACGCTGGGGTGGCCTCGGAGCGGCTGTACACATATGAGCGGCGCGAGATCTTCTAGTGTGGCGATCTTTGAGCCCGATCTTCTAGCGTGGCGCATCGATTACGCGAAGTTGCTCGCCTTAAGTCTAGGTAAAATTGGCCAATCAGATATTACTATGAAGAGCCCGTCATAGATTTGAAGCTAAATTTGGGGAGCCCTGGAGGAGGGCTCCTTGATCTCGTACTTACCAAAAGGGAGCCCATTTTGTGCGACTTTTGGCTCTCGTTTTAGGGGGAGCCCACTTTTGAAGTAGACGGGCTCGGGCTTGTAGAAGGTGTGACACAGCGTATCTGTGCTGGGTACGGAACTCATAACTCGAGGGCATAATTGCTGATGTTGCCTAACACTTTGTGGTAATAACAAGGATTCTAGGGAACCTGGCACATTCGGAACGAGGTCGACTAAGTGCAAGCTCCTGTGACAGGTTAGTTGCAACACCGTGTCATATCTGTGAAGTTCTCCTCATGTTTTTTATGTCGTAGATGGAATTGTGTTTCGCACCGGCATCAATGTCCGCTCTCAATGCTGCTGCGGAATACCCACGCGAGTGGCGACAATGAGCTGATGAGAGTCAGTGCGGCAGCATTGCTAGCATTTTCAACGCAGAATCAGTGCCGGTATCCCAGTTCTGCTAAGGTTACTTGATGTAAAGCAAGCGGACGGTGCCGCCACGGATGTTGCGCTCTATGCGGCGGCAACACTTTGGAATGTATGCAAAGCTCCTGCGTTATTACTGAAGCCAGAGGTGCGTGTTTAAGCTTTCCTGTGAATAACCAGGAGAATCGTGATAGGTTTGCCTGTGTCTCGCAGGACAGACTATCTACGGGATTTTAAAAGACCAACTGACTCGTAAGCTTAGCAATCTGCTAGTCGCGCCGCTAGAGCCGTTCCAGCTCTATCTAACCCCGACAGGAGAGCGCGGTATGCCGGCACTTCTCGAGTTTGATGGGGAAAACCTTAATGTGCTGATCGCAGCTTCCATATCTACACAGCTCAGTGTAGTGCTGAGTATTGAGAACTATACTGGACGGGTTCGCTCTCTAGCGGACCAATTTCGTCCCAAAACGCCCCCAGCCTCTGCTGTAGCAACGAGAAATCGCGCGCAAGGGTTGTCTTCGGCGCCACAAGTAGGCACCAGTATTGCCCATTATGACGAGAGTGGAATATTGGCCTCACGAACTTGCGCAATCTGCGCAAAGATCATCCGAGTGTCACGAAGATCGTCTAGACGACAGCTTTCGCTGCTGTGTTCGCGAGATGGTTGCGGTCAAATGTTCCACCTCAAATGCAGCCGCTGGGCAAGACTTTCAGAAGAGGCTATTGCTGCCATTATAGCAGAATCAGGAAGACTGGATTCGCATTTCTTCTGCGACCTGTGCGTTCTCAAGACACCGCTGTGCTACTGGGACTTCCTCGCCGCGCATGCTCAACATGAGCAGCTTCTGACGGAAAACTTGTTCAAATCCGTTGGAATTTCTCGAGTTCCCCCAACGCCAGCAACATTACCTATAAGCAAGCGATCAAGTTCGAGAAGTGCAGAGATTGAAACACGTCCGCGCGAGTCAAGTCAGCACCAAACTGAAGAGAGCACGGCAATCAAAGGTACCACAGCCTTTGACGAGGAAGACCGGTCACCGTGGCCCTCAGTGATGCTGTTCGACCGCAATGCGAACCTCGTGGGCGTAGGTGACAAATGCTATCGAATTCCAGCAAGCAGCCGAGATCCAGAGATGTATATTTGACGGTGAGGTATGTCTTAACGCGAGCTTACCCAGCGACACGGCAGGAGCGCGCAATACCCAAGAAAACGGACGGAGGTAACAACACTGACGGACCCGTTGTGAGCAAATGGGAGGTATCATACGCCCGTCAGGGTGCTCTCGACATCCCCTTGGCACCAGGTAACGCGATATTCTGGCCAGCACCGTTCACGCGGGATATCCTCGCGTTGGAATACTGTGGACGAGCTTGAACACGCATTCCTGTACGAGTTTCAAGGCGAAGAACCGCACGACAAGACCTTCTCAATAGGGTGTAGTCTGCTAGGCAAGGCAGGCCCACTTACCGCCACTGATTCGCTCTTGAGTTCGATTACAACGCAGGGTTTGTGGATGAACTTGACTCCGCGCAAAGGAATCTGCATGAAGTCGTTGGCTGCTCAACTTGGGCAACTCAAGAAGCTTCAAGAAGTGCACATTCTTCATGCGAAGAAGAAGGACAAGCCCAAAGGCCCCCGCAAGCTGCGCAAACCACACTTTCCTGGGCAGCAACTCAACAAAATTGCAGTGGATATGACCTAAGAGCTACCGATAGGAGACCAAAGCAACCCAGAAAAAGCTCAAGAGTCCTGTGATCTTGATATTTAACGTATACAGTGCTGCATCAGTTCTTGACGAGTCACCTTGCAGCTCAACATTTCAAAGTTCTGCTCGCTTACACCTTCAGGGTGATGTCCGTGTAGATGCGCAGCAGGTCGTCCACTGGCCCAGCCGGCAAACTGGAGGCCATGCCGTAGATGGCGCTGCCACCTTCCGGGGATGGGTTGGGGTCTTGTTTCACTTCGTTCACAGCTTCCTCCAGTGCACTCAGGAACTTCTTCGCCTTGCCAATGTGGCGCACAGTCACACACAAGTGCACAGACGTGGGGTGCTGCAGGGGGCTGAGGCTCCAGCCATGCTTCGCCATCGCGTCGCTAACCTTGAGAGCATTCACGCCCTTGTCGCCAGCAAAGCTCACGACCATGGCCTTCGGGTCTCCCAAAAGGTGGATACCGTCGATGCGCTCGATGCCGGCCTTGATCTCGTCCACAGTCTCCAAAATGCCCTTCGTCTTCTCGATGTATCCTTCGTACCCCAAACGCACCATTGAAGCCCACGCTGCAGCGCTCAGCGCTCCAGGACGGCTGCCTGCAAGAGTAGGCGTCGCGTAGAGACCACCGGTCCAGTCCGGGTACGAAAAGTACTGGAAGCGTCGGATGTCCGCGTACTTGTACAGCACCACGGACGTGCCCTTGGAGCCGTAGCCGTACTTGTGCGTATCACACGACATACTGGTGACACCAGGTAGCGCAAAGTCAAACACGGGGATGTCTGAGCGCAGCTTGCGTGCAAAGGGCAGCACGAATCCTCCCAGGCAGCAGTCCACGTGAAGTCCGACGTCGTTCTGCACCGCGAGCTTCGATAGCGCCTCGATATCGTCAATCATACCGTGCGGGAAGTTGGGCGCGCTGCTATACAGCATGATCGTATTGGCCGAGATGCTCCAGCGCACGGCATTCAGATCCACCTTGAGCGTCTTGGGGTCCATCGGCACCTTGATGAGCTTGATACCCAAGATCTCGCACGCCTTGTCGATAGCCGCATGCGCCGTAACGCACGCGATGATCTCGGGCTTGGTGATGTTGTGTTTGTGGCGGTAGTACTCGCGGTGCGTCTTGGTTGCAAGGAAGATACTCTCGGTACCGCCGGAACTGAGGGTGCCGCAGACCTCTTCGTGGCCTCCATTCATGAGTCCGGCGGTCATGGCAATCACCTCGGCCTCGAACTTGTTCACCGCCGGCCACAGGTCGGCGTGCAGCGGGTTGGTCACTGCGAACAGCGCGTAGGCCTTGTTCAGCACGTCCAGGTGCTCCTTCTCGCCGTGGTAGACGGCTCCAGAGACTAGTCCGTCCTTCCACTTGTCGTCGCTGTTGCCGGCCAGGTCCTCCATGAGGCTCAGCAGCTTCTCGTCGTCCATGCCCTTCTCCGGCAGCGCGCGCAGCTTGTCCATCTTGGCGGCCAGCGGGTCGTTGCCCTTGAGCGAGTGCTCCACCTCGCTCTCGATCTTCTTCATCTCGTCCGCCATCTTGGCGGACACCACGGGCAGCTGCTTGAGCGCGTCCACCACGGCGCCGCCCACCACGTTGAGCAGGTTCTTGCGCGACACGAAGCGCAGCCGGCGCGCGCTCTGCGCGATGAAGGCGACGGCGGCGCCCGCCAGCGCGAGCAGCAGCGTGTCGCTCCAGACCGCCTCGAGCACGGGCGCGCGCTGCTGCGCCGCCGTCCAGAGCTGCAGCGCCAGACTCGTGGGGGCCTCCGAGAAGGAGGAGGCGGACAGCGCCACGCGGTAGCGGTAGTAGGCGAAGAGCAGCAGCAGCGACGGCCAGAGCTTGGCGAGCAGGCGGTCCACGTTCAGGAGCGGCCGCAGCGACAGGTACAGCACGGCCGCGGCCACGGCGTAGGCCGGGAGACGCTCCTCCGGCACAGGAAGTAGGGCCGCGTAGGACGGCGGCATGGGGGTCGGAGAGATGGTCTCCGCTGGGTTACAGTTCTTCTTCTGAAATGAGACTTTGAAGGGCGTGGTCGGATCTGTACCGTCAACACGCGTGCCGTCAACTCTGTTTTTAGATCTTGTTTGGGACGGGACTAATCAGAATACCAGATGGCGCGTTTAGTCCGCGAGGACGTTCTAGAAGGGTCTGCACTTGCTACAGTAGTTCCATGCATGATTGAAGTCGTTGGAGTTCCTGAAACCAGCCCTTCCGCTGCTTGCCAGTTGCCTACGGCTCGTTGGATGATAGTGGACTCGGATGTTCAGCGGGACTCATGCTCCTGTAACTCGTGTCGATTTGAGCTCTACTTGATCCTCATGGCAAGTTAAGCTGTCTTCACAGAGTAACTACTTATAGGTTGGTTTGTCAACTCGACGCAGAGAGCCCATTTGCCGGAACTCTATACAATAATGGGAGCGGACTAAACCTCCCACATCTAACACCAGATTAGTCTGAGCACCGCCCGCGCTAGTGAAGCACACCGCTGGGAATACGACTGCGAAGGCACGACCAACCCGTTGAGTCTGAAGCAACACGCATGTGTCAGTCAGACTCATCATCAAACACGATGTTGAAGCTCGTCTACATTTCTGTAATTCCTAAATTTGTAGCTCTTTAGTTTTGGAATCATTACAACTGTCGTATTTTCAGACAGATGTTCGGTCCCGGCGTCGGGCGCCGCGGGCGCGGCATGGCGCCCAACGTCGGGCGCAACGGGCAGGGCCTCACTCTGATGCTGATGCTCGTGCGGCAGGTCCAGCAGCTCGAGCGCAAGCCGCCTGTCACGCTCGGCCTCATGGGTACCCTATCGTACTACAGAAGACACACGACCAGTTCTATATTAACATAACACTCCGGGCGCATTCTTCGACAGCTCTCATGTATGGTATTCACTTCCAGAAGAACCAGACGCCACAGCTCTTCGCCCCATACTCGCTGTAAGTGAACCTCAACATTTACAATGAGCTGAATAAAATAGTGCCAGTTTAACGCTATTGCTCGGTTGTGTAGCTGCCCGGACCGAGTACTGAGCAATTGGGACTGGGAGCGGATCGTTGCGTCGGGTCTTATTCATGTGGACGACTGGCACTTGTACCACAACATGTTAGTTCCTACCCCGCAGAGATTTGCAATGTTTTTACTTAATTCGTCGAGGTCGCTGACGACGGTGTCTTTTTGTGTTGTGCAGGATCTCGTTCTTGTGGAAAGGATACAATCTCGAGTACAAGTTGGGGAGTGTGCGGTTCCTGCTTACGGTGGGGTACTTGCTGGTGCTCTGCCATGTCCTTGTGGTGGTGGTGGCTCTTGTTCTCGCCACGGGGTTCCAGATGCCGGTGCGTCGCAGTTGGTTGCTTTCTTGTTGTGAGCAGACTGACCGAGTAAACTTTTATTTTGTTTTTTTGTAGGCACCACTGCATCAGTGCAGCGTTGGATTCTCGGGCGTGTTGTTTGCATTAAAGGTAAATGTTTGATGCCGTGAATCCGTAGGTGTTGTTGCTCGTGTGTACCAACAACCTGTTCATCGTGTTGACTTGGTAGGTGCTTTTGAACCACAACTCACCCGCGTTCTTCTCAAGTGTATACGGCTTTCAAGTGCCCACAAAATACACGGCGTGGCTAGAATTGGTGGTGATCCACTTCCTGGTGCCACGAAGCTCTTTCATGGGGCACATGTGCGGTATTCTAGCAGGTATGTGCACGCAAAGAAAGTCAAGCTGAGCGTATGATCTGACTGACAAAATGATACGTAACGTGGTCGATAGGTTATATCTTCGTGGATTCACCATCGATGCAGTCAGCTATGACTTCTGGTGCTCGCGTGGTCAGTCGATGGATGCGTTCTCTGGCCGGGCCAATCTCCAGCCGATCGGAGCATGACACACGATGCGCCGCACCAGCTCATTCTTCCCGTAGCTCGACGAGCATGCCAGCCCAACGCTTTGAAACGGACGAGCAGCTAGCCCGTCGCCTACAAGAGGAAGAGTACCAACGAGCCCAGGACATCGCAGCTCCACAACGTGAACAACCTTTACCTGAGCGCATCAGCCCAAGCGAACTTCGTCGTCGGCGTTTGGCTCGATTCGGCAGCTAGGAAGACCACCGAATACATTCGCATAGCCAAAAGATGTCAGTAGTATGTTACTATTGAAATCCTTCGCTTAGTTGCTACAACCGGCGGTAGTTTAGAGGCATCAGGACTGGATGTTCCAGTAGCGCTCCATGAAGTTGCCAATTCCAGGCCGGATGCGCTGGTCGTGATCCAATACGGTGTCTGATTGTGCCGTGATCATTATGACGTCTGTAAAGCAGCGGAACAATTAGGTCTGAGTCGAAATCACATCAGTAAAACCGAGGACCTTCCTGGGAAGCGCTTCGACACATGCTGAAGACCTTCAAAAGAGCTGATGACGGTCACGAAATAAATACTCTTTGCGGCTATTTGTCGGTCGTACACCAGGTGCTGCAACACCCCGCAAGCTTCGTGTCCAGTAGCGCATTCAATATCCAGCAATAAAACAACTTGGTGTGGACGAATACTTGGCAGATAGATGTGCTTGGATGTGAGGATATCATGCCATTCCACGAGTCGCCAGTGGTTTGGCAACAATTCCAACAGGCGACGCTGGGCTGATCTCCGAGAACGCTTGAAGCAACAGTTTGCCCCTGCCTTCCATGGAGACCACGCAGATATCCTCCCCTTACATCATCTTCTTCACGTGGCACACATCTCCACGT
This sequence comes from Phytophthora sojae, assembly GCF_000149755.1. NCBI lineage: Eukaryota > Oomycota > Peronosporomycetes > Peronosporales > Peronosporaceae > Phytophthora > Phytophthora sojae. The sequence goes on from NW_009258119.1 coordinate 4,936,095, forward strand.
CGATTCATCACCACTTTCTCCTCGACCGGCAACTGAGCGAATGATTCTTTAGCCAAAACACGCAGCAAACGCGTGGCTCGCTGCTGGAACGCGGCCGGACCGATGCTCTCATCTCGGAGTGCCGCAACCAGATTTCGACACGGGATCAAGTTTGCGGAGACCTCGTGGACACGCAAACACTGGGATTCTTCCACACTCCCCCAGGGATATTGGTGTTGCGGGGGTTTTCGCGCTTCGTCCTGCTGTTGAAGGTGGTAATTCCCAGCCGGATCTTGACTAGGCACGGTAGTCTGGTAGACTATGCTTTCGTCTTCCCTTGAATCGTTATCTGCCGAATAGTCGACGGGGGATCCCATTCGTACTTCGTACAAACTTTCCGAGGCATTGCTTAACCGTCTCGACTTGGCAGTTGGTCTTCTGGCTGATACGACGACGCTGGCTTGGGTCGTTGACGACGTCGTCGGTGTTCGTTGTGAGCGAAGGTTCATCTTGTGCGACTTTTTCGGGTGCCTAGCGCCCGGCTCTCGGACTCCGCGGGTGTCGGTTCTTGTAGAGATTGCAAATCGCAGCACGACTGACGCCGAACTCCTTCGGGAGTGAAGATTGCTGCTCGCCACTGCCAACCCGCGCGATAATTTCTTTCCGGTCACCCTCGCAGAGATACCTTGAGGTGCGTATGCGCCGAGGTGAGGCAACCTGGATGGTAATTTTCTTTTTCGGAGCCCGTGACGATTGTGCCGACAGAAGTGGAGGACCTTCAAGTCCAGTCTCCTGCTGCTCCAGACGCACTCTATTGACCCACGAGAATAGCGCCGCCCTGATTTGTTCGTCGTCTTGGTCAACTGAAACCTCAACCGGGGCCAGCTTTTGCTTGTGTTGATCCCCCGCGTTACCGCGTGGTGGCACCATCGTAAGTGTCGACAAGGTGATGTCGCTGACTAATGATGGTGGCGCTCTGTTATTTAGCGCAAAATGCCAGGTAGAATGAGAAATCTGAAGTGAGTGGATTCTGCGATGTACTCCTTCCGTTTCAGTACGCGTGTTGCCGGCTCCATCGTTCCTGCAGGCGCTGTTTTATCGCGTGGTACCGTGTGTGCGGTCGGCGCCTTGATGTAGCGGGCGGTGCATGTTGTAGTGTAGCCGCTTTCGACGGCTCTGCAACTGCGTAATAGCGCGCCAGCAATGATGACGCGCAGTACAGACGCCTTGTGTCGTCTGCTGAAATATCGATTTTGTAATCACCCTGTGGCTTTCTTGCTTGTGTAGTGTTGAAATGTGCAACGACCATCAGTGATCAGTGCATCTACATATACACTAGAGCCTATAGTGCACAATAGTATCATTGCACTATGGCTATAGCGTACATGTAAAATTTGCTTCCTTGGATGTCATGTTCAATATGCGAAGCACAGTGCTTCAGGGTTGAAGTCACCACGTCATTAATGACAACCTGTGCAGGTGTTTGAAATGATGCAGCACAAACTCTCATTTTTGCGCAGATGCCACATATCCTTGTCTCACGTAACCATACCATGGTACCAGCATGGTGTACTGTAGTTGTTATTAATCCTCGGCAAATATCCAAACTACTAAGACATGCTTTTTTTCACGAGCGAGCAACTTATCCAAGAAATATCAGGAAAGATTTTGTAGTTTGGGGCTAAGTGAGCCTTATCAAACCTACGTAAGCCCGCCTCGGCATCAAAAAGCCTGCCTGGCTTGAGTTGTATTCAAAGTTTCTTTGCTGCATAGTCTTCACCCAGGCCGACCCAGTACCAGCGAAATGAGGCGTCTCGGTGTCTTCTTGTATACGTAATGCGGACACAATACCTGCGAACCACTGTTCGATGATGATGTTTAAAAAGGCCAAAAGGCCTCAACGTTATCGTGCTCAGTTAATTAAGACTGTGAGTTGCGCCAGGCCACGCCGTGAGTGTATCGGCAACAGTGCGCATTAGACGGGTTCGTTGTACCAATTTGACCTGAGTACATGTAGTGAAGGCTTGTACAGAAGTAGCACATAGCAAAAGGGGAGTACGACGCTTTAACATGTTTTCCCCTCGCGGCGTGGTACAGTAGCAGCAACCAAACCAGCCTGTTAGTATCCGCTTGCGACGTCCGGAACACCATCTCAGTATATTCGACGTTACCCCTCGCCTTCGAAAACACCGACTTCTCAAACAACACGTCCGTGTTCGCCAGATCTTTTGCCTGGCCCCTTGGGTGCTGGGCGTTGAGCCAAGAGACGCAATATTGTACAGCTTGCCGACGTCGCCGTCGTTCTCCTGGGATCTCGGTGCCTTCACTTTTTTTGAGTACATCTCCCGATGAGTGTTTGTGAGTCTCCCACTTTGTGTATTAGAGTTGGTGTCTGACATGGCCTTCTTGATCTTTTTCGCTTCGGCGAACAAGTTGTTTCCACCCGTACATAGCGTATCTTCTAGGCGAGAGAAGTGCCTATCGAGTCACGCAGCGTATTTGTGGTAGTCACCGTTGAGCCTCTTGTCGTTGCATGTGGAGGCTTTGGCTGGTTCAATATTGTATCCTCAGCGTTTTAGAGTACTTGGGGTCTTGCACGCATTCTTGAGTTTCTCGGCGCTGAAAAGGTGTTAACCGGCCCACCTCTCTTCGTCCTCTTTGTCCACGCTTTCGAGGCTGCTCTTCTGATCGCCGACGTTGCGGCTCACATCAAATATTCGAGGTCTGGAGACGCGATCGTGAACACTTTCGTGGCCTGGCGTCCGCAAGCGCAGAGAGCGCGCTGCTGCTCGTGAGAAGCGTGAGCGCTGACGCTACCGAGAGGGTAGTTGATAGACGCATGGTCGATCCCTGGCACTGTCGTGGCTGGAAGGCGAATTGCAGAATGAGTAAGACGCGGGAGGACGGCTGGTCACGATGCCTCGCCGTGGGGCTCGAGATTACGAGTACCACGAAGTGTGCTTTGGAAGCAGACGCTCCACGAAAATGCCGCAAAAAGCAGATACCCTTGGCAAGTGCATGAAGCTGGGCGTCCGATCCGTGACAAGCCAAAATGGACGCTAGATTAATAATAGTCACATTGTCTGCCAACACGTAATAATACTTGAAGAAGCCGGACACATACACTCCACGACAAAAAGATATGGACACCACCAAAAGTGGCTGTAACTTCGTCAATTTTTATCGTTTTAAGGTGCGGTTTGGACTAGAGTTGCAGAACACGCTGATAAAGATCTGCACGTTGCTAAGAGCCTGTTCGCGTTGTACTAGAGATGGAGATGGTGCTTGATCTCCACCTACAGCTCGTTCGCTATGTATCCATCTCCAGACAATTTTTAAGCCAATCACAGGACAAATATGGGATGGCTCTCCTCCCCACTTGAGAAAATGCCGACTCGCCTCACCAGTGCGGCCATGCGTGCGGCACATGCCGCTGCTCAAGGCTCTTCGGTTCCTGCGCCCCCCGACCGTCATGACGAAACGCCAGCGTCCGAGCCCCTCGTCTCGCTGACACCATCTGCCGGTGATGAAGGTCTGCTGCTAGAAGGCGCCGAGACTGCGTCCACATTTGTTCCGCTAGCTCAAGTATCAGTGGCGATGTCTGCTACGCCAGAGCTTCTAGCCATGCCCATTGCAGCTCCCACCTCGCGATATCCACCCGCTGAGCCCAGGAAATACAGCGCCGCTGCCACCTTCTTTTCGTAGGAATGTTTCTTGACCTTAGCTTGTGCAAAAGCGACCCCATGCTCTTGTAGAAAGCTAGCTATACGGAAGAAGGTGGATCTCGTACAGCGCAGATTGGTCTCGAACCAGCTTGAATAGGCTGATGATTGAAGCATCGACTCGAAGCGCAGAGTGGTGACGGTAAAACGGTTCTTCTTGCCAGCAGGAGGTCCTGGTTCGCAACTGTCTGCATACAAAGCCACAGCCTGTGCCACGGCGGAGCACGCAGCGAGGACAATTGCATCTTCGTCTCCCATGTTGTGCCTGGCCCTGTAAATCTCTAGGTAGATCCGCCCCTCTCCACCTCAAAGAGCTGGAGACGAATTCACAGTGCCATCTCTAGTTGTCTTGTTGTGTGCTACCTACTTTTGACCAATCCGGTCACACTTTTGGTTTTCGTCTCCATCTCCAGCTACCTTGCGAACACGCTCTAAGAGCCTGTTCGCACGCTCTAAGAGCCTGTTCGCAACGTAGCTGGAGATGGAGATGGCCTCTCATCAACTCTATTTCTTGTCTTTTGATTGGTCAAAATAGTTTAGTTCACAACGTGACCACTGGAGAATTACCCCGTCTCCTTCTCCAGCTCTGGGAGCTGGAGAAGGAGAAAGTAGCTGGAGATTGAGGCAGTTCAGCCGCACACACAATGAACGAAGAGGAAGCTGTACTGGTTGCTACATGCTCAGCTGTCGCACAGGTTGCAGTCCTCCTATCAGGAGAATACGACGATGCGCCGCAAGGCCCTAAGGAACAGATTCGTACCGTGACCTCACTGCACTTTGAGCCCATGCTACAGTCAGCCGCGTATGCAAGTTGGTTTGAAGACAATCTTCGCTGCACCAAGCCATCTTTCCTACGTATTGCTGGTTTACTACGAGATCAAGGTGTTCTGTTTGCTGCTGCCAAAGTACGGCAGCATAGCTTTGAGAAGAAAGTTGCAGCCGTGTCAAAACGAGCCCGCAGCAGGGCATCAGCTGCTGCAGTCGTCCACGCAAAGGAGGGTTGCTTCGTAGCGATAGACGTTTCACCAGTATTGGCCTTCTTCTTCTGATTCCCAACGCGGCGATGTGAGTCTTGGTTGCGGGCTGACGCAGCTACAACTCCGAGCGCAAAAAGCTGGCTGGGTGTCTCTGAATGCGGCAGCGCCAGCGAGGAAGTGCGGGCATCCGGTGTCGCATACACAGTCTGGGCAAGAGCAACATCAGAGGCAGGTATGTCCAAACTGACAGCAGCCAGCACGAGGTCGCCACTGGCTGACGGGAACGGAGGCGCAGCTCTCGGAGCGTCATCGGCAGCTTGGTCCATCTTGCCACGCGTCCGGTGTCTCGGGCACAGTGTTCCCGGCCGACGAAGAACAGCAAAGTAAGGAGAAGGAGAGCGAGTCGCACTGTGATTGGCTAATTTTACCTAGATGCGCTCTGTTGTAGTGAACGAGCTGGAGATGGAGATGCACGAACTCCCTGCAGATATCCATCTCCAGCCGCGTAGCGAACATGCTCTAACACGCGCGCTTTTGCGCTTCTTCAGGTAGCTCACATACAAATCACTGGTTCTGCCCAGGTGACAAAACTTATGGACAGCTAATCCCCATACAAAATCCTATATTAACCAAACCCCCTTACAAATGATACGACTTGGACTTTGTATGGGGCGACAAAGGAACCCATGATTTCTCCACTCTACCTTAGTACTGAGCCATATATCATCGACCAACAGTTTAGAATGGAGAAGACAATCGTATATCCAAGAGATAGCAGCATACAGAGCTACGATTGGCACTAACTAGGATGCAACTGAACGTGCCTCGCAAATAATCAGATAATACATGGTAGCCACCACTCGAAATTTCAGTCGCTTACTACTTGCTCAGTTTTGTGCGATGGTCGATGTATTTATTACAGGTTACTAAACACACCTTCTAGTACACGATAATGCCATCAGATCTTTGTCTAACGTCGCGAGTATCGCCGTGAGGCTGGTTCCTTTGTCGCCCCATACAAAGTCCAAGTCGTATCATTTGTAAGGGGTTTTGGTTAATATAGGATTTTGTATGGGGATTAGCTGTCCATAAGTTTTGTCACCTGGGCAGAACCAGTGATTTGTATGTGAGCTACCTGAAGAAGCGCAAAAGCGCGCGTGTTAGCAACGTGCAGATCTTTATCAGCGTGTTCTGCAACTCTAGTCCAAACCGCACCTTAAAACGATAAAAATTGACGAAGTTACAGCCATTTTTGGTGGTGTCCATATCTTTTTGTCGTGGAGTGTACCTACCGTAGCATGGGCTTTGCGTGCCAGTGGAAATTTACCACCCCTTGCTGCCACAACGAAACTACAGTAATGTGCGTGAATACCGGACGGGTCTACAGCTAATACCCTTGTATAATTTATAATTATGGGCTTACGATGTGACGAGATGGTGATGAGCAAAGGTACTGAGCAAAGGTACTGAGCTAAAAATCCATTAATCTCGTGATGTCGTATTCAGCGGTAATTTGAATATTGGCGCGCTTTCGCCACTTTGATTTCCTTTAAAAGCGTTCACTTCCTCATTTGCGATCAAAGCCTCAAACTATCAACCAAGGTATCATCCACTGTATCAAGAGGTATGTATTATCAGAGAAAATGTTGTATGCGCTCGACCAAATAGGAGAAGGAGTAGATGAGCCTTGTAAGGTTGACATTCTTACCGCTTTGATGTGGTGTGAGGACGCCTGATCGAAGGTTACTGCTGATACCATACAGCATTGCTGGTATCACTCGGGCCTTATTAACAAGGCCGCCATCAATTTCTAGACGAACTAAATCATATCAATACATTCCTTTTTCTTAACCAATCGGATTCAACTTATACTCTTGGAGACCTCATATATATCAGTCGTCCGGTATTCACACACATTACTGTACACCTTTGTGCGGCCTACTTCGTACCAACGTGCAATCAAATCCGAAAGTCGCAAAATTCATATTGCAAATTTCTAGTTAGCAACTTCAATGACGCATTCAAAGATGGAATTACGGCAATCAAATTCGTACAGTAGGCTACTACTACAGTACTGGTCCGACGAGCCCTGTTACATGCCGTACACCATGTCCTCGTTGTTCGCCGCCTTGGTGACGAAGTCGCGACAGTACAGCTCCATGCTGGCCACCAGCGCTGGGGACATCACGTTCATGTTAGCGGTCGCGGCGCGCTCCAGGATGTGCATCTGGCGTTCCGAAACAGGAGAGGATCTCACCGTTGCTGTCTGGCTCCAGGGCAGCCGAAAAATAATTTGACGCTCAAGTAATTGCCATAAATATTATTGCATAATTTATGAGCGGCGGCTTAGACCGTACCATTATTTATGATACCATATTACTATTCCACACTCATAATTTATGATACTATCTCACGAACGGTGCGGAAGACGGCGGCGAGGATCCAGAGGGTTCGTTTGTCCAGCGTCTCGAGAAGCGTCAACGGCTCGAGGCTCGAAAGCTCCGCTACGACCTCATCTCCAGCATCCCGCCGACCTCGAACAAGGTCGAGCGGTTTTTCAGCGTGGCGCGTACCAGGTTTGCTCAAGAACGCAACAGTCTCCAGCCCGCTACGCTGGAAACAACTTTGTTTCTGCGCAAGAATGCTGACTTCTGGGACGTTTCGAGAGTCGATCGCGTCAATTAGTGCGAGGAACAGTACGTCTAATACCCGTTGAAGTTGCACCACATTATTTATTTATTGCTCGAATACATTACATAATTTATGCAGATACAAATGACAAGATCCTTGCGATTTTTATGAGACTCTATCTGCGCTAATAAATAAAAATACCATATCCGGCAGCCCTGTCTGGCTCACGCGAGCGATCGTAGATTGCGTGGTGACCCAGAGCCAAGTCTCGCTTAATGCGGGATTTTAGGACGCTGCTTCTCGAGGACGGTGTGGCGAGTAACGCGGCCTTAGAGGGACATCTGCAAAGAAGAAGAAGGCAAATTGAGAAGTGAGCTCCCCTCGGTCAGCGTCGGCTATAGTGCGCGCCAAACCGCGCGCCCTTGCTTTTGGCGCGAGCACAGCACGCCAGCTTACGTAGCCATGGAGATCTTGGACCTCTGGTCCAACTTTGATTGCCGTAATTCCATCTTTGAATGCGTAATTGAAGTTGCTAACTAAAAAAATTGCAATATGAATTTTGCGACTTTCGGGTTTGATTGCACGTTGGTACGAAATAGGCCGCACAAAGGTGTAGAAAGTGATCGCTTGCCGATGAATGGACGGCAAAACGCTGCACTTGCGAAGGAATGGCCAAGCTTGAGAGTAATCAGAGTAGTCTGACTCGTGCGTACATGTACAGTGCGAACAGAGTGATCCAGTTTGTCTGCCCTGAGTCAGGCCCCCTGAGTCATGCGACGCTATCTCAACTGTACGATGAAGCAATGCAACAGTACAGTATGATTCACCTGGATGGTAGGTACTGTAGCCCTGGATTTCTATTCGTGTGACGCTGCATACTTAGTCATCTGCTTAGCTTATTAGGAGCTCATAGTGTAACAAAACGTCTCGGGAAAACGAATTAAAATTAAGATACTCGAATGAGCAATAGAGTTTTTGTTTGCTTATATGTTGCCTCGAAATCCGAATTCGATAATCAGGCATTTCTCTGGGGAACACCTCTCTATCCCAGCTGCGTGAAGTGGCTATTAATAGTACCCAAGCAATCTACTTAGACAGACTGGTAAAGTACTGACCTGCCCCATGTGTGTTTCGTGAAGAGAAATAGCTACTCCGGACAACACTAGTGTCCATAGAGCTTTTCACTGACTATCGGAAAGGATTTCTAGAGAATAGGATTTTATCTATTTAAATCTACTAGGGGCACACCACCAAATCTATCTAGGGCACCACCACCACCACCTTGTATGATGTCGGCAACTTCTTCCAAGGCCGATCAGGACTTGCTCTTGGTTTGCAACCCGAAGTTGAAGTCGTTATAAAGTTTGAGAATCTCCTTGAAAATAGGTTGAGGCACATTTTTTGTTTCTTTTTGAGGCAGGTTGCTAATCAAGGGTGCGCAGTTGCCACTTGCCATACATTGAAGACCGTCCTAAATCACTTCGACGATCGACCCCTGATGAACCGCGGCGCGCGCCGTCGCCTGCTGTCTCTGGGCGTGTGGCCCGCGCTGCTGGACGCCGCCGACCACGTCGTGTGGAAGCTGCAGCTCTTCGTTCTGGCGTTGCTGCACCTGCTCTTCTCCAGCGACAAGCACTGGCTGTCCTCCCATGCGTCGTCCTCTTCTTCCTCAGGTGTGCCAGCCCCCGAGACGAGCGTCCTCCTCGCCCCCTCCTCCTTCTCCTCCTCCGCCTCGGATGCCGCCGTCGTGACCAAGCGCATGCGCGTCCTGTTCGTGCGCCACGCCGAGTCCGAGTGGAACGTCGTCTTCAACCGCGGCCTCAACCTGCGCGCGCTCGTGAGTCTCCTGCGCGCGGTGGCTCGCGAGTGGCTGCTGCTGCCCTCGGGCGACTCGGTCTTCCTGGACTCGCCGCTGAGTCAGCGCGGCCGCTTCCAGGCGCAGAGTCTGCGCGACCACGTGAGCGAGACGCCGCTCTGCTCGCTGGCAGGCGGCAACCAAGCGGCATCAGCAGCAGCCCCACTGGAGCCCGTGCACCGCGTGCAGCCGCACCGCCACTCCCCGCCTCAGTCGGAGGAGAGCGCGCTGCTGCGCTATCTGTGTTGCCCCATGCCCGGCAGCGTCGTGGTCGCGTCCAACCTGCGCCGCACCATCGACACGGCGCGCATCGCGTCGGCCTCGAGGCTGGAGACGCCCGGCGAGAGGATCCACGTGCTGTCGTGTCTGCAGGAGATCGGCCGCAACTTGGACACGCTGGCGCTCAGTGCGCCGCACTCTGCTCACCCGCACGAGGTGCTGGTGCAAGGTCTACGCGGGGAGAAGCGCCACGACGAGCTGTTCAATGTGGCGGAGAGCCACGGCAACAAGGCGGTGCTGGGCAGCGGTCGTGACCGCCTGCTGGCGTTCGCGCACTGGGTCTTCAAGCAGCAGAAGGACGTGGTGGTCGTGTACGGCCACTCGCTCTGGTTCCGAGCATTCTGCCGCGAGTTCTTCCCCAGCGACCTGCAGCATGAGGCTAAGGAGGCAAAAATGAGCAACTGCGGCGTCGTGACCTTCATGCTGGAAGAGCGCAACAGAGGTGGAGGGGAAGCTGCGCAGTACAGTATCCAGCCGGAGAGCTTCCAGCACCTTATCTAAGTGGAATCCTGTCGGATGAAGACGAACTTCCATCGAAGCCTTTCAAGGTGTTTGTGGTTAAATTTTCTAGTACGGAGTTGAAATTTGAAGACCACGTTCGGCCTATTCTCTTCATTCTTTTCGGCGCTGCTTTCGTCGGCGCATGGAGTCTCTGAATCTCGGCCAGAGCTGCCACCACTGCAGGGGTCTTTTCATGATTCCAGCTCGAATCAAGAGCTGTTGCACTTGCTGAGCCACACAGTCGACTATCCCCTGCGCGTTCGGAGTCACGACGTAGACGTAACCTGTAATTAGACGGCAGTACAACCGTGAGTAGAGCATTCGAGTTGCTAGAGTACGCATTAGTGTAACGCACCTGCAATGAGCCCGGCAGCTTGAGCCAGTATCGGCAACTTCGGGACCAATAGGTAGGTGATAACCAACTCGAGCCACGCTGCGTATTTCGTGGGCACCTTGAAGCTGTAAAGTTTCGTGAATGCTGGCGAATTGACATTCAAAATCACCTGACCAACATTACTTCCGTCAGCATGAATACTCTGGATGCCTCTTTGCGCCGCCATGCCCCATACCTTTATAGCGGTAAGCACACCGGAAAAGCCTGTAATGCATTCCTGCATTGCACCCTACAGCAACAACAAACAAAGTGCCACGTAAGATGCCTCACTGCAACTATTTCAATTCGAGCGAGAAGTGTACCAACCCATGATATCACGTGCGCCCCAGCCACAATGAGTGCTTGCGTCAAGACGATCAAGTAGACCAGCAGCACGCAAAAGCCAATGCTACCGAGTCGTCCTTCCAGTTTGTATCCTTTCCAAAGGAAGGATAATCTAAGGTTAACACGTCAGCCCGTCGTCCTTAGGTACACCCTTCCACCCTCTGCACTCACATGCTTTGGTATAGATGCAAGTCCTCCCAGTGGATGAACGGCGAGATGAACACCGCTGCAATTTCCTTGTTTGCCACCACTTTACCAGGACATCTAACGACAAGAAGGAATTAGTAGAGGACAACCCCATTTTCCCATCAACGTCACCAACACTCACGCACTCACAGTGCAAACGGACGCAACAACGACGGAGTCCGTGTCGCTTGAACATGCAGCAAATACATGACCGCTGCACCCCAATCCATCGTTTAGCCACACTTCTTCTCACAGCAACTGTCTTTCTCTAACTGTTGCACAACACACCAATGAGCGCGATCGTCACGGGCGGCTTCCGGTCCATATCTTGCACGGAATTGAGCACCATCATGAGCGGCGGGGGGATCCTTTTTGCTGACCACAAATTGGGTTCCAATGAGGAATTATTATGAGTCACTTTGTGTCCACAAAGCTCACAAGCGATAAGTCAAAACCGCCGTACGTATACATGTCACCCCAGCGCGAGCTGCTAACCCAATGTAAGCGGTCGAAGTGATGCTCCGATTTCATGCACTTTGTATCTGCCCAAGACTCGATGAGTGAATCAAGTGAATACGGGCTGCATGTTTGTCAGTCATCTTCGTGAGCTGAGTTCCACATTTTATTAATCAGAGTCAACGAAATCGTCAACTCCCGTCAACGTGTACTTCTCTGGCCCACATAAGAAACAACACATCGGTTTTCAGGAAATAACTTTTTACAAAAAAATCGTTTGGTGACTCGCAATACCTCAACCGAAAGCTGCGCATTTGCCCCGTTTCACGCTATGATTTAAAAAAATCTAGCAGCAGAAAGAAAAGAGAAACACCTTTTATCTGAAGTCCGTTTTAGGAAACATTAGGTTTTTTAGCGAGGTGCCGTCAAAAATTAGCGATATTAGAAAATAAAATATCACCGTAATCGCGAGTGACTGCTTTTCCCTTATGTTCGGTTGTCGATGTTGTTGCGCCTGTTGGAAACGAGTTAGAAGGGCTACAGTTTTGAGGTTTTTCTACGCGATTATCTCGACATGCGCAGACCCATTTATTTTGGCCAATAGTAAGAGGAAACAGTTGATTATACCCAATCATATGTGACATGTGGTTCACATCAAATTGAGGTTTAATGCTGAATGCTGTTTCTTAAGTGGGCCAGAGAAGCACATACAAAAGACCCCAGTGTTTGGCCACCATGCAACTATCTTCCACCCCCACGCTCGTTGACTAAAGTGGCGGTGCCTTGTAGCATGATAACTTCGAACAACAGGTTACACTTTGTATCCAACATACATGATATGTATGAGACGGTTTCAAACGAAATGATGCTTAGGCGCCATTTGGAGTTATCGAGATAATCGCGTTTGAAGTTGACCAATCAATTTTCGGAAATAACCGGACATCAAAATTTCGAAAGTGAAAAGCACACGTAAAAAGCGTAAAATCACTCTGATTCGCTTTCTTTTAGCTCTAGATTTCCAATAATATACAATACGTTAAAATTGAAAAAATATTGAGGTCACACGCCCCAAATACAATCGTGAATTTAGGGGTCCGAAAATGGAGATAATTTTTCTAGATCGATGTCACTCCGGGATTTCTTAACGTTTCAAAGCATTCGATAGCTTAAACGAAGCACAAGACACGCCTCTTTCGATTGATGCAGTTAAATCGCGATTCGTACTTATGTTCGTAAGCATCTTTTCGTTTGAAACCGTCTCATATCAAATACGGATCTTGTTGCAGGAACTCTTTCCCGTCGCGCAGTTCGGAAAATAAGGAACTCAGAGACTCTCGTGCACTTGCTGCTGGTACTGTAGCAGCGCATTGTGACAAATTTCTCGTCGTGGTAACAAGCTGTTGCCGGCATTATTTGTAAAAGAGTGACCAACGACGCCGCGAAAGTTGTTTATGGTGTTGCCACGCGATGCATTGCAGTTTTGGTGACCTTGACAACTGCCGGCCAGTACAGTACACTGAGACCTAGACATGCAAGCAAAAGGAGTTGATGGAAGAGCCGCGTCCAGTATGGTTACGGAGCGAATGGATGCACGAACGAGAAGATAGGCAAGATGAGAGGCCAGCGAAAGCAAGGTAATCATCAAGTGCAATTTTCGAGACATGCCACAACCTGAAGCATAAAGCAAAGGAGGCAGAGGTGTGCCAGGGTCGTCAGCTCGCAGTGCAATGCAAGCGGCGCTCTTGTGTTGCCAACACAGTGTCGGTCTCATCGAGTGATGAAAAGGAAGCTCGAGGATTGTTGTTGCTGCTGGATGAAATGAAACGACACGCCGCTCGTGAAGTACATGTACATGGACCGCGATTGCAAAAGAAGCAGCAACTACGACTGGACATTGGGGAGATCAGCAGACTTTGTGTGTTTGTCGACCACCCGTGCCGTATTCAATTGACGATCACACCTGGACCGAAAGAAGACAAGTGAACCTTGCAAGGCACCGCCAATTGGGTCGCTTTCGATAGCGTGCTGTACTCAACTCCGTAAAACCATTGATCAGTACACACCATATGGTATCTTTCGTAAAATTTCCTAAAAATGCAAGCGTAGGTGCGCCACCCCGGGAAGTCCGACGTTGGCATGTCCCCTTTTTTCGGGATGTGCATGCTGCAATGAGAGGTCGTGCATGCATTTTGGTCGAGACTGGGCCCCAATTTTGGCGCGTTCCCCAGCCTAAAGATCAGAATTCGGCCTGTCGGTGCTTTCGCTTCGGCCGTGGACGCCGTCACTCCAGCTGGTGGTCGGGAACAACTGACAAGGAAAGCGGGCCTTCTGGTCGTGAGCAAAGGGAGTCGGTCGGTCCGAATCTGAAAAGTTACCTCGAAACCTAGCAGACCCCATCCTGAATCGGATCCTGGCCAAAGCCCAGCTTGCTATCCCATCATTACGTCGCGGGCTCTTTGCCGTTCGTATGTAGCGCAGCAAAACATGAAAACTTGGCAAATGTATCAATATCTAGCCGGCCAGCATGAGATTTGCCGCCCCATTCGGCATTTTTCCGCCTTCGACGCAAGCCAGTTTGGTACTTCCCAAGAGTCTGGTGCCTGAATCTGAGACCGAAAAGTGCAAACCAACATGGTGCTCCGCGCGGTCAAGGTACTCATCCAGGCAGCGCTGCTCGTGCAGGTGCTCCAGGTTACGGGCTCGGTTAACGGCCTCCAGGTGAACGAGAACTTCCAGAACACCCCGCTGTCGGCGAACGACGCCCCCGGTACCGTCAAGGCGGCCAACATCCCCACGTCCTTGAACAAGAACGCGGAGGAGGGCGAGGAGCGCGGATTCTGGAGCTGGATCACAGGTAACGATGACGACAAGTCCAAGGCCGGCTCGACGACTTCCGACACCCCTGCATCAAACTCGGACGGGTCCTTGGCGACCACTACCCCAATCCCGGGTACTGCCTACGTGAGACCGTCTTACAGCAGCATGATGTCCAAGTTCGGTAGTCTCAAGGATGACTTTGAGAGGAGCGCCGGCATAACCTCGTCGGCGTCGGCGGGTGCCGACAGTTCGACTGGTGCCGGTGACGACGAAGACTCTGGCAGCGCAGCCCCCGCTCCTAAGACTAAAAAGACCAAGAAGCCTGTGGCGGCAGCCGCTCCTTCCAGCGACTCGGCGGCTGCTTCCGAAAGCGCTTCCGGCAGTGAGGCACCGGCACCCAAGCCCAAGCGGAAGACCAAGAAGCCACCTGCTACAGTCACCAGCAGCTCCGAAAGTGCTTCGGCTTCTGGTAGCGAGACCGCTACGCCCAAGCCTAAGAGGACCACTAAGAAGACCAAGAAGCCGGTTGTTGCCGCCGACAGCGAGTCTGAGAGTGCCTCGAAGGCCGCTTCAGGTAGCGACCTTGACGACCTTCTTGGCAGCGACGTGTCCGGCAGCTCCCTGGACGACCTGCTTAACGACAGCGCGTCCGGTGAATCACTTAACGACCTGCTCGGCAGCAATGCCGGCTCCGGCAGCGAAGACCTGTCCGCCCTACTGGACATGTCGGGCTCGGGTGGTCTGGACCTCGCTCTCGGCTCTGGCAGCTTCACCTATCAAGATTTCTTGGAAATGTTCGGTTCCGGCAGCAGCGGCATCGAACTGTTCGGCGACCCGACCCAGCCCCAGAACAAAACGATTGAGGACAAGGACATCGTCCTGGGTAAGCTGTACGGTGGCAAGGAGCACGGTACCGCCTTCTCGGACATTAAGAACATCAGGTTTCAGCAGATGATTCTCAACTTCACGATGCGCGGTGACGAGCGTCTGGACCAGGTCGGTATCTTGGTCTACTCGCAGGACGCTGTCGGCAACCTGGTGCACGGTGGCAAGGGCGGCACCGAGAAGTTCTTGAGCTGGGAAATGGGCGACACGGTCACCAAGCTCGAGATCCACTGGGACAAGAACAAGGGCAAGACGTGCATCTTCTACCTGGCCATCACCACGGCCTCCAAGAAGAAGCTCTCTGTCGGTACCAAGACGGCCAACAGCATCGTCCTGACGCCTCCTAAGGGCTACCAGTTCGCCGGTTTTCACGGCCGGTACAGCAGTAGTGCCATCTTCTGCCTTGGTCCGATCTGGACTAGGATTGCAGCCTCGGATCTCTATGTCACCGATGTGGTGGCTCTTCCTGCCGACGCTTCCGAGGACGTGTACAACTACGAGACCACGATCCGCAACTGGGTCGGTCCCCTTGATACCGCTTCCGACAACGCCTGCTACCAAAAGAAGTTCGACACGAGCAGCAAGGGCTTGTGTCCCTCGGGATACAACAAGGACGACGACAAGTGTGTCACTCAGTGTCCGCTTAACTACCCCATCGACTGTCTGAATGAGTGTATCCCTCAGAATGCCGACTGCACGCAGGAAATTGTGGGTAAGGTCGCTGCCGTAGCCGCTGTGGCGCTTAACGCTCTTACACTGGGTGTCTTCGGTTCGCTCGTGGCTGCCTACAGGACCGCCAACTTGGTCCTTACGTGCGCTATCAACGTCGTGAACGCCGTCAAGTCGATCGTGTACTACCTGCGCTACAAGCAGACCACGATCCCGGTCACCGACACGCAGAAGCTCCTAGACAAGGCCTTCCAGCTGCAGATCGTCATCCTCGACCTGCCGCTCGCCATCTCGTCGTGCCTCGGCCTGCAGATCCCGCAAAAGCTCATGTTCTCAGCCACCATTCTGGCTATTGTGTCGGCCATCGTCATGATGGCCGTCATGGTCGGCGAGACCCTGTTCGCGTCGTCCGACAACGTCTTGCTCATGCTGCGTGAGTCGGGTGCGATGAATTCGACGGCTCTGGACGGCAATACGTACCAACTGGACGACTTCCTGAACACCAAGAACGGCACGTGCGGCTACGAGATCAAGACGCTGACGAACCGCGTCATTGGCAAGGTCTACGACATCCGCAACACCACGCCGAACGCCGCCGCCAACGATGTGCGCGTGGAGGTGAGCCAGTCGTCCATCATCAAGACGGACATCCCGGTGGTCACCAACCACTGCATGGGCCAGATCTGGACCAACAAGACGGGCGCGTCGTCCTACACCACGCGCAACATGCTGCGCAAGCAGCTGAGCGTCATCGTTGAGCAGCTCATCGAGGACGGCACGACCGACATGGGCAAGCACGTTGCCAAGAAGGAGAAGGCCCTCGAGTACGCCAACTTTGGTCTGTTCTTCCTGTCCATGCTCGACTTTACGGGTATTGCCTGGATGGCGTCTGAGTTCATCCAGCCCATCTGTGGCCCCAGCGAGTACATCGGCGAAATCGACGATGGCACTCTGTACGACGCTCTGGGTTTGACCACGGTGGACCAGGCTTTCCTGGGCAGCTACGGTATCTGGAAGAAGAAGGGTGACGGCTCGGTCACCATCATCTTTGAGAGCGTGGACAACGAGGACGTGGACGTTGCGATCAAGTCGGGCGGTGACAAGCTCGCGTCGGTCAAGGTCAAGGCCAACACCAGGGTCAAGTGGACGTCCACGGTCAAGGAGCTCGGCGACAAGACGCTGTACCTGGACCGCTGGCGTCCGGGTCTCTTCGGCCTGCCCGGTTCGGGAGGTGGTTCACTGCTGATGTGGATCCCGCAGTCGTCCGAGGGCGGTAAGCTCGTTCTGCACGCTCGTCTGAATGTTAGCTAAGCGGAAATCATGTCATTTAGCGTCGTGAACATTGCTCAGAAGCTATGGGCAGTGAATTCACAAGTTAAACAAAATGCATCAAAGTTTATTGTGGAAACCGATTATATTGTCCGAGCGGATTAGCTGATAAAGCAGCGTTCATGAGGGATTTGACTAGTAGTAAATCGAGGATTCCTATGATTTCATATGGCATCGGTAAGGGTATAAATCGGTGTAAGGTTAATAAAATGGGGATTGCCTCATTACCGCCTGCAATGAGAGGAACAACCACTTACCGCCACGAGCTAATGTTTCGCGCACCTACTAACGAGGAATAGCATCGCGTGCATTAAATACGCTTCTGTGAGCAGTCGATATGTACTGTACTGCTATCTATTTATTAAGTTGTGAAGTCATGTATTTGCGCTGTCATTTCTCGTCAGCATTAGCGTTTGTCAGTTTTACTTAAAATAGGCCGCCGAATGCCGAGTGGGTGTCGGACATTCGGGCTGATTAGCATGCAAATCAGCCGTCCAAGGCTTGGTAAGTCGTGGAGTAGCTAAATCAGCTTGCCACATGGCGATGTAGGCACAACAGACTGCTCTGTCAAATCAGAGTACAAATCTTAGTCTGTCGATCTAATTAGGAGGTCGGATTTGCTAAATCCGACTCGATTAAGCTTAATCATCTGCTTAATCAACCGATTTATACTCCAATTAGACAATATAATCGGTTTCCACAATATCTGTTTCTGTGTTCAAAACTCGAGTCAATTCTCAGACAGGTTTAGCTGGAAATAGTGTGAATCTCCCTCACTGAGTGACGAGTTATGGTGCGCGCGGAAGAAGAGGATGAGACCATGCGTCCGTGCGGATGCCACGCCGGCCGGCCGTGCACGTGCGAGATGGGGAGGCAGGCGGAATCTACCAAAGTTTTCGTGTGTGGAGTTTGTGTCAATTGTCGCCTTAACGCACGCGAAGGAACTCGAGCCAGAAGGAGATCCACTTCCGGCCCACGGCGTTGTCTGAAGAGTGCCGAGTACTTTGCTGAGTTGGCGTTTGATCGGGTGTTTCTGCGAGGAAACTGCGTTTTTCGGATGCGGAAGCCCGACTGGAAGTAAGTAGTCTACTTGACTGTGGGATTACGCTTAGGATTTGACTGGGAAAGTTTGACTGTGACGCGCAGTGTGGACGAGAAGACCCCGATGTACAACAAGTTGCATCAGATGCGACTCGCTATGATCCAAACTCGCGCAGTCTTGATGGCAACGATTGAGACTCAAAAGAAGTTGCGCACCAAATATTCCCAAGACTTGATAAAGGCACAAGAAGCGATCAAGAAGCTGGAAGAGATGAAGTAAGTTCTCTCTGGTTGATATGCTTTTGCGCGTAGAATTCTAACATCGTGCTGGTATTCTTTTCAAGAGTTGAAGCGGCTGCAAACATGAGAAGAATGACGAAGGAGCAGCCACGCGTGGACTCGGATGTTTTTGATTCGTTCTCTAAACAATTGGTCGACGCTGAAACGCTTGTACCAGATCTGAAAGCAAGACTAGAGAAAGCGACTGCTACCATTGCCACGGAGCAGAGCAACATCAAGGTAAAACAGGCACGCAGCAGCTAACCGAGAACAGCAATAGGTACTAACGTACATATTTGATTCAGACCATTCGCGAGTACGTCCGAGATTTTGCGGCACGGAAACTTCAGGCCACAATCAGAGCGTTTTTCCGCTTTCGCAGGTGGAAAATCGTCCTGAGCGCGTTCCATGAAGACGTCTCGCTGTCTGCAGCGCTAGAGATTCAAGCTACGTGGCGCATGTTCGTCGCCAAGAAGAAGCGAGAGTTTCTCTTACAGCTACGGCGTGACGAAGTGAAGATCGATGCAGCAAACGTGATCCGACGCTTCTCCCTCAAGGTGATCGAAGCTAAACGTCGGAGGAAATTGACGTCGAATAAAGAGGCAGAGGCAGTCATCGCAGCGCGGAAAAGAAAATCTCTCGATGCGTTGTTCGACATCTACAGTAGATTTGTGCTTCATGACGCGCTAAAAACCTGGAAATTAGGGACTCATGAAGCAAAACTTCGCGCGCTAAGGAGAACGCTGGCTAGTGCCATCTTGATCCAGCGGATCTACCGTGGATTCCGTGACCGGATCTACTTGAAGCGGATTAAGATAAGGAGGTCGTTAACAGACCGGGTCGGGGCTCTTGTCGACCAATTCATCGTTTCTGGGAACTTCTGGGGGTTTATCCTGGAGATCGACGCTGATTATCGGCGCTTCATGCACAAGATCGATGAAGAAGAGGCCGACGCGACGACGTTCATGTCGACGGTGCTTCGGCAGCGCAAACTTGATGAGGATCAAATGATGCAGGTACTATCTCTTGGTGTTGCAATGATTGTCTTTGTAGTGATCTAATGGGTGGGGTATGCACAGGACTGGTTCACTGCTTCAGCATTAGAAAGTCCCATTGTCAGCGGTGTTGGCCAGGTTACCAAAGCTTACAGTAGTGAAGAAGACAACTCGAGTGGGAGTTCAGTGTCCCAGGCCATGTTGCAGTCAGCTCTCGTTGAAGATCTCGTGGCGCTGAGCCCCAACAAGAGGAAAGATGAAGTGTTTCCCGCGGATTTCCCACCTAAAGTTATTCGACAAGCTATGGCAAAGGGGTTTTCGCTGGACGACACCATCGCAGTCATGTAGGTCCTTCTACTGTTGTTTTCTGTCCATTTCTTACTGGAAAATTTGACGTTATATGGAATCCAGGCGCGGTCTACAAGCTCAGGGAAAGAACATCGAGGATGCCGACTTGGTTCTATCAGCACTTCACAATCGTGCCCCTCTAATGACGAATCCATGGACATCGGAAAGAATTTTGCGTGGATCCCGCGACCCCAACAAGGCCTTGATTACTACTGTATCTACCTCGAAAAAGGATAGTAAGATCTCAACCAAGAAGCCGGCGGCTAAGCGAAGAACGGATGCGTTTATCTCGGCGAATTTGTTGGAGAGTATCCCAGGAGGGATGAATGCGCCAATTGCTCGATTGCTGCTCGTTGCCGCGCTAAGGTGCTACGACCCAGGGAGTCGAGGTGAAAAAGGGGGATTTGTGGCGTGCGATTACCGCAACGCGGACATTTTCCAGTCATATTTGCGCACCGAGTCTCCACTCGTTAAGGTACTGTCCATTCTATTAGCGAAATGGCGGTGTCCTCACGATGTTCCTCTCGTTTTGCTTCCGTTTTTGCAGATTCGAAGCGAGCAGCAGGCTATGGAAGCTGTAAAGCCCTTCCTCCACACTTTGCTCGAGAATCGGTGCTACACCGCGTACGATATTTTGTACAATGTGCGAGGCATAGGCGAACTGGTGTCATGGAATCTCCCCGGTCCTTTGGCAAGGAGCATTTACAGCGTTATTCAAGAGATTCACGAGCAGAGCACTCGTGTGAGCAAGCGCAACATTGTGAGAGAAGCGCGGGTTAGTGCCGACTTTGAGCATTTTCTCAAAAATCGAGTAGTAGTCGAACGGGATCAAGCACCTGCTGCTGAAGTCACGCCCGTTGAAGAATTCTCCGAGCCAGTGGCAGAGCATACAGTAAGCCAAGTGAGATCTAGGCTCGAGACGGAGGTGCTGGGGCTTCCGCTTCAAGATTTGTCACTGTCGGCGTCCGAGTTACTATTCAAGGCAGCATTCGTGGTTGACGGGGGCACCGGTACCGATAATCCCACCACACCAGACACGTATCAAAGATTTCTCCACTCTCTCCTGGCTCTTCAAGCTGCTGGAAACATAGAAACTATGAAGCAGCTCATAGCAGCCAGAGTTGCCCAAGCAAAGGCGATTGCAGACGAACACTTCGACATTTTCAAGCTGTTTGGGGTCGCGATTGCCAGCGATCTACTGGTACGATGATAAACAATCCTTACCACAGAGTTTTACCACATTCTCATAGTTAATTTTGCTGTCTGGGACAGAAAGACAACCTCGTTGAAGTGCTGATACGAGATCAAGCTCTCCAGCAAAAGGTGACCGAGTTATTAGAACCGTTCGCAGCAGTTGACTTGAATACGCCACTGGAGCTGGAACTTCCCAGTGTACCGAGTCGTATAATCAAATCAGCCAAACACGCCAGTTTGTCTCCTTTGATCAAGCGCGGAAAAACTGTGATCAATTCTTTGGACAAGGCTGAGGGGCTGTCCGGCTTCAGTTGCAAAGCTCCAACGTCGACCCGAGAGAGGCCTCCAAGATCATTAAATGCGTGAAGTCGTTGTCAACCGAATGTTGCTCGCCTTCACCACTGTGACCAGAAATCGTTTCTTCGATCTTTACTTGGAGTCTTTTGCTGGTACGCATCAACACTTCCCAGATCGTGGAATCAGCCGACTTGGTACGAACACCAGTCTCGTTATCCTGGGGTACGAAAGAGTATGTAAGTTGCCTATCGCGTTAGCGTTGCTCACCAATGATGAACGAACCTTGTCACGGATGTAGAGGAACCTGAGAAGACTCAGACAACTCGCAACTAGATCAGCATGTAGAACGAGGTCGCGTTCCGCTGCTTGTGTCAGCGCATCTTGAAGCAGCAAGCGAATCGCTGATGTCTTGAAAGCTACTCACGAAATCACCACAGATCTTTGTGGGTCAGTTTGCTACTTCACCGACGTTTTGAGGTTGGTACGTACGTGATTGCTCGTTCTTGTCGGGGGAAGACCACACCTGAACTGCGTCGCCTCGAACAAAATCGACAAGCACGGCGGCAACGTTTCCGTATCGGCACTGCGTGATTAGGCCCCGGAGCAATTCAAAGCTGGCGACATGGATAAAATACAAAGTGTTAAACACAATAATTCCAGCTGGGGTTGATAGCTATCCTTACAGATCGATGGGCGAGACTTTGGAGACCAACTCTTTTAGGACGGTCAGCGTTGCCGATCGATCCTTGGCCGCCAGAAACGAAACCATCGCGTTTGTGATGACCTGTATCAATGGAGACATCCAGTCTCTATTGCGAAAAGCTGGAGGAGCAAGAAAAAGTGACCAGTGAACATCGGGGCTTGATTGCATAAGATCACTCGAGTAAACGTACACGCAGCTTGTTCGCGAAATGACAGCGGCTTCTCCGTCTCGGAATTGCGTTTGTGATTGACATGGAGGGTCAGCTTTCTCAAAGGACAAAGCCGCACTGCAGCTTGCAGGAGCTTAAGTCCACGCAAGCGGTCCTGTAACAATACACAAAAGAGCAGATTATTCCCCAATAATGTTTCCTAACTTGATACCACAACAGCGTACTTGGTGGTCTTCCGAGTGAATCATGTAGTGAGAGTACGCAGCTATATGGAACAACCACGAGAACGGGGACACTACGGCCGACAGAGCACTTGGTCCATGCTGCTCATCTGTAAGCAGGGCGTGCACGAAATTTCCGATTCCGCGGTATGACCACGCAGTGAACGCGTACTCCTGCCCCGAGGTCTGCAGGAAATACTTGTACTGCGTCAAGCCCCACCCTTTTGCCACCTGGTCCGTAATCCACTGCGTATCCTCCACAGTAAACTCCTCCGCGTCGCCCGCCATGCCATCATCATCCTCCGAGTCCAGGTCAGACTCCGTCTCTGAGTCGCTCTCGTACGAAGGCAGCAACGCTCGACGGCACTCCACCAGCTCCTCTCGGAAGCGAAGGGTTGCAAAGATGACATGAAGCTCCACCCCACACCTCTGAATGTCAGCCACAAGTCGCACCCTCAAGTCGCTGAGCCCAGAAATCCCAGAAACCTTTGAAAATAGATGCAATAGAGCTGCAACCAGCACCGCTCGTTGGTTCGTGGCCTCTTGCTCGTCCTCCAGAGCGTCAACAAGTGACAATGTCGACTGTATCAACGGTTCGATGAACTGGAGACCCAGGTTGAGCCCCTCTTGCATCGAAATCGTCACTTGTCTAGCGTCGATATCTTGCATGTCATCATCGTCAACTGTTGACACCAACCCGAACACTTGGCGCAGCACGACGGAGCAAGAATCTTCCAGGAACCTCCAGCGCTTGCGATGGATGTCGCTCAGAGCTGTATATCTCAGTCAATACGCTTAGACGGAGAATAAATTTTATATAGGTAGATAGACCTGCGTCTCACCTTCATGGATCACTTCGAATTGCGCGGAAATACCCTCCACAGACGCCGCAGCTTGCAATCCCGCGAGCGCATCCAGCAGCTCTTCCTTCCCCATAATTTTGGTTTTTGCGGATATATTTTTTAACCAATGAGAACACTTATTCGATAAAATAGGCACTGTGATATTGCTTACAGTTAAGTGAGCTCGACCCGTTGATCGTCTGAGATGGCTACATTGAAGTGATGTCTCTTGGTGCGCAGCGTGAGCCTCCTCGCCGTGTCCAGCTCCCGCTCGAGCTCCAGCCGGATGGACCTTCGCATAGTTTCCTCCAGCTCCTGCAGGCGCTTGTGCCTGTTTTCCTCGTCTTTGAGTCGCCGATGCTCCTCCAGCGAGGAGTGGCGACGCAGGCGATCGCTCTCTTCGCCTCGTCTCAGCTTGGCGTCCGCTAGACGGCGCTGAAGGTTCTCAATATCGGACTGCAGTGCTACCTCGTCTTTCTCAAGCTGCTTGCGCTCTGCTGTCGCCTCCTCCAGCGCTCGCTTCTCGAGCTTCCAGAACTCCTGCGCGCGCTCTTCTGCAGGGCGCAGAGGCGGCCAGGACGCAGCCATGAGACTCGGATGCTCGTCGAATTCAGGGAAGTACAGCATTCGACGCTGTAAGACCCGAGTTCCCAGAGCTCGCTGCAGCACTCGAGCTGAGTGCTCGAGACGCTTTAAGTTGGCGAGGTGGCGATATGCCCTCGAGTAGTACCTGATCTTCGCCTTGGAGACGGATATTCGCCACGCGCGCTGGATCGTCCGAGCCGACTTGTCACGCCGTCGAGCGCGTTGATGCCGATACCAGCGTTGTATTCTCACTGCATTTTGCTGTGCCCGAACTCTGCGCTTCTGGATTAGAGGGAGCAAGAACCTCCCCACCACGGCGAGACTGAGTCGTGTCTTCTTCTCCACGCGATGCCTGCGCCATTTGCGCTGAATCCGAAACGAAGCGTGACGTCGGATTCTCTTCCTTCGCCAGCTCCTGTATGAAAGGAAATCAACTAGGAATCGCTCAGCTCGAGCGTGTCGGTACGCCGCTTCTGTCCTTAGTTGGCAGTATCGCCTCCAAATGTACTGGATGTAGGCTGCAGTAACGTGCTGCAACTTTCGTTCCATCCGGGAAGCTTCCCGCTCTTCCTTCAGTACTCGAACTCGCTCTGCTTCGGCGAGCTCATTCTCTAATTGCTCTACACGATAGGCCTTCAATGTGATAGTCAGCATCAGCGGGTCACTAACTCGAAATTGCAGGTTTCGGCGTACAAACCTGTTGCAAGGCTTTATCGCGAGCGCGAGCTTGCCTCCTCCTGGCGCATTCTACGACGCGCTTTTGCCGATCCAGCGAGTTATCCGAGAAGAATCGATCCTACCAACGCGCATATTAAAATGTGAGGTGGCCACGATCGTAGCATTCGACTCCGTAACATTTGACTAACTGCAATAGTTGCGGCGAACGTGTACTGGCGAAGATGCTGCTGTGAGCTTGACTGTCGATGTAGCAACTGCGTTGCCGTAGCTTGGAAGTCACCGCTACTCATCGCGCCAACGAGACATTCGCCGCTGCACTCACTCGGAGGGAAAATGTTGTCTGCAAGTTTTGCTCAAAAATAGTTGACTTATCCCCCAGACGACGCGCCCACCGACGTTGTGCGGTTTCAACGTTGGGCGGAGAGTCTCTCGTGGCAGATACTGTATTCCAGACGATGCTCCGTGAGTTGGGGGCGGGAGCAGCTTCATGTCGACGCTGATCAGTGATGGAGCCTCTCCACCGCAAATCAATAGCGAGGAGCCATCTCAAGCTCGAAGATTCAACACCCGTCGACCCAGCACCGCCCGGGCCAGCTTCGTACAGCAGAAACTACAGACAGCGTTGTCCCAAGCGGAAAAGACCTCAGCAGAGTTGGGCCAAAGCTCAAACCTCGGACAACCGTACGCTTCTGCCATTGAAGGATTTGGGTATACCTCTTCGATCTCATGACCTTCGTTCCTTCTCTTCTTGTTGCACCAATAGTGAGGATTCTCGAGTCCAGGGGGAGATCTACGTGGATCGGAGTGTCGCTCGCTACCGAAGCGCCGCTAGTGTGGTTTCGTACACTGATCCAGCCACAGCCTTCTCCTACTCGACGAGTTTTATGCCAGGAGTTCATTTCTACACATTCCTCGCCGCGAAAGAGGCTGCTCCACCACGAACTGCGAGAGGAGGGGTGCCAAGTCACAGCATTAGTGTTAACAATGCGTCTGGGTCAGGTGACAACAGCTCAAGACTCACAGCGAGAAAGCAGAATCTGGCGCTGAAGCTGAACGTACCGGATACGATTTTGTACGGCGAAACGGGGCGTGCCGTGTGGATTTACACCGACAAAGAGGGATACGTCCAGCGGTTGACCGAGTTTAGTGACAAGCAAGTACTCGATAAGTTTGCGGACGGTGCTCCGGCAATAGCGGATGAACAACACCTCGTGGTCTACAAAGAACCCATCACTACGATGGCGAACCAGCAAAATAGTACCAGCATTCAACAAGGTTCGCCGGTATTCAACTCGCAGGGCAATCAACTACGGCTACTGAATCTCGGAGAGGTCAAGACGCTATTGAACGGGGTCATGGCCATGCACAAGTCGTTCGCTCTCCAGCAGTTTGTCAAGTGCAATGGGTCCAAGGCATTCGTTCAGCGAGCAGTCTACGAGGCGGGGAAGCCGCCACACGCGTGGATGATCAGCAACATCGAGCCATTTCGAGACTCGAGTGCGCCGCAATCCCCACCCTCGGGAACTGCTGGGCCACAGAACTCGCCGCGTCCAGGGCTGATAAGGTCAAGTAGCTCGTCAACTATTACGACTTCTGTTCCGGATGGTCCTGGGGGAGTTCCACTGGTCAGTCGACTCTGCACGAGTGTTCAAACGGACAAAGGCTGCACGTTCGTCAAGCTAACAGAGCGTGGGTGTGCAGCTGTCTCCGAGCTGAATTTGCGAGTAAGTTGCTGTCTCGGTGACATCCTGGCCCGAATACGATTCACTTATCTTTTCCTGCAATTTTTCGTTTGTGTTTTTCAGATAGTGCGGTATATCGAGCAGCGTTGGAGAGTTTCACTCCAGACATTTGTGGCGGATTTCGTCAAAGATGCTGGTGGGGAGTGGTGGCTACTGCAGGTGAAGGCGTTCCAGGTGCAGAACAAAGTCCATCCTGGCCGTGTGTTCTCGCTACCTCTAAAGCTGCGAATGGCGTACTTGAACTATCGTGACACGGTGATCCTCGACGAAGAGGACGATGACAATTTTGACACTGAGGATCGACGCAGCAAGGCTCGACTGCGCCACCGACGAGCGATTGTTCCTCTATCACAACGACATATTCACAAATTGGTCCAATGCAAGTGTTGTCTCGCAGCCTACCCAAGCAGTGAGCTGTCGTTCAAGATGACGCTGAAGATGATCAACGACATGCTCCTGCGGATCCGATCTCGTCTGCCCCCAGAGAAGACGCTACCTTTTCTCTCCGCTGCATTCGCTCGGGAGCTACCGGAGTCAGCTGTTGCGTACGAGTCGTGGAGTGTCTGCAGCCACTGTTATGCTATCTACGAGCGCGACCAACAACTGCAGCGCATCGAGACGAAATTCTCGGCCGCGTTGGGCTTGCCGAACACTAAGACGGTGACAGAAGGGCTTAGTCGAGTTCAAGATCCAAGCTATGGGCTGGACCCGACTGTGAGCGCTTCCGTCATCCCAGCGCAACTTACGTTGTGTCGCTTGGTATTGGTGATCAACGCCATCTACGACATCCCTCCGGAGCTCTACAACGCTGAACAGGAGAATGCTCGAATAGAAGCGGCCGCAGATGAAGTTGCAGCAGCAGAAGGGAGGAAACGAACGCAACGTGCGAACGCGTCGCGCCTGTACTTGCGTATCAATGCATTGGGATATACCGAGTGTATCCCCATTAACCCTGACGATATCATGGAGGCAAGCGAGAAAGCACCAAGCGGAGCGCGTCGACGGAGAGACAGCACTGCCAGCTCTCTGAGTGATGAAGACGACGGAGCGGATAGTGATCAATCGGAGCCGCAGTCTTCAAGACGGCAGAGTTCCTGGCAGCAACTATCCCACTCGCAGACGTTCCGTCAGCACCAACCGCCATCGAACAACAACGACGCCAACTACTGGCTCCCCACGAACTTGATTCGTACCATACCATTCTTCGCGCCACGCACGCCGCTCCAGTCAAAGTTGAAGGAAACAAGCGGTATTACGCCATTCCTCACTGAAGACAACAGCGTCCGAGTCCAACTAATCCGCGCTACGGAGCCGCCTCTCCAAGATCCGATGACGTCGAACTCGAGACGAAGACCGAAGAACCGGCGAGCGGCGCTGGTACCAGCCGCCGGAAGCATGTCGGATCTAGTTATGCAGATGCACGGACCTAGTCACGCGATCGTGTTGGGATCTACGAAGATCCGAATGACGCAGTTCCGCAGCTCGTACGTGACGAAGATCGACTACTACGCGTGCATGGCTATCACCGGAGAGATGCTGAATATCAAGGGAAACATCGGCCTCGAGCGCGTGCGCTACGTCGATTCCAAATTGCTCACGTCGCAGCATCGACTGCGAGTTTACAACGGAATTTTTGTCCCTGACGAGACGTACACAACAGGTGATGCCTTGTCATCTGAGTGGATGGACTGCTTTCGAGCATCAAGTACTTTCGTAAGAAAACCGCCTCCGATAACCCCCACAGCTCCTGAACCTGTTGAGATTCCAAAGAAGACCATAATGACCCAACGGAGGAGCACTACCGGCACCACAAGACCGACATCATCCAGAACTTCATTGATGGACGAGGATGAAGAAATGGACAAGGAGCTGGAGCAGATGATCGAGCGAGCCAATTTGAAGCAACAAGAGGCCCATTTCAGACAAATGGGTCTTAATAACTCCCCCGACAACAACGAGGAGGACGCGAAGGCGGCATCGGCCACTGCTATAAAGCAGGAGCTTCTTCGTGACAGCACTGGTGCTCCGGCAAAGAGTGCCTCACAAATGGCCATGCTGCTGAACAAACCCATCATTTCACCGCGCTCGGAGCTTGCTGAAGCTGAAGACAACAACAACTCCACACCACCAACCATCGGCTCGTCAATGATTCTCCCGTCTCCTCGCAATCGCAAGTGGATGTGGTCGCTCGTATTTCTGATCAACCAGGCGCACAACCTGCAGTCTCGAGAGCGTTCGTGCTGCCGATGGGAGTGCCACTACACGTTGTTCTCGCAGCGGCGGTCTGCTCTCGAGCGGCTGCCAGGAACCTCGAGAACTCCTTCTGGAACGCTGTCCACCTCGGTATCGGCGGATGCAATTGCAACTCAGTCAGCATTGATGAATGCATCGCATCTCGAGGTGCAGTTCAACTGCACGCACAAGTTCTGGCTGGCAGGGACGACGCTCATGGTGCAGGCGTGTCTGCGCAACAACCCGACACTGAGGCTGTACTTCCGCAACGACATGTACGCGTCGACCCGGAGCGAGTCCGAGGGCGAGTTCTACGCCGTCTTGGGTCTGTCCAAGCTGCTGCAGACGCGAGGCTTTGACACGACCATCGATATCATCGCGGCCCACGACGATCCGACCATAACCCCGAGGGAGGCCGCAGCCATCTCGAGGATGCCGCCTTACTTGTCCCTCTCCGTGCAGCTCTCTCGAGCGTCCATCGACCCGGACGAAGCTGTCGTTGACAACAAGTTTGTAGAGCTCGGGTGCACACCGGAAGGGCTGCAAGTGCTACGAAAAGTGTCCTAAAATCCTGAACCCATGTCCTCAATGTGCAAGGCAACTTCAACTTTGTTTAAATGCTTTGATTGGTCGATATTCACCACATTTTCAACCAATCAGCGCATAATAACTATTAGAGCTGTATCATCGAGCCATTCGAACCATGAGCTCGCTGCTGCAGGGGCTCACGTTCGTGCGCCGCTCGGAGGGCGACGAGAAGGACTCGAGGCGTGTGAAGAAGGACAAGAGCAAGAAGAAGAAGAAAGACAGTAAGCATAAGAAGAAGCACAAGAGAAAGCGCCGAGAATACAGCAGCAGCAGCGAAGAAGAAGAAGAAGAAGATCAAGTAGATGAGAAGAAGACACAGGATTCTACCCAGGATAGGAACTCTCTACCCCGCGACGATTGGATGTCAATGCCCTTCATGAGGCGAGAGGTAGAACCGGTAGAACAGTTCAAGACGCAGGAGGAGCTGCAGGCCGAAGCCAAGCAGAAGAAGATCCAGGAGGAGATCGACGCCGGTATGCGGGAGCCCGTCACGGGCATGGTCTACGGTCTTTACGACCCAAAGAACCCCGACGCGGCCCCCACAATCTCCAGCAAGGTAGTACGGGGAGAAGAAGAAGCACCAATGGAGGAGACCGAAGGAGGAGAAGACGAAGAGATGACGCTCTTCGGAGACGGAGGCGCCAGTTGGCGCGCCAAGATGCTCAAACGCGCGCAGGACCGAGCGCGTGCCTCTGGCGTGGCTCTAGAGGAGGTAGTAGGTGAGAGATTTGGCTCGGTGAGCGAGCTCAGAGAGAGCGCGAGAGGCTCCGCAAGGGAGAATGCCCACTTGCAGTACAAGCGCCATCGGGTGGAAGAGAAGGAGGAGGGTGGTAGAACGAGACGCACGCTCGAGATTGGAAGGGATGCCAAGGATAAAACGTTGCTGTCGAAGTATTCGAGTAGAGTGCAGCGCTCGGTGACGCAGGATCTGGAGGAGGAGAGCGGACGCGGTGAAGGAAGGCGTAAGGATCGAAGCCTTACGCGCAGAGGCAACCAGGAGGACGAGGAGGACGAACCCATTGACTACGACAAGCTACCTGACTTTGAAGACCGTGGTGCGAGGACGGGGGCCTCCAGACGTGATGAGCGGCATTCCAGCAGTCGTCCACGAGAGAATGACGATAGAAACTCGAGAAGAAGCGACTCGCGTCGCCAAAAGCATAGTCGCTGCCGCAGTCGTAGCCGCAGTCGTGGCAGGTATGACCACGCCAAGCGTCCGCGAAGCAGAACGTCAAACAGACGTTCTCGCTCTAGATCTCGCTCTCCAATTAGGCGCGAAGCAACTGATAAGATTGAACGCAAGCTGCAGGGAAGGAGAGAGCCGCTTAAGAATGAGAAGTCATCATCACCAGCTCCGGCTGAAGAGAAGAAGAAAGCTCCAGCTCCTCGTGTCATCGATCAAGCAAAGCTAGAAGCTGAGCGACTGCAGTTGGAGAAGCGTAATGCGTTCCTGTATGGCAACAAGAAGCCGGCCACCTCCGCGGATGCTGGTGGCGTATCGGAATCTTCAACCACTTCGATGTCCGAGCAGAACAGATCACCAGATACTGTGGGTATGAAGGCTCCTGGGTCACCAGATAAAAGCTCCGTGTCGGCTTCTTCGGCAAGAAGTAGTGCCGACAAAGAAGACGAGAAGGCTGAGCTTAACAAGCTGGCAGCGAAGGCCTTGCGGGCTCAGATGATGGGCAAGTCTGCTCTGTTCCGGAAACTGACAGAACAACTCAATGAGCTGGAGGCCAAGCTCGAGCGTGATAAGACAGCTGCAACCGTTCCGCACTACGAAGCGATCACTGGTGCGCTGCCACCGCTGGAGAAAGAAGACATGCGGTATGGATCGCGCAAGGGCAAGAAGAAGCGTGCAGATCCCATGGACGTTGGCGGGCCGGATGTGGCAGCTTCGCTTGAGGAGCTTGTGCGTGAAGAGCGGATGTCTAGTGCCCGCGTGGGCCAAGGCAACATGGATTCTATTCATGCTCGGAATATTGTTCGGCTGGGTTCGCACTACAAGGGCACGGAAGTGAACGCTCAGAACCTCTCGAGTGGATTCGATGAGGAGGATCAAGTGGATATGAAGATGCTACAGGAGCCCGGCTCGAATTTGACTCGGCGTGCTCAAGCACAACGTGAACATGCACTCGCCGTTAATGAGACGAAGAAGTGGGATCAACGAACGCAGAAATGCCAGTTGTGCATGAAGAGCCCAGCTTTCAAGAAGCATTTGATGCTGTCGTTGGGTGAGTTTACCTACCTAGCAGTTCCAAGCCGGCCTCGCCTGCATCCCGGACACTGCGTGATCGTGCCGAGTGATCACACGTGCTCGGCTGTTCAAGCAGATGAACAGACCAGCGAGGAGATCACGCGCTTCCAGGACTCACTCGTTCGTATGTGCGAAAAGCAATATGGCATGAGCATGGTGTTTATCGAGCAAACAAGCGCACCTCACCGGAAGAGGCACACAGTGATCGAGTGCATTCCTGTGGACTCCGAGCTGGCGCTGGACACGCCGCTTTACTTCAAGCAGGAGCTGATGCAAGCCGATGGGGAGTGGAGCACCCACAAGCCGATCATTGACACGAGCAAGGGCGGCATTAAGAGTCACGTGCCACCAACGTTCTCGTACTTCCACATTGAGTGGCGTACCCGCGAAGGACGTGGTGGATATGCGCACGTGATCGAAGATGAGGACAAATTTCCACGAGAATTTGGCGTCAATGTCGTGGCAGGCATGCTGGATGTTACACCGCCAAAGTACGGACGACGCGGGGGTGGCAATCGCCGCTCAGTGGAGAATGAGAAGAAGGAGGTGCTGGCGTTCTTGAAGGACTGGGGAGCGTTCGACTGGACGCAAGATCTCGACGGCGGAGAGATCAAGTCACAAAGCTGAGCCAGAGGGCGTCTTCGTTGGACATGTATGTAATCTGTGCAGCGGGGTTATTCTATTCAGCCCGAGCAGACCTTACTCTGTTAGTACACTCAGAACATCTTCTTGTTTGCGTTTGCTCAAATGTCTGCGGTGGGGATTGTCGCCTGGTAATTGATAGGTGATGCTGTGCGTGAGATGTTGGTGAGCATCACGTTGTCGATGGTATATCCGGTGTCCGGGATGTACTCGTACGCTGTCATACATAGCCACATGGTAATACACGCAGGTAAGACCAACGCGCTATGGTAGACGAGGGTCTGACGGCAGCAACTTACCTGCGTATGTATCGATAACGTCCTCCTTGGACTTGACCACGACAGTTGTCACCACACACTGCACCACAAAGATCACCGCGTGAAGTCCAGACGCCACATATCCAGGAGTCGCTCGTCGCGGGCTATTGCGTGCCTCCAGCCCCTACACAACCATCACCAACAGCTTCAGATAGCTGCAAACGCTTCTTCCAGTTACGATTGCTCCTCAGCCTACCCAGTAGAGAGCCCCTTGGAAGGCCAGCACCAGCACCAAGAACGAAGCTCCGACCAGGAATCCAATCTACACAGCACCCACCCGTCAGACAGCCCTACTAGAGTGCAAGGTCTCAATCAACAGCTTCAATGCCGCACCGAGAAGGCGGACGGCGTTTTGTTGAGGATGACGATGGCCACGAACGTGAAGACCACGTAGACGCCGGCGGTGACTGCAGCGTTAAAGCCCACGTACGGCGTCTCCAGCAGGAACATGGTGGTCAGCAGCAGAGCGCACGACAGCACCTGCAGTGGGTAGAGTCATTTTGCATTAGGATGTTAGTGGGGACTCTCCCGCTTGACTCAATCGACGCGTCGAGGGCAAACCACAGCGCGGATGGAGATGAAAAGCAGAGCAATGGGGAGCGCCTCGTCTTGGCCATCAGTTGGTACTAGGAGATACGCACCATGTTGCCGCCCAGCGCCGCGTTGAGCAGCTTGCGGCGAGTCTCCAGCATGTTCCGCCCTGCTTGGTCGCCGCTTGGACGCAAAAAGTATTTTTTTGACAATATATTGTCAAATTGCTATTGTCAAACTTGAAACTTGATTATGTACGACCGAGCCATCAGCGGGAGGACTTTTGTTCTCGCGCGATGCTCAAAGTTGCAAAAGTCCAGCCCTCTACAATGAAGTAACTTACATGCATTAAAGTAGAAGGGTCCTGGGCTATCAGTTTGAGCTAAGCCTAGTGTTCGGAGGGAGCATTAGCTTTATACTGTATTAATAAGTCCAATCGGATATTGCGCGAACGAATAGCGCCATGAGTAAAGCCGGCTGAAGCAGTAGGATGCGGTGGCGAAGAGTACTGTAACCTTATTTCCTGGTTGAACCATGGTCTGCACACGAGCATCGATTGCACAAGCTTACGACCACACGTAACGGCCTCCTAGTAGGAGTCCTACGTTACAAAGTCCTGACACAATAATTCTAGGGCAGTCTCAGCGACGAAGCAATTTCATTCCTTCAATCACAAACAGTCCGGCGAGCCAGCGAGCGGCGTTCATGAGCACAGCCGAAGAGGGGAAACGCTAAAACATGCCTATTTCGGCGAAGTGTTTGCAAAACATGTTGTCCACTTTAAAACATGCTTACCGACAATCAGACGATTGGTCACGAATGGTAACGATAGGGATAAATATCGTGACGGTGCCGACACATATGATTTTATACTTAGCCAGTGTATGGCTGTCATGATCCAATCATATGTCGATGACCGATTATTATCGAATGAGAAGGGCGATAGATGGTATTTTATCCAATGATCAACGTGAGGGGTAGGTGTATGTGCTGCCGACACTCCTGCCGACGTATAATGTAGGCAGGGCGGCCGAGATATGTTATCCACCTATAGTGAAGTTAAGTAATTAGGTGATTAAACACATATTTTGCACGGTGCCGACACTTCACTTGACTTTGTATTGCTTCTGCTTGCCTGTTCGAAGCGTTTTGTGTGGCGCTTTCACTTGCTCTACAAATTCAACCGAGTTTCTCGGCAACGCTATTTCCGAAGCAGCATTGTGTCATGTAGAAAGCTGCTTTGGGTGAGGCATTGTTGGTGACACTATGGCCACTGCCGCTAAGGTACCGCCGTCAATACATGTAAGTGACTCCGCAGCAGTTGAGAGTGGTACAAGAATTAGAAATATTCACTGTTATATACATTCTATTCGTGCAATACACTACAGCATTAAGCAACACCGCGCCTGTAGAAAGCGCCATCCCACCATGCAGCGGCGGCGGCACCAGCCGCGCCGCCAGTAGCAGCAGTACCCCCTCCGGGAGGAGCCCCCCCAAGCTCGACATCAGCGAGCGTGCCCTCCGCCGCACCCGGCGATCGACAACTCGCAGCCGCCGCGCTGCTGCTTCGGGTGCTGCTGGTTGTAATGGCGGTACTGGGACGAGGGCGGCTACTGCTGCGGGGGCGTGGTACTGGGTTGGCTCTGCAGCTCCGCGTGCTGCTGCTGTTGCTGCCTGCAGCGTGGCGAGTGGGCGGCCGCCAGGCGGAGGCTTCTTATCGGGCGTCCTCCCTCCTCGTCTTCCTTCTCCTCCTCCTCCCACTCCTCGCTGTTGCCCTCCGCCGACCTCCACGCACTTGGTGCATCTATTTTCCGCCGAGCCCTTGGTGGTCGCAGGCTTCGGGGCCTGCGGCTTGGAGGCCAGCGCCATGACGCGCGCCATCCGAGCGGGTGCGAGCACTAGCCCGACGCGCCCGTGGCCGGGTACGAGCACCGCGCGTCCGTGTGTGAGATGGCCGTGCACGTGCCAGCGGGGGAGGGCTGTTGTCCTTCGTACCCTTGGTCATCTCGCCGTCCTTCGTGCCCTTGGGCCCCCCGCCGTCCTCCGCGCTCTTGGTGGCTTCTCACCCCGGTTTCTGCTGTCTCTTGCCCGTCATGTCCTGTGTGTTCTGGGGCTCAGCCATCTTGGAGGTCCTGATCGCGCCCGTGCACGACCGCATGCCCCGCTCGCGAAGCCTGGAGGGAAGGGGGCGTGGAGTTTGTCACGGGGCAGCGACGCAAACTGAAAATGCGAGAAGTGTTAATGAGTACAGTAGTTTAGACCAATCATTGAAATTCATCATTTCCACCAATGATAGATAGTGTCGGCCGGTGTAGGCACCGTCATGGTATGGTATCATATTGAATTGCAAAAGTTCGGTCTCCATAATAATCATTTCAATATATCATTCACCAATAATATGAATTTATCTCAATTACTTTTATATGGAGATTCACGTTAAACTTGGTTTTTGTATAGTTAAACATTTTACTGGAAATTGGGCTTCAATAATAGAAATTTCAATACGACCGGCAACCAATAATACATATTTCCGAACACAAATACAGTAATTGCAATTGAATAATTATTTTTTTCGAGGCCTGCTTCAAAGTCGTATTGTAGAAATGACGGGATCTTAAAAGCTGTGATTACAGATTGTTGATACTTTTTCAAGATCTCAAATTGCTCTTGCGACGACAGTCACGACACGCCTAAGTGTGATTACGCAAGATTTTCAGATCTTGTGATCTGCGAAAAGATACGCTAATGAATTTGGAGAGAAACTAGAGAACTGTAGTTTCTGGAGTTGCTTGGAAGTTGGAGCTACGTCAAATCCGATAAATCCGAAATAATCTAAAGCTATATAAGAGATAGAATACCGGCGTATACGGAGCAACGTCAATTTACCTTTGCCACGAGCCTCTACTTTTTAAAGTAAGCCTCTATTAAAGTAAAGACTTCGAAACGTGACTTATAAAGGATAACTATATTTTAGTATGAGATATTTCATTTTGTGTCAAAACAAAATATTTAAATATGTATAGGAATAATTGTCCCCATAAATATGCGTACGCAATATATATTATTATTATAAGAAAGGATATTCAAATATAAGTGTCAATCTTAATATCGTATTTGAAAATAGCTCATTATTATTGGACTATTAGTAATAATAAATTTGTAATTCAAATATAACAATTACAATCATCAACAATACTTCAAAATAAGGCATTTGAATGCAATTCCAGCATTCATACAATGAAAAATAGTTCAATATTATTTAACTATTTTAACATTTGCTTTAATTGTACAATTTCAATTAAGAACAATATTTTTAAATAGTGTTTTTTTACTGATATAGCCGGCACAGGATCAATTCGGAGTCGCATAAAGCCGTGCGTGTAACGCACGCGTTTAACTATCCATCATATATTGAAGTTGTATGAAAGTACACTTAATAGGTCATCTGAATAATTATCTAGTCGGTCTCTATCGATGATGAACCATCAATCGCCTCATCAAGTTTCATTCGAATCATTTCCCATTCTCACGCCCGACCCGAAGACGCAACACCAGGACGAAGTTAGGTAAGCATAGTTGTATGCTTGCGAGGGCGCTGCTGCACTAATAGCTTGCATATACTTGGTTATTAACAGCGTGGAGGTAAGAAAGTAAATTGGTATTATCGTAAATGTGTTATTGCACTAAAAAGTCTGCTTATCGGGTAGTTGTGGATGTTCATATTATAAAACGCACAGCGCGGGCGTCTGGTGCGCCGCAAGTGCGACGCGCCTAAGTTGTGCGCTGTGCGTTTACCTGTTCTGTTTTCCTGGTACTACTTCGGTTACGAAGTAGGATTAATTCGATGCACCTGATATGTGGCGCACATGAAGTAAAATTTTATGAAATCAAGTAAAGTCATTTAATAATTTCAGAAATCGCATGGTTTCTTGAAATTCTCGGAAAAGTAGAGGTTTTTCGGTGGAGTGGCAAACTAGTTGAGTGGGTGTGCTCCTCAGACAGGAATTGCAGCGGATTTGGGCCATTTTGGCGGATATGTACGTTTTGGCGGATTACACAATCCGCTGTTGCGTTTGTGGAACACAAGAGGCATCTTTTTGGGCCGAGTGCGTTCAATGAGGTACTGCGTAGGCGTAGAGCAAGTAGAAAGTCGAGCAGCCTGAAGGATAAATATGCACTTTACATATGCTTCTCGTCAATCCGCCTAACGAAAGGGTTATCCGCCCAAATTCGGGAGGATTAATTCCGCTGAATATCCGGCGATGAAGCAGGAGTCCTAAAGTAGTTTTAGCACAGCCATCCTACACCGACCCTTCCACCCCTCCCTGCCAGTAGCATCAAGAAGTCGTGCCACATCTCCGAGGCGATTCGATCGCGTAGTTCTACCATCCCAACCTGGTCAGACTGGTAAAAGTTGCTGGGACTGTGTTCTTCTCCTTCAGCGACTCTTCTCGTGTCATAGTTCATCGATGACGACAAGGAAGATAAGACCTAGGCAACGCACGCCACTAGCCGAGTACGCGACGGACATGGACCGCCCCGACAGCAAGTAGGCTGACGGCAATCTCTAGGACAACTAGCCTATTTACAAGCGTTCATTAGCGTTCAGCTACTGAACTTCTTAATGCATGTCCCTCCACCGTTAAATACGTCCTTTTAAAAGGTGTGCCCCGATGAGATTAGGCACCATGAGCGAATGTAGCGTGAAGGGATCTGCGTGATATTAAGTCCCTGAGGCTTGTCCTCGCTCGGAGACGCCTCGACGTTTCCAGCTCCCACGTCGTGCACCGCAGACACCCCAAATGAGACTGGGGAGTTGCGCTCGTCGCGGTTTTCGTCAGTCTTGGGGGTATCCACACCACAACCTCCACCGACTACGGGATGCTGCTTCAAGAAAGCTGCTTGTCGCTGCCTGCACCGGACAGGGAGGGACACGACCACCGACGCTCCCACTACCGTGCCATGAAACGTCATCGGTCTAGATGGCCTCGTCGTGCGGCGTATCGTCATGATCTCCACGCTCAATTTGAAGTTCACGTGGTTCGCCGACCCGCTTGTTATTAGTCGGTTGGACCGCGTCACCCTGCAAATACTTATCACTCCGAAGCGGGTCGTTGTCTGGCTACGGCTCCGTTGGCGTCGTGCTCATTTTGTCAGCGTCCCATCATCGGATTCATGAGCGGTATGAAGAAGAGCTGACGGTTGACGTAGCCGCAGCCGGTTTGCTCTTGACGGGGCTAGATAGTGAGTAGTTGACTTTCACAAAGCTGGAGCGCTCGCCCATTGTGAATCACAACTTGTGCTGCTGCTGAAAGACAATTAGTCGTTAGTTTGTTGTGAGATAACACAACTTCCTACTCTGATGGGCATACCGACATGTATTTGTTTGAATCGCAGTGCCAGTAAGTTGTTGTGTAACGTCACAGGAGGTAGCAACTGTATTCAGAGTATTGGCGAGTCCTGCGCACGAGTCACGAACAAGATCGAGTCTCCTACACCAAAGCAGAGGCCAACCGACCTGGTTACGAGCTATCTTGACGACTGCTCGTCGTTAGGAAGTGTAGCTCAACGATTCCGCTTTACGCACGCAATGTAATCCGCTTATTGTGATAACAATATGTTCTGGACTTATGCTGTAAAAATGCACTGCTGATCTTGGCAATTTGATTTCATAGCCCCTTATATTTTGCCGTACAGGGAAGACTGACTGCAATCAGTAAACGCGCGGATAAAGCAAGCAAACGAGACGACTACTGCAGGGAGCCTAGTCACTCAGTAGTACAACGAGGAGGAGAAGAAGAAAGCAAGTGCCCCAGCAAACGAGGGTGAAGGGCAAAGACAGCGCACAACAGGCGGTGGATATGGTGCACGCAGTGAGTATTACAGTCCGGCAACGACCCGAGTACTCGAAGTCTTTTGGCAAACAAGGGCTTGGCGGAGGACTTGACGTAAGCTTAGGTGTAAGTAAAGGCAACTAATTGAACCTCTAATTGCATACACTCTATCCCATAATACACGTGGTTTAATGTAATTTTACAGTGCAATTTGGAGGTAGCGGATTCCGGTGGACGTGTTCCTCATCCAGTTTAGCGGATAGCGGAATCCGCTGAATGCTTCTCAATTGGCGGATTGCTCAATCCGATGGAATCAAACAGCGGTTTCCAGAGATTAAGGGTAAACGTTAAGTACGACGGTGCCAGCTCTGAAATGTTTGGATGCCCGGTATTCTAGTTGGTATGCAAGTGGTTTGTGCAGCGATTTTTGATCTACTAAAGCGCGGAGGGTGTTCGGCGCGCTGCTACCAAGATAGAATAATGCTAAAGTCTAATACAAATTCAGCACTGCGCGCCTACGATAGCATGAGCGATGGCGAGATGATGAAGCACAGGTGGTGATAATTCCGATGCGGTGCAAGTCCAGCTAGTTCGGCGCCACAGTAGCGGAGTTTTTTTACCGTGAGCACGGGGGGGGGGGGGGTACTGCGGCGACCGAAAAAGCTGAACTGAGGAGGAGCCTAGATTGTGGTCGTTTTACTTCTTGTCTTCAAGGAAGGATCCGTAGTCTAGATCATTTGTCTTCAAGGAAGGATCCGTAGTCTACACCTTTTCAACTTCAAAATGGCAAAAAGAAAATTCAATACGTCAAAATGTACAATCAAAACGACAATACTTTGTAAACCGATACTTAGACCTGTTTGTAATAGTGGGATATATAGAAATACAGCGTGTCGAATATCTATTGGCTGACAGTGAGCTGTATCAGCCAATCGTGCTCGTATAAGATTGTGAGACGGTCCTGTCTCTATTCGTGACAGTTTGAACTTACGTTTTGTCATTTTGAACTAGCAATTTGCCATTTTGAAGTTGAAAAGGTGTAGTCACTCACAAAAAATTTCTGCGGATCATCGTACCTAGCCCAAATCACTCAGTGCGAACTCCCAAAGGAAAGGTCCGTAGTCTAAATCGCTCACCATTTCCCGGAAATGTGTTGGAACCATCTATTGTAGTCAAAATCACTCGATGTGGTAGAATAGCATCAAAGTTCGGACACACCAATTTTCGCATTGCAATATGACACTAGCAAATCACCTATCAGAAGCCTTTGTCGTACTGTTTGGACCAATGGGAGTGCTTCAAAGGTCATGTGCCCGAATTGTCCGATATGTTACTAACAGCCTAATGTCTGATCCTAAAAAATATTTGATATGATCATAGTGAAAGCAAGAAAATCTCATATTTTAAAAATACCGTGCTCGTTCGGACATATATCGATTTGAACAGGGATCTTGCAATGCAGGAAGGTCGCCATCAGAAGAGCGTTCACGTCTTGCGGTCTCAATGCTCCTCGAGCACACCTCTGCAGAAAAACAATGCCCATCCGCTAAATATAATACAAATTTATTTAGCTTGAATACTGCGTGCTACCTCTCTCAATTTTCGCTTCTCCTTTCGCGGTAACGCTGGTCCTTGAACGCTTGGTCGTCTCCGCTTTCCTCCAGCTCTTCTGGTAGGGCGATGTCTCCCTTCAGCGCTTCTTCTCGACGCGCAGCTTCTGCAACATCTGCCCCGCGGAGATCGCTGGGCGCGCTTAAGTCGATGGTCGTCCCCCCCCATCAGTCAGCAGGCCAGCGCCAATCACTTCCACGTCGGCCTGCCCCTCCTCAACTTCTTCGTCTGGTTCGGCGGCCTCTGCTCCTTCCTTCTTCGCCTAGCGCGACCGCGTCGACAGGCCCGCCCTCCTCCTGCAGCAAGAGCAGCTCCATCTCGCGGGTCTGCATCTGTCGCGCCATCGCCGTCTCATCCAGAGTCTGCGGGCCTTCTACGGTCCTGCAGCACCGGCGCGCCGCCGTCCACCTCATCGAGTTGCTGCTGCTTCCGCCGTACTGGACCGGGGACGCAGCTGCAGTCCAACCCCACGCCACCGCCCAGCTTGCACAGCCCCGGCTAGTCCAGAAGGCCTCCCTCCGAGACCACAGCCGCATGCCTGCTCCTGCTCCTCCTGCTGCTGCGCGTCCCGGTCTCGAGGGCGGGCTCCGGCGCCAACTTCACCGCCAACACCATCACCTACACCAACGCCGCCAGCACTGACGCTGCTGCCAGCATCACCGTGAGTAGCTCCGTCAAATCCATCTCCTGCACCGCCTCCGCCAGCAATGCCACCGCCGCCGTGGCTGCCGACACCAGCTCCGGCGTCAGCAACACCGCAACCTACCCGTCCGCCCTGCTGTCCTGCGTCACGCCCTTCTCCTGCTCGAGCTGCAGCCTCGTTGTCGTCCAGCCTGTTCTCCCACTCCTCCACTCAGCCGCCATCCTGCACGGCGTCCTCGTCTCAGCCTGCTCGTCCTGCTGCTGGCCTCGAGGGCCATCACCCCGCCCGAGGCCTAGTCTGTAATGGACCTACCTTGGCTCACTACTACGGCTTACACGTATGCGCACGTGCATGAGGAATCGTAGGATTCTTTTGCTTGAGTTAAGTATACTCGAGATCCACGAGTATACTTTAAACAAGATAAAGAATCCAAGTAGCGGGTTTTGGTAGAAGATGAGAACTGCTATTTTTGTTTTATGTTTCTGACTTCCTCTAAATGTAATATTCTAAGATAGAAACCTGCCAACGGCTGGTTGGCAGAATTCCAATGCTATGCATGTCGCTCATTGGCTAAAAGATGCTGCTCTCAGCCAATAGGAATCCTAAGTCTCTATGGACCACCCGTCGTGGTGATCGTAAATGTATGTAGCCTTTGGTGTGTCTACGCTAAGGTCGAGAAAGTCTTTCGAACCTCTAACAGACGTCGTGTCTGTTACAGTTACAAGTGATTGTAGCCACTTGTGCGTGTAACCCCGTTACACCATCCCCCCGTCAAGGTTAGACGTGCCGGTCCCAGCACGTCAACCACCATTGACCGCTTGGTCAATGCGTGACGTTGAAGAGAGCGCGCTCGTAATGGAACGAGCGCGTCGAAGTTGAAGACCGCTGGCGCAGCAGCGGAGAACCTCTCTGCTGCTGAGTAGCATGCGCGGCAACGTGCGAAGCGCGTCGCTGCCGCGGGGGGCAGGTACCTATGTCTGCCCTCGAAGTGTCTTCGGGCGCTGCTGTTAGCAGCAGCGCTCGCATTACGGTCCAGTATGTAGCGCATGGTGGGCTTCGTATGCCCTCACCAAGTCTGAAACGTCCTGCAGCAGGACGTCCCGTGGCTCCCATGTATCTTGGTGGGGCGGAAACCCTCTCCAACGAATACGATAACGAACCAGCTGCCGGTTCGTTTTCGGGATACTATGGTTCACAATACGTTCAACAATCCAGCGTGTTGAGCCGCGGGCGTCGCGGATCGGAGGCGGCGGTGGTGGGAACACGCCCCGGGTATGGTCAACCTGGGGTTGACCTTGGCCCGACGCTCGAGGAGCGGGTCGCTGTTGTGGAACAGCATCAGAGCCGTGAGTTCGCCGCTCTGAAGCAGGAGATGGCGACCCTGAGAGATCAAGTTGATCAGGCCTCGCAGACCGCGTCGGACATCTCTGTCGTCGTGGGAGGTCGCGTCGCGCGCTCGGCCCAGCCCGTTCACGCGCTGGAGTAGAGGTTCGCCCCCGCTGGGACTTCCGCTTCGGGCCAGCCGAGCTAGGTGGCTCGTGCTGCCGGTATGGCTTCAGCCGCCCGACGTAAAAGGTCGGATGGAGGCGCATGCTAGATGGAATATCTAGCGTGTAGGCGTTGCCATACCGTGCCAACACCGTGAACGGCCCGATGAAGCGCGGAGCGAGCTTGCTCGCCCCGAAGTCGGAAACTGCATGTTCAGGCAGGTTTTGAGTTGCTAACAAAACCAATGAACCCTTCTTGAATTCATTAGTGTTGCCCCTACCAACATTGTCTGCATTCAGCTTCTGTCGGTCGACAGAAGCTGCAATAGCGTCTCGGACAAACCACATGACGGCTTGTCTGCGCTGCACGAAGTTGATTGCGTCCGAGTTGAACTCGTTCAGCTCGTTTCTAGCAGTAGGCCCAGCCTCTGCGTTTGTCTTCGTGGTGTCTGTGCCCTGCACAGACACGTGCTTCTTCTTCTTCTTGCGCGTAGTCGCGGCTGCTGCGTTGCAGTCGTAGATCCTCCCCCACTTAAGGAAGGACCCACCATCCCGAGTAGACTCGGGTGGCGTGGGTGCCTGATGACATTCACGTAGAACGGTGTATGCCCGGTCGAGGCATGCACCGAGTTGTTGATGGCGTACTCCCGCCATCGGCAGGCACTCGCTCCAGTGTTGGAACGAGTGCGCGTAGCTCTTAAGCACGTCTACGAGCACGCGGTTCACGCGCTCGGTCTGCCCGTCCGTCTGCGGATGGTCCGCAGTCGACATCGAAAGTTGACTCCCAAGAAGTGTAAAAACTTCTTGCCAAAGGTGTGCAGTAAAGCGCGGGTCTCGATCCGACACAATGTCGATCGGCATGCCATCGTGTTTGAACACCATGTCAACGAACAGACGTGCCGTCTGTTTCGCAGTCACTTCAGCGGGTACCGCAGCAAGATGTACCATCTTGCTGAAGCGGTCAACAAAGACCACAACGCCCGTGTTCCCCTGGCTGTCCGGGGGAAGACCGAACACGAAGTCCAACGCGGTCCGCGTTGTCGTCGACTGCACTGTAGAGTAATAACCCGTCGTGCACCCGGTAACGGTGTGCACGAGCACGAAGATGCTTCGGCAGCTTCCGACGAGCTTGGTCAGAAGGCGCTGAGCCGTAGGCCAGCAAGAGCTGCGCGTCCGCGTCGTGCGCGTACGCGACCTTCACGTCGTCCAACAGTGACGACGTCGGGGTGCTCAATCGCATGGCGTCAATGGCATTGACGTCGGCATCAGTCGTGGCGTAGTCAGGTCGACGCGAGAGCGCGTCGGCCACCACATTGAATCTTCCGGGTTTGTACTCAACCCGGAAGTTATACTCTGCGAAGAATGAGAGCCATCTCGCCATTCGTTGCGAGATGTGCGGCGACTTCACAGCCGTCCGCAACGACGCGTGGTCCGTATAGACCACGAACGGTTTGCTTCCGAGTAGATACACTCGGAACTTCGCGAGTGCGTACTTCATGGCAAGGAGCTCCTTGTCATGTACCGGGTAGTTGCGCTCAGTTGGCTTCAGCTGACGCGATTGGTAGTAGACGACACGATCACGGCCCTCGTGATCGTGCTGCATCAACGCACATCCGATTGCGAAGTCGGATGCGTCACACACAACGTGGAATGGGCGATCTTGGTCGGCCACCGCCAAGATCGGCGCCTCTTGACTGCATCGAAGGCTTGCTGATACTCAGCAGTCCAATTCCACTCGGCGTCCTTCTTCAGGAGCTGTGACAGCGGGCGTATCATGCCCGCGTAGTCCTTCACGTACTTGCACAAGTACGTGGCCAAGCCAAGGAACTGCCGCAGTTCCTTGACGTTCGACGGCGTCGGCCACTCATTGATCGCTCTGACCTTCTCAGGGTCAGGGCGGACACCGTTCTTCCCAACGAGACACCCGAGCACGGGTATCTCGCTCGCCCCGAAGATACACTTCTTCAGGTTCGCATAGAGCTTGTGCTTGCGCTTATGCGCAAGCAGCTTCCGGAGATGCACCTTGTGCATCTCAACATCGCTCATCCCGTCCGCAGCCCGGCTGTGGACGAACACATCGTCGAAGTAGCTCGGTGCGAAGTCGCGCACCGAGCGCAAAAAGTGCGTCACGCACCTGTTGAAGGTCGCAGGGGCGTTCTTCAGACCCTGTGGCATTACT
Source organism: Phytophthora sojae (assembly GCF_000149755.1). Classification (NCBI taxonomy): domain Eukaryota; phylum Oomycota; class Peronosporomycetes; order Peronosporales; family Peronosporaceae; genus Phytophthora; species Phytophthora sojae. Next base: position 4,980,514 of record NW_009258119.1, read on the forward strand.
AGCCACTCCCAGAGCATGCCGCTCGGCGTGCTCACAGCCGTGAGAGGGATATCGCTCTCCCGCATGAGGATCTGATAGAACCCATCGCGCAGATCAAGAGCACTGTAGATAGTGCTCCTGGCCATCGAATCGATGATGACATCTTTTCGCGGTATCGGTGTCTGCGCCGGTATCGTCGCATCGTTCAGCTTGTTGTACGCATGAACGATGCGCCAGCCGCCCTGTGGCTTCTTGACACAGAACGTTGGAGCACTGTGCGGGGACTTCGATTCCCGCACTTGTCCAGCTTTGCGACGACTCTCAAAGAAGTCGTCGATCGCCTTGACCTGCTCTCGCGGCGGTGGCCACTGCCGCGCGACACAGTACTTCGTCCCCGGCACGAGATCAATCTCGTGCTGGATGCCCTTGTCCTGCGGAAGTTCCGCAGGGATCTCTTCCGGAAGCACGTCCGCGTACTCCCGTAAGATCTCGTAGTAGGGACTCGTCTTCAACGAGTCCCAGCTCTGCTCTTCAAAGCGCTCCTTCTTCGTCTTCGCACTGAGAGTGTCCTCGCTCTCAGTGGTGCTCTCCATGAAGAACTGCCTCACTTCTTCATTCTCGCTCTTCGTTCTCTCGGCGTCCGAGAGAATGCATATTTGTTCGATGCGTCCATCGTGCAAGTCACGCGCGAAGCGCTTCCAGCTCATGACTGGAAGCGAAGTCAACTCCGACGCTTGCGTCGGAGGGTTAGCGAGAGTCATCTCCCTGTACCGGAACCCGGCACAGGTACGCGTCAAGACGCTCAACGTCTCGACGTCCAGCTTCTCAACCCCCGTCTGCCCGGCAGACATATAACCTGTGACGATTAGCGCAGAAGACCACGACACACTGCTCGCCCACTCCACGAATTTGGGATTGCGAGAGAACCGTACAAGCTCCTCAGCAGCCGACACACGCGCCCAGACCCATCATCGAAGAAGTCGGGCTGCTCCATGTAAATCTCACAGTCAATGGAGCCATTCAAAAATGCCGTGACAAAATCAACATGGCGGACCAGCAATCCATAGTCCAATGCAAGCAGGAGCACCAGCTTCACTGCCTCTGCACTCACCACCGGAGCGTAGGTTTCCCAGTAGCCCAGCCCATATTTTTGTTGGCACCCTTTTATTGTAGCGTCTCGGCCCCAGGCCGAGACTTGGGCAGCGACCTTCGCATGCGCCGTCTTCTTGTTTTGCGGAGCCCGGCTCCGCTTGGTTCTTGACCTCGTCCAGGCCCAGCTGTGGACGGGTGTTCTTCTTCAGTACCGCCGGCGGGTTCATCCGCGGGCGAGCGACTTCAAGCCCCGCTTGGTCGCCCGGCGCTTCGTCGTGCAGCCCTGCTGCACGACAGCATGCAAGTTTTTCCGGTGCGGGACGTTTGCAACCGTCCGCACCGCTTGCAGCGTCGGCTCCCGGAGCAGACACGCCATCTTCACCTCGACGCCTGTTATTGGCGGAGCCCTCCATTACGGAGGGTGCGTCGGCTCCCCGAGCCGACGAATCAAATTCACCCAATCCATCGACTCCCGGAGTCGACGGCATTTCGTCACCTTGGCTCTTATTATTGGCCAGACCTGATCCAATAAGATTCGCGTCAGCCTCCACGGCTGAGGCGTGGCTGAGGCGCGTGACTCGTCTGCGTCATCCGTGTCCCTTGAGGCCGGAGACTCTTCCTGATTCGCTGAAAAGCGGGTGTCGATCTCCGAGATCAACACATTTTCTCCTTCAGCGTCGGCGGCGACGCCAACGCTTGCTGCTCTTGCGCGCGTGCTCGCGCGCGCCCAGGGCGCTCCGGGACAGCGGCAGTAGGCGCTGTCTCGAGAGGGGAGTCGCGCGCACCTGTCGGTGCGTGCGTAGCGGCAACAGGGCCATCGCTCACTGTTCCGCTGTCGCGACCGAAGCGCACGAGAGTGCGCTTCTCCCAATCGATGACCGGATCATGCCGTGCAAGCCACGGCATGCCCAATACAATGTCAAACTTATCGTCCAGATCCAGGACGATAAAGGTCTCGACAAACTCTTGGTCTTCATACGTGAAGCGCACGCGTACCATGCGCTTCTCGGTCTTCACGACGGTACCCGTTGCCAGTCGTACCTCCAACATACTTCGAGGTATCTTTAAATCCTCGAAGTCAAGCCTTGATAGACTTCGCAGTCGAACAAAGTTGTTCGACGCGCCCGAATCAACCAAAGCACGAAGAGAGTTGCTCTCTCTCTTCGAAGACACGTTCAAGATGACTGGGTTCGGTTTGTCATCATGCATTTTGCAGTGAGAAGGGTCCTCACTGGGGGCTGCAGTCCTCAGTGTCGCATGTCCGAGTTGGACACGCGGAACTGCATTACCAGTAGGGCGCCCCGCGCCTACTGGGTTCCAGCGTTTTTTGTTTATCCGCGACGATGCCCGGCATCGCCGCGTCGACAACCATCTCGGTGCACGGGTGCCGTGCACTCTCAGGCATAGTGACCGATCTTTCGCAACGGAAGCATCGTACATTATTTCCTTGTTGCTGTTGATAATCAACAGCCGTTGTATTCGAGAGGTCCATTGGTTCCGGACCTCCCGCTATCGCAATCGGAGGCGGTCGCAGCCTCGGCGTATTCGCATGCAGCTTAGCCTGTCGCAGGCTAAACTCCTCCTGCATTGCTAGAGTAATTGCAGCTTCGAGAGTACTCGGGTACTCACGGAAGAGATAGGTCTTCACAGGCCCATCTCTAAGGCCTTTCATGAACGTGACGACCTTGGTCGCCTCGTCTATCGGTTTGGTCACAATGTTCGAGACCAAATACCGTGCTCTCTGCGCGTAAGCATGGACATCATGCTTGCCCTGCTGCAGGTCGAGGAACTCCGCCCTCGACCGGAACTCGTTTTGCGGTGGCTCAAACGCTTGTCTGAGATCCTCCTTGAAACCCTCGTACGTGCTGAAGTACGTAGGGTCAGAGAGTCGGCGTCCATACGCCCAACTTCTCGCTCGTCCGCCAAGGCATGACATGGAAAACGCAACCTTGGACAACGGGTCGACGATACGTCGAGCCGCGATGGCAGTGTCGAGTTCGACAAGCCAACGGAGGAGAGGTCCGCCCTCTCTTCCGACATAGTTGCTCACGTTTAGTTTCAACGATTGTCCACGCGGAGGCATCTACGACGCCACCGTGGTAGAGGAAGCAGCATCACGCTGCTCCTTCATGATGAACCCCAGAGCAAACCATGTTGCTCTGTCGGCGATAGCGTACGCAGCATCGCAGCTACTGCCGCCTCCCCAATGACTGTTGACAGTCGTTGGAGTGCCTCCCACTCTGGATCAGACAGGTGGAGGCAGTCAGCGCGTGCAACATGAGTTGCAGGCGAAGTGGAGCTATCCATGGGCACCTCCGCGCTCATGAAAAGGTTCTCGGCTCCTCGTTCGTACAGCTCCGTACGAACGTTCAGGTAGTCGGTCGTTGGACGGACTACAAAGTGCTACCAGGTGTAATGGGCCTACCTTGGCTCACTACTACGGCTTACACGTATGCGCACGTGTATGAGGAAGCGTAGGTTTCTTTTGCTTGAGTTAAGTATACTCGAGATCCACGAGTATACTTTAAACAAGATAAAGAATCCAAGTAGCGGGTTTTGGTAGAAGATGAGAACTGCTATTTTTGTTTTATGTTTCTGACTTCCTCTAAATGTAATATTCTAAGATAGAAATCTGCCAACGGCTGGTTGGCAGAATTCCAATGCTATGCATGTCGCTCATTGGCTAAAAGATGCTGCTCTCAGCCAATAGGAATCCTAAGTCTCTATGGACCACCCGTCGTGGTGATCGTAAATGTATGTAGCCTTTGGTGTGTCTACGCTAAGGTCGAGAAAGTCTTTCGAACCTCTAACAGACGTCGTGTCTGTTAGAGTTACAAGTGACTGTAGCCACTTGTGCGTGTAACCCCGTTACATAGCCACTGTCCGCCCCGCCGCCACACATGACGCCCCCACTTAAGCATGCTGCTGCTGGCCCTGAGGGCCCTACCAGCAGCGGACGCCCCGCCCGACGCCAATAGCTATCCACACCGCCATCGTCCTTCCTGCAACTCCTGCTGCTGTCAGCCTCGACTGCAGATGAGAGGTGCTGAAAGTCGTGTACTTGCTGTCTGCAGAGCTGTAGGCGTAGCAGAGTTGATCTCAGCACGAAGGTGCGGGCAGAAGACGAACGGAAGGTAGGAGACTGAGGTTGCCTTGGCAGAATGCCGTGGCGGGAACAACCAAGGCGGCGGAGCTGGTTGCGCTCCTGCTGGAGAATGCGGAAGTGAGTGCCGAGCTGCGCAGCAGCTCGGCGCCGCCGCCTTGGGACCCTTGCTCGTGTTGAAGGGGTTTCCTAACCGACCTATGCTTTGCTATGCTGGCAGGTGCTGTTGCTGCTGCTGAAGCTGCTACTGTGCTGCGACTGTCGGTTGCTAACCGCTGCCGCGCGGGGCAACGAGAGGTAGCGACCTCTCACAGTCGCAGCGGTTTCTGTGCTGGCGCCTGCGACCGCGTGCCGTCTGTCCGCGCTGCGGAGCACTGCTTGGTGGCGCTGGTACCGCTGGTACCTCACACTCCCACACGCTCGTGGCGCACGTCGAGGTGATGGATTGTCAGGTTGACATCTTTCAAGTCTGCAACTAGAGGCTTCACCTCGCACGCGTCGCGAGCGTATGTAAGACCCCACTGCAATAGCGACCGCAGGTGGTATTTAGCTTGCTTGGGTGTCTCCTTGTTCATCCTCGTCCGTTTGCGCTGCGCGACTTCGCACCGAGCTACTTCGACGATGTGTTCGTCCACAGCCGGGCTGCGGACGGGATGAGCGATGTTGAGATGCACAAGGTGCATCTCCGGAAGCTGCTTGCGCATAAGCGCAAGCACAAGCTCTATGCGAACCTGAAGAAGTGTATCTTCGGGGCGAGCGAGATACCCGTGCTCGGGTGTCTCGTTGGGAAGAACGGTGTCCGCCCTGACCCTGAGAAGGTCAGAGCGATCAATGAGTGGCCGACGCCGTCGAACGTCAAGGAACTGCGGCAGTTCCTTGGCTTGGCCACGTACTTGTGCAAGTACGTGAAGGACTACGCGGGCATGATACGCCCGCTGTCACAGCTCCTGAAGAAGGACGCCGAGTGGAATTGGACTGCTGAGTATCAGCAAGCCTTCGATGCAGTCAAGAGGCGCCGATCTTGGCGGTGGCCGACCAAGATCGCCCATTCCACGTTGTGTGTGACGCATCCGACTTCGCAATCGGATGTGCGTTGATGCAGCACGATCACGAGGGCCGTGATCGTGTCGTCTACTACCAATCGCGTCAGCTGAAGCCAACTGAGCGCAACTACCCGGTACATGACAAGGAGCTCCTTGCCATGAAGTACGCACTCGCGAAGTTCCGAGTGTATCTACTCGGAAGCAAACCGTTCGTGGTCTATACGGACCACGCGTCGTTGCGGACGGCTGTGAAGTCGCCGCACATCTCGCAACGAATGGCGAGATGGCTCTCATTCTTCGCAGAGTATAACTTCCGGGTTGAGTACAAACCCGGAAGATTCAATGTGGTGGCCGACGCGCTCTCGCGTCGACCTGACTACGCCACGACTGATGCCGACGTCAATGCCATTGACGCCATGCGATTGAGCACCCCGACGTCGTCACTGTTGGACGACGTGAAGGTCGCGTACGCGCACGACGCGGACGCGCAGCTCTTGCTGGCCTACGGCTCAGCGCCTTCTGACCAAGCTCGTCGGAAGCTGCCGAAGCATCTTCGTGCTCGTGCACACCGTTACCGGGTGCACGACGGGTTATTACTCTACAGTGCAGTCGACGACAACGCGGACCGCGTTGGACTTCGTGTTCGGTCTTCCCCCGGACAGCCAGGGGAACACGGGCGTTGTGGTCTTTGTTGACCGCTTCAGCAAGATGGTACATCTTGCTGCGGTACCCGCTGAAGTGACTGCGAAACAGACGGCACGTCTGTTCGTTGACATGGTGTTCAAACACGATGGCATGCCGATCGACATTGTGTCGGATCGAGACCCGCGCTTTACTGCACACCTTTGGCAAGAAGTTTTTACACTTCTTGGGAGTCAACTTTCGATGTCGACTGCGGACCATCCGCAGACGGACGGGCAGACCGAGCGCGTGAACCGCGTGCTCGTAGACGTGCTTAAGAGCTACGCGCACTCGTTCCAACACTGGAGCGAGTGCCTGCCGATGGCGGGAGTACGCCATCAACAACTCGGTGCATGCCTCGACCGGGCATACACCGTTCTACGTGAATGTCATCAGGCACCCACGCCTCCCGAGTCTACTCGGGATGGTGGCTCCTTCCTTAAGTGGGGGGGGGATCTACGACTGCAACGCAGCAGCCGCAGAATGCCGATCACGATCCGTCTCGATCCAATCAATCGAATCGGATTGGTTGTTTGCTACCCATCCCTGCATACACCGTTCTACGTGAATGTCATCAGGCACCCACGCCACCCGAGTCTACTCGGGATCGAGATGTACTTTCTGACCGATCGGATTAGCCAGTGACGATTCTCGATTCATTTCGATTAGATCCGATTGATCGGTCGATCCAATCCGACTACCAAGATATAAAATACAGCAGTAATACCTCTAGAAAATGCTTCTCTAGATATCGCATTCACTACATGAATAATTTTTAAGCGACCCCTGAAATGACCAATAGCATGTTTCCACTCTAATCTCTTATACATTTTATCATGTCCGAAACTATAAAATACCACAGACTTCCGTACAACCGACGCTTCACAGCAAAAGTTCATGTGTGGCTTTAGTCTGCTCACGATAGTGCTGGTGTTATCTATTGAAGTGCGCTAGATCCGCGCTGAAATCGGCCTGAGACTTAATCGCATGCGGAGCTAAGACAACATCGGTATCACTGGCACAGTTCTCGTAGTTCTACTTGTTGTCCACCAACTCGACCACCACATTTAATCCGCTCAGCGACAGCCGAATCTGCGACTTGGCGGTGCGCGGCGCCAACACCACCTCGACAGCCTTCCACCAGCTCACGTTACGCGACTGAAACTCGGTAGGCGCCTCCCACGCATCGCCGCCGCTGCTGCTGTTGCTACTGCTACTGCTGGGCACGCACTACAGCTGCGCGAAATCGTTCCAGCGCGTGACCGGGTGCTCACGCACTTTACGTTCAGCACAACGGACGCGCCACCGCTACCTTTTGAGCCCCGGTACGGAATCCCAGTGCACCACATTACTGGGCGGTGATTCATCGCGGATTCGCAGTAAAGCAATTGGTCCAATCAGGTGTGCACACGTTGGGCGTCTGCTTGAAGTTGTCGATCGAATCGGCCGATTCAATCGGATCAGATCGGCTTAGGCCTGACGGACCTTGCGAAGTAGTGCATGCGCAGCAATCTTGCTCGCAGTTTCGCCTTTGCCATCTCGCACTAACGCACTTCTCCGCATACCTTCATCCTCCAGCGAACCAAGGCGAGCTCCTGGTAATCGACGCTCCGACATCTGGACCTTCATTCGCGATAACAACGATGGGACCTTCACCTGTCTGCTGTGTTCCACCGGCTCAGCTCCGGTCTGGAACACGGTGGCTCATACTACGTTTCGGCGACACCTGAAGCGGCAGCACGGAGAAGAGTACGGAGGCGACGAAGATGCGTCTCCGGCGGACACGAGAGTCGCCCGCCAGACGGACTTGCTCGCGTTTGGGTTCGAGCGATACGTGCGGCAGCGCACGTTCGACAAGGCGGCCGCTGACAAGCAGCTGGTGGCCTTGATCGTAGCGAACGCGCTTTCCCTGAGTCTGGTGGAGAAAAAGGAATTTCGTTCCTTCTGCAGAACACTACGTGCCTCCGACAAGGGAGACGGTTCGAAAGAAGATCATGGCGCGCTGGAGGTGCGAAAAGGAGCTGTCGCGGCATAGCATTCTTCAAGATGTTAAAAACTGCCGGGTATCCGCCACGACGGACTTATGGACATCAGCGGCAAAACGAGGCTACATGGTTGTGACCATGCATTGGATCAACGACGAGTGGGTCATTAAGTCGGTTATGATCGGGTTTACGGGCGTGGAGTATCCCCATTCTGGTCCCCGCATCGCACAGTATCTGATCGATACCATTCGAGCGATGAGCGGATCTCTTTTTGCAAAACTATGGGCGATCACTACGGATAACGCCGCCAACAACGGAACAATGATTGATGAGATCAACGAAACACTGGAGGAGGAGATTGTGGGCTACGACCACGGCTTCGGGTGCCACCTCGACTCCAGAGCCTACGGAAGCAGCCGCATCCCAAGCCAAGGTCGTTCATGTGCGATGTCTGGCCCACGTTTTTCAACTTGCTGTCAAGGAAAGGCTTAAACGATGCCCAATCATGGATGACAGTGTTGGTGTCGTCCGTGACATACTGAAAAAACTGTCGGAGTCGCCGTCGTTACTTGAGGCGCTGACTGATGTCTGCGCGGCACTCAATGTGACCTTTATATCGCCGGAGCTCGACGTTGTGACGCGGTGGAACAGCACCTTAACGATGCTTTCTTCAGCTCGTTCGCTGAAGCTAGCGATTGGTGAGTTACAGCGACGGATTCGTGGCCGTCATGAAGGCTACAAATGCCTTTCAATAGGCCCTGGCGATCGTCTCGCTGCTCCCATCCCGGAGACGACTTGGGGCTATCTTAATGAGCTCATAGCTTTCCTGAGACCGATCAAGGGCGCGACTACACTCATGTCTGGCAAGAACTACCCAACCTTTGGTGTAGCGTTGGTTGTCTTCCATCTCGTCTTGAAGCATGCGGGGAAGACGGCGGAGACTGCTCTCTCGTGGTACACCAAGGATTTTGCTCGCGCCTTCAAGAAGAAGCTTGACGAGTATATCCCGCTCGTCAAAACCGATGATGCTCATATTGCTGCCGTTCTCGACCCTCGTGCGAAGTCGTTCCTCGTCAAGATTGACGTCAATGTCGAGCAAGTGAAAAAACTAGTCGAAGCGGAGTATGAACGCGTGTATCGGGCCCCATATGAGCAAAATGAACTGCGTAGAAAACAATCGGAGAAAACCCAGCAGCAGAAGGAAGAAGCTGAAGACGAGGACGCGCTGTACAGCCTTATTGATGAGCACATTGGGCACGAGTCGCACGCAAACAGCAGCGGTGAGTCATTTTCAAGTGAGTTGTCTCGCTGGCTTGACCACAAGGATAAGTCCATGAACCTGAAGACAGGCAGTCGAGCTGTGTGCAACTGGATGAAGCGCGAAGCGGCATCATTTCCTCGAATTCAGATGATGGTGCGCGATTACTTGGCTGTGATGGCTACTTCGGTGCCTAGCGAGGAAGCATTCTCTGCATCTGGAACGACGATTACGCCTCGACGAGCTCGACTTGCTAACGATGTTGTTACAGCGATCATGGAGCTGCAGCATTTTCTTGCCTTCAACCTTACCTCGGGTGATGTCCATGCTGAACCAATAGACATTAATTGGACTGAGAGCTAGTGTGTTGGTGGTCGCAGTGGCTTTAAGTCTGTAAGAGTCGCAATCGTTCATAATGCTCTCGATCCAATTCGCCTTTGATGAGCTCTTTGCATAATGACGAGTACATAGCGCTTCTGCTACAACTTGATATGTGGTAAGCTTTTGTAAAACAACCGGGTTGCACTCTAGGAACACAATACCATTTTTGTGCAGAATCATCTCAAACGAAGTCTGGCTCGCCGCCTTGGACGAGCTCGAAGAGCATGTATCGACATCGCGTGGCATGATGCACTCGCTCACATGGCGCACAGAGACAAGCGGATAATCGTGCCGCTGTGACGTTACCCCGCACTCAAAGCCTTGGAAAATGAGGCGAAGCGCTGCTCAAACCACCACAACTTCTGTGAGGCGGCCACTCTAAAGAAACAAGGAGGAGCTATCTCCAATTGCTCAATCGCAACGAGGTGAAGCGCTGTCCGATAATTTAGCACCTGGACACCCGACGCAACGAGGCGAAGTGCTGCCGCAATTTGAAGTGGTTCGAAGGTGTGAATCTCCAATCGAAACGAGGCGAAGCGCAGCTCCAATTAATCACTCCATGGGGTCTGAATCAGGGATGCGAAGCGCTGCTCGAGAGTCTCCGCAGAGGCGGAGCGTTGCCTGATAATTTTGCGACTGAAGAGGGGCAACGACTAGGGAAAACGAGGCGGAACTGTGCTCGATTGTGTGCGATTTCAAAGTGGCGGGGCCACTGTTGTCAAACATGTCTGCTTATCCAGGCAGGTTAACAATGTTTTCAACGCAGATATCGCTACCGAAATGCGGTTGTCGGACTCAAAGCCTATCTGGCTGTTGTTTCGTGCGAAATGTAGTGACACAGGAGGGTATGGCGACGCGAAATTCAAATTTTAAGCGACTGCACGTTGGTTGCGTCGCTAGAAATGACAATCTTGCGCATGTCCTACGACTTGATCGATACCGGCGCATTGACGCCGTATTGAATGTCAAGTACGCAGCAGAGCACGACAACTCAATTCTTTCGGTGATGTCGAAGTGATGGTGCCCTCGCCGTGTTTCAGGGCGAATATGAGCGGGTCGCCGTCTCAACAAGCTGAAAGTGGAAAATCGCGGAAAACGAGCAGTGGGGCGATTAGGTAGTAGTTCCTCGCTGAGACTGCGAGCTATTGTCTTGCGAGCAAAGACAATTAATTTATGGTGGTCATCATTACTGTAGGATTTCCCAGCAACAGAGAGAACCGGGTAGCTGGTGCTTGGTATTTTGTGGCTTCCAGTTTGTCTGTATCTGCTTCAGCTGCATTAGATTTTGAAAATCTTGTATTGATTTCTGGTTATTGGCGAACTATACGGCTATCTCCTGGTGATTATGTTTGTTTGTGGTGGCGATGCGATAATTTCGAACCGTAAACTCTCGCGTTGGACTTTTGACCACGGAATTTGCAGCTTCAAGCCGGTTGAGCTCACGAAAATGAGCGTATTTTCGCGATATCAGCGAATTCATGTCTTGTCGACTCGAGTCGGCTGGTTTTAGCGTCGTTAATCAATTAGTGGCAAGGTCTTGCGCTAGACCAGCCCGTGAGCCTAGTATTCAAAGCACATGCAAGTCTCGAGGTTGTCCCGAGTCCACTGAGTCGCAAATTGTTATCGTAGCGTGCTCTGAGAGTACACAAATGCGTTTGCTTGCAACTCGAACGCGCCCAGTGTCTTCAATTATTCTTGATCCCTCCATTTCCAATTTTACCGGCTTCCGCACAATCAGCGCACTCTCCGCAATGTAAAAGCCATCATCTATTTTCCTCTGCAACATACCAAAACTGATGACATTTCTGTCAACTTCCATACGCCTGCGTCATTCGTGCCCAGGACGCCTACGAAAGACTTAACACAAGAATCCCGAACAACAGGCCAAATAGCTTCTGTGCAGACTTGCAACCACTTTACAAGCTTTTTTTTTCTGAAACGAGAACGTAATGAAATCCATTGATTGACAAAACTGCACTTTGGAAGCAAAACATTCATACAGCTCCTCGAGATCCTCCTACACTACCCACCTGTCTCCTCTGCGGACAATGCCAATGGCTGAGGTGTCTTTTCCACTTGCTTGGTTGGCTTCCTGGTACATCTCGCGCAGCTTGAAGGTAATCGGGCGGTCGCACTCGGCGATGATGCCCTTCTCGTAGATGACGTTCTTCTGCAGGTAGTTCTCAACGACCAGAGCCTTGGGCATGCACTTGAGCGCAAGCGCCTGGTTCGTGGAGCCGTGACGTGTGATTGGCACGCGGACGGAGACGTCGGTGCCCCTGGCACGGACCTTGTACAGGGTCGTCTTGGCCGTCGGAGCTGTGGCGGGTAGCGCATTGCTACGTCCACCGAGAATCGACTGTTGCACGAGCTGCGACGCTGGTTCTCACGCTGCATGTTGTAGTTAAGCTTGTCCAGAACTGCTCGAAGGCGGCACGTTAAAGCGTGACGCTTTCACTTGACCAGCAATGACGCAATCCGCAGCGCAAGGCTGGCTCGCCAGTAGAGCGCATTCAGCAACACAAAAGCCCGTTAGCTCAGCTATTCACACACACCACCACCACATACACAAAGTGGCATCCAACGTACTGTAAGTCTGCCACACGGTCTTCGTGTCGTCAAGCGCCTGGCAGCCGATCGAGTAGAAGCGCGCATCATCTTGCAACCGCCGTTCTCGCACGACAAGTAGTCGATGGAGGACTCGGTCTTGACGTTGACGTTCAAGTGGCTGTACTCGCTGTAGCAATCGTCCGCGTACAGCAACTTCTTGTCGCCGAGTCAGAACTCGCACGAACCTGTGTAGATGAGACCGTGAGAGGTGATGGCATTGGCGTTGGTCGGAATGGGCTGCGGCGTGCCGTTCCGGTTGGTGAAGCTGTAGGCCGCGTCGTACAGCGACATGCCGTCCAGCATCGGCTCGGGGCTCTTTGCAGATGTTGGTCGCCTTGGGGCACTTGAACACCTCAACGCCCTTCTGGGTGTTGCCGGCCTCGCAACTTGCGAGGCCAGTCGCAAGTGTGGCGAGAAGCGGGAGGCCTCTTCGTTTTTGTTTTGTGATATCGACTATTGATAGCATCACATCTGCGAGGGGCAATACCACCCCAATTTCAACCAATGAGTCCGTGTTTCGTCAGCTATGTCGATGCTTTGTCGACTCGATCCGATCCAATCCGATCGAGTCGGCATTGATCTACAAATCAGCCAATCCGATTAAATGCGATCACGATCCGTCTCGATCCAATCAATCGAATCGGATTGGTTTTTTGCTACCCATCCCTGCATACACCGTTCTACGTGAATGTCATCAGGCACCCACGCTACCCGAGTCTACTCGGGATGGTGGCTCCTTCCTTAAGTGGGGGAGGATCTACGACTGCAACGCAGCAGCCGCGACTACGCGCAAGAAGAAGAAGAAGCACGTGTCTGTGCAGGGCACAGACACCACGACGACAAACGCAGAGGCTGGGCCTACTGCTAGAAACGAGCTGAACGAGTTCAACTCGGACGCAATCAACTTCGTGCAGCGCAGACAAGCCGTCATGCGGTTTGCCCAAGACGCTAGTGCAGCTTCTGTCGACCGACAGAAGCTGAATGCAGACAATGTTGGTAGGGGCAACACTAATGAATTCAAGAAGGGTTCATTGGTTTTGTTAGCAACTCAAAACCTGCCTGAACATGTAGTTTCCGACTTCGGTGCGAGCAAGCTCGCTCCGCGCTTCATCGGGCCGTTCACGGTGTTGGCACGACATGGCAACGCCTACACGCTAGACATTCCATCTAGCATGCGCCTCCATCCGACCTTTTACGTCGGGCGGCTGAAGCCATACCGGCAGCACGAGCCACCTAGCTCGGCTGGCCCGAAGCGGAAGCCCCAGCGGGGGCGAACCTCTACTCCAGCGCGTGAACGGGCTGGGCCGAGCGCGCGACGCGACCTCCCACGACGACAGAGATGTCCGACGCGGTCTGCGAGGCCTGAGCGACTTGAGCCCTCAGGATCGCCACCTCCTGCTTCAGAGCGGCGAACTCACGGCTCTGATGCTGTTCCACAACAGCGACCCGCTCCTCGAGCGTCGGGCCAAGGTCAACCCCAGGTTGACCATACCCGGGGCGTGTTCCCACCACTGCCGCCTCCGATCCGCGACGCCCGCGGCTCAACACGCTGGATTGTTGAGCGTATTGTGAACCATAGTATCCCGAAAACGAACCGGCAGCTGGTTCGTTATCGTATTCGTTGGAGAGGGTTTCCGCCCCACCAAGATACATGGGAGCCACGGGACGTCCTGCTGCAGGACGTTCCGGAAATGGTGAGGGAGTACGAAGCTCACCACGCACTGCCGACGCGAAGGTAGTGCGAGCGCTGTGGTCACCTACAGCGCCCGAGGTCCCACGATCGTCGCGTTCCTCACGTGCCAAGAACTTGACACGGAGATCCTTGAGACTCGCAGGTACACGAATCGTCGTGTACCCGTTGAGGTCGCGGTCGCTCAAGCGCGCCGCACCCGGAAGACACAACGTGCACTGTTGGCCTTCGGGCACAGCGCATGGAATACCAGCGTCCACAGAAGATCTGTGGAGCTGCTCCAACCTCCCGCGCGTCGAGAATGTCTCGAAGCGTTCACGGGTGTGCTTAACCCCCTCACGGTAAGCAGCCGGCTTCTTGTTGAAGTTCTCAACAAAAGCATTCCAACTTTGACAAAGTGCCTGCCACTCAGGCACTTTGCTGCGAGAAGAGGTCTTCTTGCTGGAGAAGTATCGGAGCTCGTGAAAGAGTCCGATATAGTAATCGCGCCTTTGATTCGTTAACGGATCAAAGTGCTGCTCCTCCGCCACAACATCATCGTGGATCCCGCTGCATACATACAGCGGAATTTCATTTGGAGGCACGGTGTTGCCCACACGGTCTGCGATCTCTGACGCAGACGGCATCCACGGATCGCGCGCTGCCTGAGCAGCGCGCGGAGAACTTGAAGACGCCACCTCACGCGGGGAGCTTAAAGCCCCAGCAGCGGAGAGCGGAGTGTCGCTCTCGCCGCGCGAACGCTTCGAGCTTGAAGCGTCCGAATCGTCTCCTTCACGAGGGCGTCTCGACCCGGCATGCGGGTCGAGGCTATCACGGTCGATAGACTCCTTGCGCTTGTTGGAAGAGGCCTCGCCCTCTTCCATCTCCACGTCGTCATCCCCGTAGTCAACGGCGTCGTTGACTACAGAGGAACCTTCGAGGACAATCTCCGACTGGGTTGTCCCCGACGCGGCCTTTGCAGCGAGCGCGTCGCGCTTTGCCTGCTGGCGCTCATGGTACTGAGCAACAGAGAGGTTACCCTCTGTTGCGGCGGCGGTCTTCTTCTGCGGCGAGCTCATTGCGGAATGAGCTCGAGTTTTCTTTCTCCCAACGTGAAGAATTGACGAATGGTCAATTTCCTGATTGACGTGCCGTGACTCGGCGCGTCTAACCTTGAGGGGGGGGGGGTTAACAGGGTTACACGCACAAGTGGCTACAGTCACTTGTAACTCTAACAGACACGACGTCTGTTAGAGGTTCGAAAGACTTTCTCGACCTTGGCGTAGACACACCAAAGGCTACATACATTTACGACCACCACGACGGGTGGTCCATAGAGACTTAGGATTCCTACTGGCTGAGAGCAGCATCTCCTAGCCAATGAGCGACATGCATAGCATTGGAATTCTGCCAACCAGCCGTTGGCAGATTCCTATCTTAGAATATTACATTTAGAGGAAGTCAGAAACATAAAACAGAAATAGCAGTTCTCATTTTAAACCCAAAACATTATTTGGATCGTTTATTTAGATTAATCTATACTTGGAGGCCCGAGTATAATTGACTCTAGTTTAAACTACGCTACGCTTCCTCACACACGTGCGCGCGAGCCAAAGTAGGCCCATTACAGGACAAGTACTTGCCGAGGTGACGCACTGCATGCGCGATATCTGGCCGCGAGCCAGACACTAGGTACTGAAGAGAGCCCACAATTTCACGATACGGCAGCTTGGTATCAGGTGCAAGTGGTTTCCGATTGGCCTTCGACTCGCTGGTCGATTGCGGTGTCCAGCACCCGTACGCATCCTGCATGTTGAATGTTTTCAGGATCTTGTGAATGTATGCACGCTGGCAATACACGATCTTGTTGTGGGTTCTGTCGATGTTGATCTCAATACCGAGTAGGTACTTGACCTCGCCCATGCTCGTCAGAGTAAAGGCACTCTTCAGCTGAGTTGCGACCTTGTTGCATAGCTCCAGCGGTCCCATCAGGAGTAGATCATCCACGTAGACAGTGAGAAGTATCTGCACGTCACTATCAGGGTTATACATCGCGTAGAGTCCGTAGTCACTGTCCAGGCGGGTGAAGCCAATCTCAGTCAGCAGCTTGTGAAGAGTCTTGTTCCACACTGCTGGTGCTTGCTTCAAGCCGTACAGCGACTTGAGTAGTTGGTAGACGTACTGGCCTCCGTTCTCCTCAAACCCCACGGGCTGCTCCATGAAGATGCATTCTTCTAGGAGCCCGTACAAGAACGCTGTCTTGACGTCAAACTGTAACACGTGCCAGCCACGCTTCATCGCGTACAGGATAACTGCTCGAACAGTATCAAATCGAATTACAGGGCCGAAAGTTTCAACATAAGTCCACACCAAACTGCTGCTTAAAGCCATGGATTACAAGGCGAGCCTTGAACCGCAAGATACGACCTTGTGCATCCCGCTTCACAGCAAAGACCCACCGATTTGTGATCACCGCTTGGCGTTTGGCCTTCGCCCTGGCAACCAGTTTCCACGTGCCATGTTCTCGTAATGACGCGAGTTCCTCCTCCATCGCTGCTTTCCACTCCAGCCAGTTAGTGCATGCCTTCGCTTGTTCATAGGTGGTAGGGATCGGAATCTCGGCGATGGTATTCAGGATCGACCCGACCACATCGTCTCGCAGGTGAGCAGGCAGCTTCCGTTTCCTTCGTGGACTGGCCAGACGTGCTGGAGTGGGTGTGGGAAGTTTGCTAGATGGTTCAAACTCATCGCTGGAGCTGTCACTTGAGCTTGAGCGCCACTGGCGCTTGCGCTTCTTCCGTTTTTGCTTGGCTACGGCTGGCTGTAACTCCACACGTGCAGGAGGGTTACGAACTCCCACTGGCTCTGAACTCTCAGCAATCTCAGTTTCCGCAGGAAGATTCAACGACCCTTGTACCGCTGGTACGACGGGTGCATTCCCAGCTTCAGAAAATAGTCTCGCTTCCAGGGTTGATGCGATTGGCACCACAGGTATCTCTTCGGGTAGTTCATGATCGCCATGCCGATACAGGTTCAGTAGGAGTCGTCGTACATAGCCCTTCGCAGCCGTAAACTTCTCGTGAAAATGAACATTTCCACTGCGCCTCGTGGTCACAGCTCCGGTTCGTAGATCCAGTAGTTTGTAGCCAGTAGTTTCCGTGGTATACCCGAGGAATAGCGACAGCATAGACCGCGGGTCTAGCTTCGCGCGAGTTGTACGAGTCTCAGGAGGCACAAAAGCATGCATGAGACATCCCCACGTCCGGAGGTGACGCAGCGCTGGCGCCTTTCCGAACAATGCTTCATGAGGCGATTTCCCGTGTAGTGGCTCCGTTGGTAGTAGGTTCATCGTGTCGACAGTGTGCAGGACCGCTTCTCCCCATAACAGGTTAGTCGTGTTGGTTGCATGCAGAACAGCCCGTAGCCTAGGAAGAACGGTGCCATTTTCTCGCTCCACAATGTCGTTCTCTTCAGGTGAGTAGCCGTTGGTAGTCTTGAACTCGATCCCTTCCTTTGAGCAGAATGCCCGTAGATAGTCGTTCACGAATTCACCTCCCTGATCCGAATGTAGTAGCTTAACGGAGTGCCCTGCACGCTTGAACTGATTGTTGAGCTTCAACACCAGTGTCTCAGCCAGAGCATCAGCCTCGTCTTTATACTTGAGCAGATAGCACCACTTGTAACGCGTAGCCTCTACAAGCAAGAAGATCGTTTCGCCAGTTGCAATCTCCTGGTTGATGCAGCACAGGTCTATAGAGAGCTTCTCCAATGGATGCTTTCGCCGATTGGGTCCTCGCTTGTAGGTTGTGCGTTTGAACTTAGCTGACAAACCCGGAACACACTCGTAATCCTTCAGCGACTTCATGTTAACGTTAATGCCAAAGTCGACTTTTCCACTCGCCAACTCTCTGATCGGCTTCATGTTGACGTGGCCAAGGCGGTTGTGCAGGAGCCCCATGGCGTTCTTGCGCTGCTCCACAGCTCCAACGACACGCACCGATCGCTTCACTCGCATACGGTACAGCATGCCATGACAGTCAAAGCGCATCTTCAATCCGTCCTTGCACAGCCACGCTGTACTCTGATCATCGTTGAGCTTGAAGCCGCAGGCACGCATGTAGCTAAGACTTATCAGATTCACGTGGGCGTTAGACGAGTAGTGCACTTCATCCAGACGACGCGGCTCCCACTGACCCGAGACTCCATTCATCACTCGAAACACGACACTTCCACTCGCTTGCATCGCCTCCGTCTGGCCGCAGGCCAGACGGAGGTTGCTCGAAGATCCATGCTCAATGTATGAAAACAGGTCAGGTCTCCGCACAGGTTCACTTGCGATCCGCTGTCTAGAAGCCATTCCATCTCATCGGCCTGCAAGGCCGGGGCACGCTGGTCACGCTGCACAACTGCTGCATTGACCTCAAAGTCAAGTGACGCTGGTGTCGTGGGCGAATACTGAGTGCTTGTGGCAACAGGACTGGATGGCGGGTTGGTCGGAGAGTACTGGGGGGATAAAGCACGGGCGGGCATACCTCTGGCAGAACTTCGTGCCTGCAGCTTTTCCTGCATCTGCTTGGCCGCTTGGGGTCCTAGCACCGCGAGTACATCTGCCATCGTGAGGGATTGACTGCTACTGCCAACCTCATCATCTGCACGCGAGGTCATGCACTCCACGACTCGATCTTGCGAACGACGCGAGGCCTGCTGTCTCAGCACCGCACCACCAAATGACTGCACCGCTTGGTCACCGGTGCCGCGCAAGGTTTGTCGCTTTCCCTGCTTGCACTCCGGATCACCACGCCAGTGACCTTTCTCGTCACAGGCATTGCACCTCGGGTTCTTCTTCTTTTTGGTCATTCGCTCAGCGCTCCACGACGAGCTTGAAGTGGAGCTTCCACTGCTTTTGTTTCCGCCATACTTGCCGCCTCGCTGGCGCGACGAAGAACGACGGGGCCTTTTCCATTGTTGCGGTGCTGCTGCACTGAATTTGTCTGAGCCTGAGTCGAGAGCCCACGACTGCTGGTTGCTCCACTACTGCCAGGATCGCGCTGCGCACGCTGAAGCTCAGCATTCTCCAATCGCCCGCGAGCATCGCGAACGGTGTATTTGTAGCCCGGGTCCCGCCGTAGTTTCTCGGTGACTTCATCAGCAATGACCGGGTAGGCAGCATGCGCTTTGGTCAGCATGATCTTAGCCAGCCGAGAGTCCGAGATGGGGCCTTTGTTTTCGGCAAGCTCGCGCTGCATCTTCAACAGGTCAGCGATGTACTCACGCACCGGCTCGTCGGGGCGCAGCATCCGCCCGTAGAGCCGCTCCCAAATCAATACTGTGTTGACTCCTCGGCCCTGCCCGAAGTCCTCCTTCAGAACGCGCCACAGTGCGATAGGATCAGCAAGGTTCACCACGTCCTGGTATCGGAGCAGGACTTCATCGGAGATTGCCGACACCAACAGGCCATTCGCCTTGCGGCTACGACTCAGCCAGCACTGCTTCATGTTGTACGACCTGTTGTCGTCAAACGGCTCCTGGCCGATGACAAGCTGAGCCATGTTGGACACGTTAATCCCCGTGAGTACACGCAGCCGCCACGCTGGGTAGTCCTCCGGCTTGGAGAGCTTGCGGTCGACCTGCAGGGTCACCACAGCTGCGACACGGTTCATCTTGTCTTGGTGCTCGTCTGAGAGGTCGACACCCGCTGCTGAGCTGCCTACGCTGCTGCCGAAACACTCGCCTCTGAGCGCTTGAGGGGAGAGTCAGCAGCTGCCAGGCGGCCGTTCCCGCAAGATTGGCCAATGAGCGGTGGGGATCTTTGGATTCAGCCAATGAGGGCACTGGGACCTTTCGTATCACAGGTGCCCGTGAGTGTTGGTCACCAGCCGACTCGTGCTGTCATTTGGCCTCAAGGGCGCTGCGTCTACTGCTTGCTGCTGGACTCCACCGGGCCGCTGATCGTACCCACCAGTAAGTCCTCTGTCTCCGCTTCCTAACGCAGTTGGGCGCATAATCGGAGAGGTGCTGAAAGTCGTGTACTTGCTGTCTGCAGAGCTGTAGGCGTAGCAGAGTTGATCTCAGCACGAAGGTGCGGGCAGAAGACGAACGGAAGGTAGGAGACTGAGGTTGCCTTGGCAGAATGCCGTGGCGGGAACAACCAAGGCGGCGGAGCTGGTTGCGCTCCTGCTGGAGAATGCGGAAGTGAGTGCCGAGCTGCGCAGCAGCTCGGCGCCGCCGCCTTGAGACCCTTGCTCGTGTTGAAGGGGTTTCCTAACCGACCTATGCTTTGCTATGCTGGCAGGTGCTGTTGCTGCTGCTGAAGCTGCTACTGTGCTGCGACTGTCGGTTGCTAACCGCTGCCGCGCGGGGCAACGAGAGGTAGCGACCTCTCACAGCCGCAGCGGTTTCTGTGCTGGCGCCTGCGATCGCGTGCCGTCTTTCCGCGCTGCGGAGCACTGCTTGGTGGCGCTGGTACCGCTGGTAGTTCACAGCAGACACTTTGCCCGGCCAAACCGTAGTCCATGCCACCGCTGTGTCCGTCCCACTGCTGCTGCTGCTGCAGCCGCTGGCCCCGAGGCCGAGCATCTCCCCGAAAATGCTAGGTGTCCCACCACCGATTTGCACCGGATCGGACCTAATGTGACCGTTTGCCACCGAATGTGTCCCGCTGCAGTGTCCCGGTTCCCCTTCAACACCGTGACGCTGCTGTAACACACTTTGCCTCTTGACAACCTTCGTAGGGCGCGCTCGATCTACACGGAGCATGGTATGTTGTTTAGAAACCCTATTTTAGTGTGGGAGTCACCCTTACATAGTGCATCTTCAATACAGTGAATAACTGCGTTAAGGGCTCTGTTGCGGGGGCCTACGGCTTCAATTTAGTGTCAGGAGGATGCATTCGTGCTCTTTCCTCTATTGCTACGATGTACTACTGAAGTATGCATTGCGTAGCGGGCCTAGAGGACGTGCAACTAGCGCTATCACGCAGCAGTCGCTTTGCGTTCACATATATGTCTCCTTGTTTGTATCTAGAGCATCTGATAGCGCGGACTTCATTCCTCCAACAGGTGAATACTACTAGGCAAAGGGCCTGGACGTATATGCCTCTCGCTCCTATCGTTCAGGTCGTCGGAGATACCAATGAACCTGAACATCCAAGCCTACTTTGCGTTCACGACCTAGCAAGTAATACATTTGTGCAGATACTCCTAACTACGTCAAATTACAGTCTGATAGTGTCCTGATAGCCTTCCACGTGCTTCCGCCGGCGGCGGAGATTGTCGGAGTTCGGGTGCAAATGTCGGAGATGTCGGCCTGGCGGCCCCAACATCACCGACAAGTCCCGAGCCTTTTTGCTTTGTGTTATTTTTCAGTGTGCGCCACATTATCAGTGTTAATCTCTTCTCCCCAGGTCGAAAGCATACCAGTAGCATGGGTACAATCCTACTAGTAGGCGTAATTTTTATATGGCGTTTAGTATGATGCAACATATGTATGTGAAGAGAAGGCTCAGATAGAAGGTGATGCAAGATGCTCACTGAAGCAGGCACGGTGCGATCTTGGCCCACACACACCGTAAAACGACTTCAAATGGACATCCGAGCAGCCTACACAGTAGTAGGAGCACTTCTTGTGGCACAGGCGGCACTGCCGCTGCACACGCTTGCCTGCCTTACGCGCTTCACTGTATTGTGGGAGATCTCCAAAGGCTTTCAAGGTGTGGCTAGGCTGGCGATCACATAACGACGCACTGTCAGCATATACTGAGTAGCGAATAGAGTCTAGCAAATACGCACCTCATCCGTACTGGTCGACCCGCTGTCGGTTCGCAGAGTTCGCTTCATGGTGTGCTCGTTGAAAATGAGTTGATGAGCGAGCTGGGATACAAAATCGCTGAAATTCAGCACGGTACTTTCGACAAATTGACGCTCAGTCGATTCGTGGCGATAAGTTAGGTAGGCATCCACAACTACCATCCCCAGGATAGTTCCGAATACTCGATGCATCCAGCTCTGTGTAATCCATTCACGCTCAATAGCAAGCGATCCCTGGCGAAGATGGTCGTGGACGTCAATAGTAGAGAACTTACTGAAAAAAAGCTCAACCATTTGAGGACGCGGGACACGCTTTTCGTATCGCTGTGTCTCAAGTTTGCCATCGCGGATCACAGTGCGATGACGAGTGCAAATACTATCGGAGTCTGCGAGGGTAGTTCCACGGTTCGATATCAGCATCTTGGGCTTTGATCCGCCCAGCACAACGCATAAATGGGTTTTCCGTTGTCCGTAAAACTTGACATGATCTTGAACGAACCCCGGGTCGGCTGCGTGTCAATCCAAGTTTTCATGTGGCACTTTGGATATTCTACGCTTGCCGTTTTTACAATACCCATAAAATACAGACCGAGCTTTTTTTCAAGTTGCACTAGTGTTTTCACCGAGGCAAAAGCACTATCAGCCACAACAGTTCTCCCTGTGCCTTTGTATTTTTCCGTCAATCGCAACACAACCGAGGTACCCTCCCCAAATTCACTACAGTACTCTTTGCGACGTTGGCGAGCGGTACCTTCCATTAGTTCGAGTCCCAGCAACACACCACTATCTCCATCTGCGAGCGACTTCAACTCTGTCCCCTTTCCTTCAGGTTTGCGTGCAATTTTAGTCACATGGGGAAGTCCATCGTGAGTGTACTTAGCATCCCGGCCTTTCCAGGCACTCATGCACTCGTCGACTACGATAATGTTTCCAGGAGAAACATGCTTGGTTCTCTGATCGTTGAATCCCTGAATCAATGGACGTATCGGGTACCACGGGTCACTAGTCGAGTTGTTGTCGGAAAATGAAAGTGCGTACATTATTTGCTCAAAACAGTGCCGTGTCATCTGAAATCTCTCCCCGTAGTTGCTCGGAGTATTCACGCAACCTTCTTTGTGTTGTGTTTCCCAATAGACCCGCAGGGATCCCCGTCGTGGCTCCACAGCCATCGCTAAACGAATACCTATCCAGCGAAAAAAGTCACCTGGTCCAATAGAGCGAAATGAACTTGCCGCCAAATTATTGTTGATAAGTCGAATAGTTTCATTGAGAGTGCCCATGGGGTACATGATGTAGAAGTATTTAATTAAGGACTTCTCCCCAAGCTGAAGGTGCGCCGACCACAGAAATGTAGTTGCTCGCGAGGAAAATTGACACCCCGCGTCAACTGAGACAGAATCACAGGGTACCCACATACGGCCGTGAGCGACCACGGTATCGTCGTCTTCTTCTTCCGAGTGGCCTTCGAGTGTTTCATCATCGTCACTGCCGTCGTCTTCGCCGCTAGGAGAACTCTCTTCCTCCCAAACCACTTGGCAGGCACCCTCCGTGCTGCCAGGTACCAATGAGCCCCCATCGCTGATTTGGCCATCTCCAGCGTGGTTCAAAGTGACTTCAATGCTTATTGAGCGCGCGGACACAATGTCAATAGCCCTCGTACTCCATGGACCTCGTAAGTGTGCTGCCTGCCCTCCTTCAGCACGCGAAGGATGACTCCAGTCTTGCCAGCGTGTTTCTTACTTTTACCGCAAACCCGATTTCCAACCTGCAGCTTTGGCATCTTCCCGCGGTCAAATTCGACGCGGAATGAAAGTCTGAAGTCCTTGTTATCTAAGCTTGCTGGTGATCTATTTATTTGCGCGCGTCGGTTGCAGGGAGAGCCAAATTTTATTTTTAAAGTTGAGGCTACCGGTAGGCGCGCCATCCTACTTATCCTACCGATGGGGAGTAATGATTAAGATGAAGTTGTACGATCGCCGACCGGCCTTGCCGAGAGGGCTACCTCTAATTTATCATATAGTCTGTGTTTTCTGTCACGGTGACAATACAGAGTCATCACGACCAAACTTGCTGACAGCAAGTGCTGCGTGGAGCGCAAATGTAGGATAAGAGAGCGTGACCACACTTTATTCATCGGGCCAGATGCGTGACCAAACACCTCCGCTTTTTTAATAGCCGGAGTTCTCTGTAATCCAGTGATCGTATACAGGGTATATAGCGTGCGTGACCAAACATCTCCACTCTAGCCGGTGCTCTCTGTAATCTACATGAAGTGATTGAATACAGGGTACAGTACATGTATGTGGCGAGTGTTCAATAACTGCTGCAGACGATGAGATCGTGAATCACGGACAGTATCGTCAGTGACGGGTTTACGGGCACACCAAGTAAAAACAGGCAAAACGGCATTTTATGGCTAGTATTTCTTAAAAAAACTTTTGGTGCAAAAAACACTCGATCATATCACGAGTAGTGGAAGGAACTTACTAGAAGGTCGCAGGCACAGCACCATTATTAACTTAGAATGTATTACTCCATTATATTATTTGTAATTATTATTTTATATATAGTACACTACAGTATTACATTGTATTGAATTCCAAACATTAATCTATATAATATATTTGTGTGTGACACTTCTTAACTGGTATTATAAAATATTTTAACATTTTTTGCGTGACACTTCTCACTACCAGCACATTTAAGCAAGTACTGATACGATGCAAAATATGTTATATTGATAAATGTTTGTTACTTAAAAGAGTTGTAATTATGAATATAATAACAATAGACTATCATATTTGCTGTAAAAGTTGTATTTTTAAAATATCTACAAATAGAACTGTTGTATAAAACCATTAAAATAAGTACAAAAGGTTTTATTAATAACAGTAAATGGGGATTTACAATTTGGTCAGGTTTTTGAGTGCAATGTTTCAGATTTGGAACACAACTGCATGTAGCTTTCCAAGTTAGGCAAGGCTCCCTCTTCTTGTTCTGGTTGCCTGGAAATCCATGCCCTCTGTTAGATGAATACCAAGGACGGACGAGCACACGGCCTGTGAGTCACTGCACTTGCTGTGTTATTGCAGCCCACAGGGTCTGACATGAGCTCAAATCGACACGCGCATTGACGCTTCAAGACGATATAGTTTTAGGTCTGTTGCAATAGCGCTCTCATTTGAAGATACTTCAATAATTACATGTTCCGTCTCCGCAGCAATATCAAGCGGTAGACTACCCAGACAATAGGACGACTTACACACAACGAAGTAAAGGTAAGGTATGATTCAACTTGTTTTTCTAGCTCGGAAAACATGCTGTACTTGTCACTTCGTCTAAATAAGCCATTTGCTGTGTGAGTTCGTCCGTTTCCTTACAAATACAAACCAACCTGTGTCAGCTTGGTCTCTCAAGTTGAGAGTCTCAACGAGATTAACAGTCCACGACACGATCGAGAGGTTTTTTCTAACCCCTACATGTTTTGGTATCACAAAAACCGCCTTGCTTCCCTGATTGCGAAAATGTGCGTCTCACTGTTTAGCACGGCGTCGTTTCCACAGAAACAGCAGTCCAAATTTTCCTGATTTATATAATAACCACCCCTTAATATGTGCGCTGATTATAAATATGCCTTGCATTTGGGCCAATCATTACCACCCCTATGATTTTTCTCGGCCAATGATAAGGCAGCGGATTAGTCGCAGAGTCATGATCGTAGAGAAATGATACTCTGGACGGATGCTCGTTATCCTCATTCTTCCACCGATAGATCGAAAGATGACGTACAGGGCTACAAATGTATCGGATCATATTTCTTAGAATCAGTGTCTAGACTTACTTATGGCTATCTAAAATTTTAGCTAGTGTAGTCATCACTAGTACTGCTTTCGTCGCTCTCGGAGCTGTCCGAATCCTCGTTTTCACTGCGGCTATCATAACTTTTGATCTGAGCATTCAGATCCACCAAGTGGGCTCTTGCTTTGTCAATGCAGCCTTGAACAGTTTTCGACGGCAAAGTTTTGAAAGCTGTATCAAGCCGACTTCTGACCTGTTGGAATGTAGTATCCTTGGTGTACTGGCGCCCAACTTCTCCCTTTACATTTGCCCACACATACTCAATCGGCTGTAAATCAGAGTAGTGTGGAGGCGTGAACACTACTTCGTGGCCCTTCTTCTTCGCCATAGTCACAATCTCTGGCTCTACGTGCTCAGCAATGTGCCGTGACAACTTTTCCCACATGATCGCCCTTGTATCCGATTCAGCGTAAGGCAAGCCATACAACTTACAAGCAGCCTGCATGTCGGATCTCCGAATCCCTTTTCGGGGGGTGTTGGGCGGCAACTTCTTGTGATATTTTGCGTTATCCATCACGATGCGGCAGTGGTGCAGTTGGCGGTCTTCCAGACAAATGAGCAGCGTTTCAATCCAATTTTTGAAGTAGTCATGATTGAACATCCCGTGATAATCCTTAGTTTGCTTGCCTCCCTCAACAATGCCAAGCGTCTCCGGCAAAAACTGTGCTTTGTCAGCCTCAGTATGATCGGCATCCGGGAGGTTACGGTCTTTGTCGATAATGGCAGCGATGAAGCAAAATCGGCGACCCTTTTGTTTATCCTTTATCACGTTGGGGTCCGTCGGGTCATAAATGGAGTCATTATGACTGGAGTAGTTGTGATGTATATAACTTTCGTCGAGATAAACCGTTCGAACGCGATCGGCACTTTCACATGCCATCATCTGCACGTAGCTATCGCGCTTAGTTTCGTTTTCAGCTGACAACCGATATGTCGACCCTTTCCGCTCTCCCCGCTTGAAACCACATCGTTTTACGAAGCGTTGGACGGTGCGGAGCGCTGAGGCCGTAGCGGCACTGTCGGTGACGTCGACGACAACAACTCTTGCTGTATGAGATGGTGCATGACGTCCTTGGCTACCGTGCGCTCACGAATCGCGCTGCGCTCACGAATAAACTCGCGCACAACCTCTCCATATCAACAGTCGCCAATATACGGGACGGCTTCTGCTCACGGTTAGATGGCGCCGATGCCACGGGTAGAGACCGATACTTGGCAAAGTCATTCCAAATCTGACGGACTGTGTTGGCTGAGCGCGACAACAGACGGCCAACTTTGACTGCGAGTGGCTCTTTCTGACGTAATTTGACAGCGCCAGACTTCATGTTGGCTGTGACGATGAGGACGTCAATACGTTCCAGGAGCGTGAGAGCTCTGCCGCGGTTATCTGTTGTGTAAGTTTGAGCTTCTGCGATGATTTCCGCCTCGGCGTCAGGAGTCTCAGTTCGCGCTCTTTTGGAAGGAGGCATCTCGATACCAGCGTGCTTGCTTTGGAGCGGTAAAGTGGCTCAGTTGTCATCGAACTACACAACCCATATTTAGGTTACGGTAACGCCGATTTATCTGACAAACTGATACTGTAGCCAATATCTAATTTGGCGGGGTACAAGTTTATCCAGTCAAAATAGCCGGATATCATTGGATAATATACAGGTGTGAGTAGGTGACGATAAATGTGCCCTTGCTGTTCCAGCATATTATACACAGCACAATCCAAAACAGCTCTGAAAATTTGGGTCAAATTGCATGTAATCCGGAAAAGTTATAGCAAAAACACCTCTCGATGCTGTCGCGGTCTGTAAAATGGTTTAGTCGCTATCCTGGGATCTCACCTGTTGTGGATTCTATGCTAGCGCGAATCCCAAGTGGCAATCCCGTATGTTTCGTTCATGCGGTATGACGGGCATTGCCGGCAAGCTCCATTAATTGTTTTACTAACCCCCGAAGAGTTCTCGAACACTGGCGCTCGGCATGATACTGCGGGCGCTGCTGCTCGTTCTCCTTGTGGCTGTTTCCGGGGCCCTTTCAGACAACTCCATTCAGCTAAGTGAAAGTTCCGGCGGCCCTCATGGCACAGAATTCTCCGATGAAGCCTCCGTCAGCGTTGGCCAAACTGTGGACTCCATTACCATTCGGGCAGGCGAGCGCGTTGACGGCGTCTCTCTGGAAGTCACAGGTCCGAAGGCGGCAACATTCAACCACGGCGGAGCTGGTGGAGACGGGAATACCCTCAAGCTTGCAGCGGGCGAACATATCACGTCGATGGAAGCGCATTGGGGCAAGAAAGATGGCCGCACGCGCATCTTCTACCTCAGCTTCGGCACGAGCGCTGGCAACTCAGTCTCGGGAGGATCCATGACGGAAGACAAGAACACGGTCAAAGCACCCGAGGGTTTTCAGCTCGGAGGTTTTTTTGGTCGGGATGGCGAGGAGATCGACTCGCTTGGTGCTATTTGGGCGCGCATTACAGCCGAGACAGCAGCTCCGGCGACCGAACCCCCTCCTCCGCCAACGAAAGCTCCCGCTCCGGAGAAACCCGCTGGCTCAGGTAGCGTAGAACCTCCTCCCGATTCATCCGTCGCGGCGTCTACCGCTGCATCGACTGAAGCTTCAGCTGCAGAACCCGCTGAAGGCTCAGCGGTAGCATCTACAGAGGCCTCAGCAGAAGCAGCAGCGACGGAAGCGCCAGCAGCCGAGCCTGGAAAGCCTAAAGAGGTCCCAGCAAAACCTGCACCGACCATCTCTGTGGAGGACTCGGTACAACTAAGTGACAGCTTCGGCGGTCCTCACGGTACCGAGTTCTCCGACGAGGCTTCGGCTACTTCAGGACAAACCGTAGCGGCTATTACAATCCTCGCTGGTGAACGCGTCGACGGTGTTTCCCTTGATATTTCAGCGCCGAAAGCTGCAACGTTCCACCATGGCGGCACTGGTGGAACGAAAAACACTCTTACACTGGCTAAAGACGAGCGTATCACATCAATGGAAGTGCATTGGGGCAAGAAGTCTGGAAGAACGCGCGTATTTTATCTGAGCTTCGGTACGAGCGCAGGGAATTCAGTTGCTGGAGGAACAAAAACGGAAGACAAGAACTCAGTGACTGCACCCGAGGGGTTCCAGCTCGGCGGGTTCTTTGGTCGTGATGGCGATGAGATCGATTCGATTGGTGCAGTTTGGACGAGCACCGAGCTCGTTACAGCAGCTCCGACAGAGGCTCCTGCTCCCGCCCCAGCCCCGGAGCCAGCTCCTGGTCCAGCTACTGACGATAAACCAGGAACAGTTAAACCTGCAGGCCCAGCGAAATCTGGAGTGAAGAATACGCGCGCTACCATCCTGAGCGAGTCGTTTGGTGGACCTCACGGCAACCAATTCTCCGATCAGCCTCTCGCCACCTCGGCACAAACTGTGGCCTCCCTCACTATCCGAGCTGCGGCGCGTGTCGATGGCCTCACCCTCGAAGTATCCGGACCCACCGCCCAGACATTCACGCACGGAGGACCTGGAGGCAAGGAGACCAAGCTCGCTCTGAAAAAGGGCGAATACATCACGTCAATGGAGGTTCACTGGGGCCAAAAGAGCGGCAGGACGCGCATCTTCTACCTCAGCTTCAGGACGAGTGAGGGCAATACAGTCGCTGGAGGAACGCAAACGGAAGAAAAGGGCAGCGTAACTGCGCCTGAAGGCTACCAGCTCGGAGGATTCTTCGGTCGTGACGGAGACAACATCGACTTGCTAGGAGTGGTGTGGACGAGCATTGAACCGGTCGCAGAAGCTCCAAAGGGAGGAGGTGGCTCAGTGTCAGATGAAGATATCCAACTCAGTCCAATGTACGGAGGTCCTCACGGTGTCGCCTTCTCGGACATCGCGGACATCGTGCTCGGACAAACGCTAAGCTCCATCACCCTTCGCGGCGAAGCACGCGTTGATGCTGTTACGCTGCAGGTGGCAAAACCTGCAGAGTTAACCTGGAGTCACGGCGGCAAGGGCGGCACTGAAACCACGCTTACCCTCGCACCGGGCGAGTACATCAACTCCATGGAGATTCACTGGGGCAAGAAGAGCGGGCGCACCAAGGTGTTCTACGTTAATTTTACAACGAGTGAGGGCAAGTCTGTGGCTGCCGGGACAAAGACCGAAGAATTTGTGACGGAAACCGCACCCAAGGGTTTCCAACTTGGCGGCCTGTATGGCCGTGCGGAAGGCGAAGTGGATCAACTTGGCGCCATTTGGATTAAAAGTTCGGCTAAGCCAGCTTTGCTTACCGACAGCATGGACTCCGCTTGGTATGGCCACACGATTCGTAACTGGGTGGGGCCCACCATTGGCAACGCGAAGGATACGGCATGCTACCGGAAGACGGTGCCTTTCGACAGCAAGAACATTTGTCCTGTGGGCTACGGCAAGAATGATGACGACTGTATCACACAATGTCCGATGGCGTACCCAGTCTCGTGCTTTCTTGAGTGCATCCCTCAGAACGACGACTGCGCATTGAACATCGCTCAGAAGGTTGCGTCTGTAGCGGCTGTCGCGTTCAACGCTGCCACGGCCGGATTATTCGGCCAGGTTAAGGCCGCATACACTACTGCGAAGAAGCTGTACCTCTGCGCTGCAGCCGTCATCTCCATCATCAAGTCGCTCATTTTCTACCTTCGGTTCACACAAACGACTGCACCCCAAGGGGACACCGAGAAACTGCTCGCCGTCGCGTACCAGTCCGACGTCGTCCTCGTGGATTTACCGGTGGCTGTGTACTCGTGCCTCGGACTGAAAGTGCCCCCAAAGTTGCAGTGGACGGGAATTGTGCTCATGATCGTGGAGAATATCGTCAAGCAGGCCATCATCAACGGCGACGTGATCGTTTCGTCGGCCGAGAATGTGGTCAACATGCTGACCAACACTAGCGCCATCAAATCCCCCGACTCGAGCGTGAGTGAACTCCAGGACTTCATGGACAAGAACACCTCGTGTGGCTTTGAATTGAAGCAGCTCACGGACCGAGTCATCTTTGCCGTCAGCGACGTCCGGAACAAGACGCCAAACGCAGCAATCGATGACATCCGCGTGACGATCAGCAAGTCGCCGGTGGTTCTGAAGGACATCCCTACCGTCACCAACAATTGCATGAAAGAAATGCTGGGCACGAAGACGAAACAGGCTGCGTTTGAGACGCGCGACTTGCTCCGGAAGACCGTGGGGGTGATCATCGACCAGCTCATTGAGACTGGCAAGACGGATATGGGCGAATCCGTGAAAGAGGACGATTACTTCATGGAGGTGGCCAACTTGGGGCTTACTGTGCTTGGTGGCATGGACCCGACCGGTGTCGTGCACATGGTCTCTCAGTTCGTGCAACCCACATGCGGACCCACCTCTTTCATCGGCGAGATCGACGACGGCAACTTGTATGATACTTTGGGGCTGACGACCGTGGACCAAGCTTTCGTGGGCAGCTACGGGTGGTGGTCGAAGACTGGAGACGGAGTCGTGCGTCTCATCTTCGAGAGCACAGACAAGGAGGACGTGACGGTGGTGGTCCACTCGGGTGGTGACAACTACGCTGAAGTTGACGTAGCTGCAGGCGACACCGTCACTTGGGAGTCGACTGTGTCGGAGTTGCAGGACAAAACTTTGTATCTGGATCGCTGGCGTCCTGGTTTACTCGGAATGCCCGGATCGGGTGGAGGTTCGCTGCTGATTTGGATCCCTCGAGCCTCTGAAGGGGGCAATCTGCTGATGCACGTCAGAATTAATATTAGTTAAATGTCTGTCGTAAAAAGAATAAAAATACTTGTGAGCATGGTATGTACCGTGGTATTGCGCCTTCACCTTTTGGTCTCTTGAATTCTAAGATCTGCTACGTGTCCAAATCTGAAAAGTGGATGCAGATCTGTAATGAACTAAATTAATCTGGCCTTTCTTCCTATGTCTGAGCATATATTCCCCCCCCAATCAGGAGTTTCAAAATAGTGACATCAAGATATAAACGTTTCTAATAGAAACGCATCACTAGCCAATCATGGCGACCAAGTCTCCGCTGCTGGCGTCGCACGAGGCCAACGTGGCGGTGGCCAAGGACCTGATCGATCCAGTGTCCTCCGTCGCTGCATTCGGCGAGGACGACCGATCTATCGTGGCGCAATGCGAACTGCAGCCTGGCGTTGAATTGGTGACGCTGCAAAGAGGAGCGTTTCTAAATGGCAGTTGCTGGCTCGAGCACTACGACGCCGAGGACAAACCCAAGCTGCAGGAGCAGATCGACTCGTTGCAGCCGAGCGACACTGTGAAGACCACTTTGGTCCTGCTGGCGGAGCTCGCGCGGGGCGAAGAAAGTGGATTTCACGGCTACATCCAGCAACTTCCGACTTCCATTTCGCTGCCGTTCAGCTGGGGTGCTGAAAGCCGAGAAATGCTCCGACACACCACGGCGCACCTGATTCTGGACGATAAACTGGTGCTCAAGATGTACGCAGACTATGCCGAACCATTGATGAAGGAGTTCTCGACGATTTGGCCCGCTGAGGTGTCGACGCTGGAGAAGTTTCAATGGGCGTACTCGATGGTGTCGTCGCGGTAAGATATGGTGTCTTCTTACTGTTGGTGATTACTTGAGTATTCGCTAATGCTGGGGTTGTTGTTTTGTTTTTCAAGGGCTTTCAAGGTTACGGACGGCCAGGAGCCGACGCTGCTGCCGGTGATCGACATGGCCAACCACGCGGCCGAAAACCCAGCAGCGCACATCGTGAAAACCGAGACGGGAAGCTTCCAGGTGTGTGGGTGAATGATCGCGTAGACATCTGCATGGATTCTGACTTTTCTGTGGTTGTCGGGTAGTTGACTACGTTGCGCAAGGTTGAGAAGGATGAGTCTGTTACGATTTCGTACGGAGATCTGTCGAACGCGCAGGTGAGTTGGTAGTTCTGTGAAGATGTCCGTATTTTTCTTTGATCCGCTAACTGCTATGGTGTTATGCTAGCTCTTGTGCCGCTACGGATTCGTGCTGCCGACTTCTGTGCCCTCGGATTCCATCCACATCACCAGCTCCGAGCTGACTAACGCGTTCAAGGCGTGCTCGCTGAACAGCGAAGATGAGGAAGATGAAGACGAAAACGATGACGACGCGGACGATATTCCTCACGTTGGCAAGGGCAAAGGCAAGGGCAAAGCTAGAGCTAAGGCAAACCCTGCCAAGCGCAGGAAGTTGGCCCACCCTCAGGACGAGGACAACTCGCTATTCTTCTTGCTGCACGGCGACGCCGAGCGAGAGTTCGGTCTTGGCGATGCGCTGCTGAGTTTCGTGATGGCGTCCCAGTTGCCTGCTGAACAGCTCTACGACGTGCTGGCCGTGGTTCTGCAAGACAAGGATAAACGCTACAGCGACGTGCTGTCGACGTCTTCCGACAACTCCGAAATGATTGCTATTCAGCAGCTCAGCCAGCACGAACGCCAAGTTTGTCGCCGCATTCTGCTGGAGCTGATGTCGCTGGAGGAAGGTTCGGACTCAAGCGACGACGAAGAGTAGGCTTCACCTGCTGAGGGACAGAATACACGTTTGATAGCTTGATCTGTAACTCGTGTCAATGGCTCGCTTCTCGACGAGATAATTGACGACTGTATTCCATCAATTATTTGTAGTATTTTAGCTTACGTTGACACGAACATGCATGGTTAGATGGCCACCCTGGGACGATCTTGGGACCCAGAGTACCAGAGAACCGCCGGCTGATGACGGAACGCCCACCACAGTCCTGCGCCAGCGATCCAGATACAGCACCTTATCGTGCAAATTCACGATCTTGTCGCTCCAGTTCACAGTCGTCCCGGCAGGCACCTCAACCTTTGCATACTCTTGGCCGCCGGAGTGGAGAACGACCGTCACGTCCTTCGTGTCGGTGCTTTCGAAGAAGAGGTTCATCATGTCAT
The DNA here is from genome assembly GCF_000149755.1 of Phytophthora sojae. Classification (NCBI taxonomy): domain Eukaryota; phylum Oomycota; class Peronosporomycetes; order Peronosporales; family Peronosporaceae; genus Phytophthora; species Phytophthora sojae. The sequence continues at coordinate 5,013,901 of NW_009258119.1, forward strand.
CCCCCTCCTTCGTCCACGTGCCGTAGCTGCCTTTGAACGCCTCGTCCACAGTCTTGAGCCCTAGTGCGTCGTACAGAGTACCGTCGTCAACCTCGCCGATGAATTCCGTCGGGCCACAAGTCGGCTGCACGAACTGGGAGACCATCCAAGCAATTCCCGTCGGATCCATGCCTCCGAGCACAACCAGCGCCATGTTAGCTGCCTCCATTGTGTAGTCCTGTTCCGCAGTGGACTGCCCCAAGTCGGTCTTGTTCGTTTCCACGAGCTGGTCGACGATCACCCCGAGCGTCTTTCGGATCAAGTCGCGCGTTTCGAACGCCGCCTCTCTGGTCTTGTTGCCCAGCAGCTCGCGCATGCAATTGTTGGTAGCCGTGGGGATATCTCTCAGCACGAGCGGTGACTTACTGATCTTCACGCGGATATCGTTGACACTGGCGTCTGGTGTTGCGTTGCGGATCTCTCTAACCGAGGTGATGACGTGGTCTGTGAGGTTCTTGACCTGGTACCCGCAGGTGGAGTTGGAGTCGAGGAGGTCTTGCAGCTCTTCGACGGTGGATTCGTCCGTCGAGTTATTCAATGTGCTGGTGTTTGTGAGAAGAGCGAGGACATTCGTGGCGGAGGAGAGGATCTGATCGCCGTTGATGATAACCTGCTTGACGATGTTCTCCACGATGACGTACACGATGTCGGCGAACTTGACTTTGCCCGACACTTTGATCCCGAGACAGTTTGCCACGGCAATGGGCATGGAGAAGATCACAACGTCAGACTGGTAGGCAACGGCGAGCATTTCTTGCACTGTTCCTTGCGGCGCCGTCGTCTGCTGGAATCGAAGGTAGTAGATCAGAGACTTGATCACGCCGATGATGTTCGCAGCGCAGAGGAAACTCTGCTTGGATTTCTTGTACGACGAAAAGATGGCGCCAAAGATTCCAGCCGTCACCGTGTTGAACACTGCAGCCACCACAGACGCCGCCTTGCTCATGATCTCCCCGTTGCAGTCGTCATTCTGCGGGATGCACTCCTGGTAGCAGTCGACGGGATACGCAAGCGGACACTGGGCCATGCAGCTGATCCCGCTGTTGTTGTAGCCTCGAGGACACGCTTTGGTGCTGCCGAAAGGCTCCGTCTTCCTGTAACACGCCGAGTCACTGGCGTGTCCGATCGTAGGCCCCACCCAGTTCCGAATGCGATCGCCGTACCAAGCGGAGCCCATTCTATCGGTCAGACGCTTGGTCTTGGCGTTGATCCGCGTCCAGATAGCGCCCACCTGGTTGAGTTCCCCCTCGGCTCGACCGAAGAACCCACTGAGCTGGAAGCCGTCGGGGGCAGTCACCGTCGAGTTGTTCTCGGTCGGCGTACCTGCAGACACCGAGTGGCCCTTGTTGGTGCCGAACTTGAGGTAGAAGATGCGCGAGCTCAGCCCCTTCCGGGCCCAATGAACCTCCATGGACTTGACGTACTCGCCCTCCGCCAGAGTTAGTGTGTGGTCTGTCCCGCTTGATCCGCCATGGGAAAGCGTCAGCTCGGCTGGCGTCGCCACTCGCAGGACGATCGACGTGACCCGCTTCTTGGCGCTGATGGTGATCGAACTGGCGGTTTGGCCAAACTCAACCAACTCGATGTCCGAGAACGAGACGCCGCCGGAGCCTCCGAACGTGTCGGAAAGCTGGATGTCTTCGTCTGAGGGAGAATAACCCCCATGGACGATAGACACCAATAGGAGCAGCAGCACCTGCAGCACAGCTAAGGGTGGGGCCATGCTTTACAGTGTTACTCGGAAAATGTACGACCGACCGACCCCTCAGGTCTGCAAATGACTTTCATCCAGCGCGGTCGCCATCGCGACAGTCGGTTCCTCGGTTGGGTGAGCTGTGAATCTGTATGATAAGAACCAGGATCTGCTCTGCTCCTGGACGGTGGCACACCGAGACAGCTCGGTCATTCTCGATCACGTGTCGCCCATGATACCAAGATGGGGTGGGGGAGAATCTCCCCCACCCGGGAGATGAAGGCGGCGAGGAACTAGGCGCCGACGTGTGGCAAGCTGTGCGGCGTTGATTTGAGCGACTTGCACGAAGCGATCAGAGAGAAATGTGTTGCCAGTATGTAGTTGTCAAGAAATAGCTCTCGACCTTTCATGCCTTTGGCCACTTTCTCATTAATAGATAGCTCTCATTCTAGGGAAACCGGCGATAGTCTCGGGTCTCGAGACAACTTCGAAATGCCGAACTGACTCGCAGCGGAACAAAACGACCTGCTGCTTGAAGTGGTGCTTCAGCCCTGATTGCCCGGGAGTTCAAGGACCCCCCGCTGACAAACATCGCGCGATTAACGCAAACGGAATCCTACGTGGCTGTCCTTGAAGTTCCTTCCGCCGGTAGTGTATGTACATGTGTACAGTACAGCCGTACCACGCATTCCGTGAAAGTTTTCATCCGAAACTTGGACCAAGGGGCTGTTTTTAGTAAAACTGCAAGTTGCAGTCTGCAACCAGGACGGTTGCAGTTGCGCGAGCCGCAGGTAACAAGGCCCGCGGTCAAAGCGGTGACCCGGTCAGCATCGCTTTGAAGACTGAGAGATTGTCGGAGCAGTCGAGTCGAATGAGAGTCTGCGACGCCAGGATGCATCGGCAATGTAAGGTTACCTGGTCAAGGTAATGTACGCGCAGGCTGTGATATTACTGTAGCATCGCATAATACCAGTATTGGATACGCAACACCCTCTACGAAACCTCGGACCTGCAGACTGCAGGTCCAAAGCGAGCATCAAGCTCGGAGACCAAATGCTTACTGCATGGCACGGCCACAGTATCCTCGATTGCACTTGTTCGCTTCGTGTCACCTTTCACGTTTCTGGAGGAGCACGGGGTTCACATCTGCTTAGAAGACCCTGATACTAAAATTTTCGCAAACAGCAGATATCAAGATAAAGAAGTATCTCAACCATAAAACACACCCCAATGCTATAACCCTCATAAGGACCACAAAACAATTTAAACAGACGCAATGCGCCACGATTTGCTGGTCCCCCATGGCCTTTCCAGGTTGCCACTTCGTCTGGTCCTGGCCGTGGAGGGGGCACATGCAGGGGCACGCCGCGGTTGGACATCCTAGTAGTGTCGTTCGCGGGGCCTGGTCCGTCGGCCTCAATACACTGCAATGCAACCGCGGTCTCATAATTCAAGTGCAGCGGTGGCCATGTCGCCCTCGCTGCTGCTGCGGACGTTGACACTTCTGCTGCTCTGCGTCGCCCATGGAGCCGCCTTCTCGCACAAGGACATCCAGCTCAGCGAGACGTTCGGGGAGGGCACCAAGGGCATCGCGTTCTCGGACATCACGGGGGTCAAGCTGGGTCAAACCTTCAGCTCCATCACCGTTCGAGGCGCTGAACGCGTCGACCAAGTGACTCTGAGGGTGGCGTCGCCCGATGAGGAGACGTGGACGCACGGAGGCTCGGGCGGGGCGGACAACATCCTCATCCTCGCCCCGCACGAGTACATCACGTCCATAGAGGCTCATGTGGCCGAGAAGAGCGGACACAAGCGGGTCGTCTACCTGAGACTTTGCACCAGTGCAGGCAACTCGGTCGGTGCCGGGTCCAAGACGGGCGAGGGCAGGACGGTGGCGGCCCCCGAGGGGTTCCACCTCAGCGGCTTCTTCGGTCGAGCGGGGACCGAAGTTTACGAGTTAGGTGCTATTTGGACGCGGATCAACGCGACGCACCTGCTGCTCACGGACGACATGGGATCGGAATGGTACGGCAAGAAGATTAGGAACTGGGTGGGGCCGACAATTGGAGATGCGACGGACTCGGCCTGCTACAGGAAGACGCACGCTCTGAGCAGCAATGGCCTCTGCCCGCTGGGCTACAACAAGACGGACAGCAACTGCATCGCGCAGTGTCCGCTGTCGTACCCCGTCAAGTGCTTCCTCGAGTGCATCCCGCAGAACGACGACTGCATGCTGGAGGTGCTGCAGAAGACGGCGTCCGTCGTGGCGGTCATCTTCAATACGGCCACGGCTGGCCTGCTTGAGCACATTTCGACGGCGTACAAGGCCGCAAAGCTGACGTACATGTGCGCGGCCAACATCGTCAGCGTGATCAGGTCGCTCCTGTACTTCCTCCGCTTCCAGCAGACCACCGCGCCCCAAGGATCCGTCGAGGAGCTGCTGTCCGTCGCCTACCAGAGCGACGTCGTGCTCGTGGACTTGCCCATCGCAGTGTGCACCTGCCTCGGGTTGCCTGTATCAACGGCAGCCAGAGCCACGGGGATTGTCATTGCAGTCGTGGAGAATATCGTCAAGCAGGCGATCATCAACGGCGACCAGATCTTGTCGTCGGCGAACGACGTCATGACTTTCCTCCACAATGTGAGCGCGCTCAACTCGCCGGATGACTCGACGATTGTGGATCTACAAGAGTTCATGGAGTCCAATACGACCTGCGGGTACCAGCTCAAGCGGCTCACGGACCGCGTGAGCACCGCAGTTGAAAGTATCCGCAATGCGACCCTGGGAGCCAGCAACGCAGACATCCGGGTGACAATTAGCAGGTCGTCGCTGGTGCTAAACGACGTCCCCGTCGTCACGAACAACTGCATGGGCGAAGTTCTGGGCAACAAGACCACCGAGGCCGCGTTCCAGACCCGCGACTTGCTTCGGAAGACCATGGGCGTGATCATCGATCAGTTAATTGAGACCAACTCGACGGATATGGGCGCCAACGTCGCCAAGGACGAAACTACGCTCGAGTCAGCCAACCTCGGACTCGTTGTACTGGCGGGTCTGGACCCCACGGGCATTCTTTGGATGATCTCCCAGTTTGTCCAGCCCACGTGTGGGCCAACATCGTTCATCGGAGAGATCGACGACGGCACGCTGTTCGACGCTCTGGGGCTTACAACAGTGGACGAGGCGTTCGAAGGGAGCTACGGTGCTTGGACGAAAGAGGGCGACGGGATGGTCAACATCATCTTCACCAGCACAGACACGAAAGACGTGACGGTTGTTATCCATTCGGGCGGCAGTGACTACGCCAAGGTGAAGGTGCCTTCGTGCGAGACGGTGGCATGGAACGCCACCGTGGCTGAGCTGCAAGACAAAACCCTGTACTTGGATCGATGGCGGCCAAACTTTATCGGAATCCCCGGCTCGGGCGGCGGATCGCTGGTGCTTTGGGTCCCCAGATCATCAACCGGTGGCCATTTAACCCTCAACGTCCGAATCAACGCGAGCTGATTTACTCGCGTTACCCTAGATTAGGCTATGAAAACCTTTTACGCTGGCTCACGTAGGCTCACGTGTATGTGTCCAGCGTACAAGTTGCTGTAAAGTTAACTCACTCACTATGCATGTTTGTTACCGATCCGTGAATCTGGATCGATAAGCTTTCTGTCATGATACGATTTCAGAATTTCCAATGTTAGTGAAACCACACTCTTGTTTTGATGAAGCTTGCCAAGCGATTCGTATCGCATGATGACATCGTACAGCCAGTCTTCGGCGCGCAGACTTCGCACAAAACACACGAGCGCGTGGTGCTGCACCACGCGCTGGTGCTGTAGGCATCCTTCATATGGGTCATTCCAGTCCGATTTTTCTCGAGAATCTGTCTCGGTGACGACTGCTATCACGTCGCCGCACGGGACCTCACTGAATCGGACAGCTCGACGCGGTCTTGGAGCTCGAAACACATTTTATACTCTCACCTGAGGACTCCTCAGTGAGGAGCCGACGGCCTCGGTCACCGAGGCCCTCGGCTCCGAGTCGGTCCGAGGCGCGTGTGCCAATCCCATTTGCTATCATGAGGAGCAGATCAGGTGCGACTACCGCATTTTCATGTCCATCCGGAAGACTGGAAGGCGAGGCCGGGCTGACGACCCCATTCGGCGTTTTGCACTCTACGGGGCTCTTGTGTCTGCCCCCGCAGACTCTGGGCGGCAACCACGTAGAACCCGGCGATGCCGCGCCTTGCGGTGCTGCAGGCGCTGGTGATCCTTCTCGTCGTGGCTTGGTACGGAGCCGAGGGCGCTGCTAAGAAGAAGACAGATGTCGCGACGACAGACGAAGACATTGTGCTCAGCGAGGTCTACGGCGGTCCCCATGGCTACGCGTTCTCGGACATGTCTTCAATCACGCTCGGACAGACGCTCAGCTCCGTCACCGTGCGTGGTGCGGCTCGAATCGATGCCATTTCGGCGCAGGCGGCGAAGCCTTCTGGCTCCAATTGGGACCACGGAGGTTCGGGCGGGAAGGAGTACGTCCTCACGCTCGGCAGCGGCGAGTACATCAACTCGATGGAGATCCATTGGGCCAAGAAGGGGACGCACACGCGCGTGTTTTACCTCAAGTTCGTCTCGAACAAGGGCAACTCCGTGTCGGCAGGAACCAAGACAGCTAACAGCGCAACGGTGAAGGCCCCTAAAGGGTTTCAATTGGGGGGATTCTACGGACGTGCAGCGTCTGCAGTGGATCAACTCGGTGCGATCTGGACGAGAAGGGGAGCGAAACCCGCTCTGCTCACGGATCGGATGGGGACTGGCTGGTACGGCAAGAGGATCCGAAACTGGGTGGGCCCCACCATCGGCTCGAACAGCGACACGGCCTGCTACCGACAAACGGAGCCTTATAACAGCAGCAAACTGTGCCCCGCAGGCTACACCCCTCTTGGCGATAGCTGCATCGCTCAATGTCCGTTGGCGTACCCCGTCAAGTGCTACCTCGAGTGCATTCCACAGAATGACGACTGCGCTCTGGAGATCATACAAAAGAGCGTGGCGGTGGTGGCCGCAGTGTTTAACGTGGCGACGGCAGGGATCTTCGGCGCCATCTTCTCCACGTACAAGCATGCCAGGCGGTACTTCTTCTGTGGCGCGAACGTCGTCGGAGTGATCAGGTCTCTCGTTTACTACATCAGATTCCAGCAAACCACGGCACCGCAAGGAGCAGTGGAAGAGATTCTGGCTGTGGCGTATCAGTCGGATGTCGTCGCTGTGGACTTGCCCGTTGCAATCTGCCACTGTCTTGGAATTCATGTTCCGCCCACTCTGCAGTTCACCGGTATCGTGATGATGATCGTGGAGAATATCGTGAAGCAAGTGATCATCAACGGCGACGAAATCCTCTCGTCAGGTCAGAACGTGTACAAACTCCTGAGCAACGTGAGCGCGGTCAATTCTTCCCATACAAGTGTGGACGAGTTGCAGGATCTCATGGACACCAAGTCGACGTGTGGCTACCAACTCAAGCGCCTTACGGACCATGTCATCCTCTCCGTCAACAATATCCGCAACACGACCCCACGAGCCAAGATCGACGACATCCGAGTGCAGATCAGCAACTCGCGCCTCGTTCAGAAGGATATCCCCGCAGCTACCAACAATTGTATGAACGAGCTGCTTTCCTATAAGACCAAGCAGGCCGCGTTCGAGACGAGAGATTTGCTTCGGAAGACGTTTGGAGTCATCATCGAGCAGCTCATCACCACGGCAACAACCAACATGGGCAAGTTTGTCGCGATGGAGCAGTACTTTATTGAGGTGTCGAACCTGGGATTAACCATGCTAGCCGGTCTGGATCCGACTCGGATCATTTGGTTGGCCTCGCAATTCATCCAGCCGACTTGCGGCCCCACTTCTTTTATCGGGGAGATCGACGATGGGTCGTTGTACGACGCGTTGGGTCTCAAAACTGTGGACGAGGCGTTCGTAGGCAGCTACGGCGCGTGGAAGAAGAAAGGGGACGGGATGGTTAACATCATTTTCAAGAGTATCGACACGAAGGACGTGACAGTTCTCATTCACTCGGGCGGCGACAAGATCGCCGAGGTTGACGTGAATGCAGGCAAGACGGTGGCATGGAACTCCACCGTCGCCAAACTGCAGGACAACGTGCTGTATCTGGATCGGTGGAGGCCGAATATTATCGGGTTGAAAGGCTCGGGTGGTGGTTCGCTCAAGTTGTGGGTGCCCAGATCCTCCAAGGGCGGCCACTTGACGATGCACGTGATGATTAATGTAAGTTAGAGCTCTCGTCGTTTTTAAAAAGTGTGGCAATAGAACAATTCTAGATCGTGAAAACTAACCGAACGACTCATCCCTTCTGTACAGCACCAACAACATCAGCTTGGTTGAGAAACCCACGCAACTCCACCAAGTGAAGTCACGATAGATAAAACCTCTCCTGCAGTACATGTACATATAGTCAGTATACTCGAGGGTATTGCAGCAGTTCCTTGAACAAGACCTTGAACCTCGAAGTTTCACACGAAGTGCGATGTCTCGCTCGTTTCAAACGAGTCGTTTGACGTGTCGGGGATCGCCTTACAGATCCCGTGGCCTATCTTGCGATTTTTTCTGGTCGTAGACCCGCGATTGGTGACAAGATCGATGACCTCGCGTTCTCGGACATCAACTCCGTCGTGTTTGGCCAGACAGCCAGCTCCATCACGATTCGCTCTGGTGACCGCGTCGATGCGGTGACTTTGCAGGTTGCAACCCCTGCTGCGTTGACGCTGTCACACGGCGGATCGGGTGGAAAGGATAATACGCTCGTGCTCGAGGACGGCGAGTACATCACGTCAATGGAGATCCACTGGGCCAAGAAGCTTACGAGCTCCAGGGTCTTTTACCTCAGCTTCGGCACCAGCGACGGCAATTCCGTTTCGGGAGGGACCCCGACCGAAAACAACTCGAGTGTTTCCGCCCCCGAAGGTTTCCAGCTGAGCGGGTTCTTCGGCCGTACTGAAGGTGCCGTGGATCAACTTGGTGTCATCTGGACGCGGATCGATGCCAAGACAGCAGTGCTCACCGATCCGACTGGTACGGAGACAGGATCCGGAATTGGGTGGGCCCTACCATAGGCGTGGCTAGTGACTCTGCTTGTTACCGGAAGACCGAGTCTGTCGACAGCAAGAAAGTGTGTCCGCTGGGCTACGTGAAGGACAGCATCACGCAGTGCCCCATGTCGTATCCGGTGGTGTGCTATCTCGAGTGCATTCCTCAGAACGACGACTGCTCTCTGGAAATCTTCACCAAGGCTGCGTCCGTGGCGGCTGCAGCGTTCAACACGGCGACGTCCGGCGTCTTCGACGCTCTCTTCGCCCAAAACAAGAGCGCCAAGAAGGCCTTCGTCTGCGCCTCGAACATCGTCGGCGTCCTCAAGTCGCTCATCTTCTACCTGCGATACACTCAAACCACGGCACCAGAGGGGGACGTGGAGGAGCTGCTTGCCGTGGCCTACCAGTCGGACGTGGTGCTCTTCGACTTGCCCGTTGCAGTGTGCAATTGCCTCGGTATTCCAGTTCCAGCAGGCGTAAAGTTCGCAGACGCTGTACTGGTGATCTGGTGATCGTGGAGACTATTGTGAAGCAGGCCATCACCAACGGCGACCAGATCCTCTCGTCCGCGGCCAATGTATTAGCTCTCCTCACCAAGACAAGCGCGACGAATTCCACTGCAGACACGAGCGTGGACGAGCTGCAGGACCTCATCGACTCCAACTCGACCTGCGGGTACCAGCTCAAGAACCTCACGGACCACGTGATCTCGTCGGTGAACGACATCCGAAGCGCGACGCCCAACGCCGCTGCCAATGACATTCGCGTCGCCATCGGCAGCTCGCCGATCGTGTTCAACGACATCCCCACAGCCACCAACAACTGCATGGGCGAGCTTCTGGCCACCAAAACGTCCGAGGCGGCGTTCAAGACGCGCGACTTGCTGCGCAAAACCTTCGGCGTCATCATCGACCAGCTCATCGAGACCACGATCACCGACTTGGGGGCGTCCGTCAAAGAGAGCGACTACATGCTCGAGGTGGCCAACATGGGGCTCGTGGTACTAGGCGGCCTTGACCCGACGGGCATCGCCTACATGGCTTCGCAGTTCGTGCAGCCCACGTGCGGCCCCACCTTGGATCTCGCCGCGCTACTCACTGCGCCACCGAAACAGAAGTCGACGAGGCAGCGCTGGATTCCGAGTCCGCCCTTGACAGCCACGTCGGACCTGGACCAGCATTGATACAGATCCGCGTTGAAGTCGCCCGTGACGCTGCCCACTTGCAATCGGACGTTGAGGTGCCACGCCGGCCAGTTCCACGCGCACGGCTGGCTGCTGCAGCGGCGTCGGCCTCGATCCTCGAGGATGAACGCCATCCTGGCAGCCTGCTCGCTCGCTGCAGACGGCAGTGCAGTAGACCAGCTCGTGCAGGAGCAGCAAAGCAAAGGTGCTGCCCCGAAACCGTCGCGGACACACACCACGCGCACGCCAGCGTCGCACATGGCTGGATGGCGAGCGGAGCGCGCGTCACCAAGCAAGGCCGACAGGCTCGTGCGCAGCTCGAGGCAGCGCTGCGCTTGACTCCGGACCAAGAGGAGTCAGAGATCGACTTCAACTTGGCTCGAAAGTATCCGGACGAGAGTCAGCGCGCGCCTTGAAGCTCCACGATGGCAGCGTAGGTAATGCTGGCCATCTTGTGGTGCTTGGGGCTCGCGAAATGCTGGCGGGTTGCCAGCTGGATGGGCAGGCGATGCCCATGCGAGTGCGCGCTGCTTTTCTGCAGCCAGTGAGCTGTGCAAACAACGCGGCGAGGGCGAACATATCTTCACGGCGAGCGGGCTTTGACGCATGAGCGAGTTGCTTCGCCGCGTCGTGTGGTCCCCCCTATCGCTTTACACGACGCAACGGTTCGGCGTTTCTTTTAGAGGTGCAACCGTTCTGATGGTTCGAAAAACAGCTGCCCCTAGCCCCTGCATCGAATTTCGGCCATTGCCTGGGGAGCTACGCTACCGTATTTCAGTACTACAGTACTGGGTGATCTCGAAAAAGCAGTGGTCCTGAACGTTGAATCCACTCGCAGAGTTGCCACACTGACCTAGGTTTACCGACTCCATCACTTGCCTTTTTGTGCTGCCTGCAGTTTCCCACGCTTTAGAATGTATAGTGCTGCTGGCGCAGCCAAGTGTTTCAGCAATGGATCATTTCGAAGGGGAGGAGGGTTGCAGATGTAATGGCGCTGCAGTTTTCACAAGCATGCACGTATTCGTTGCCCTATCAGTGGCAATATCCTCCCGTGAAGTAGCTAAGGATGGGCATAATGATCGACTTAAGCACTGTCGGCATATAGTAGCTGGCACACATCGCTGTTTCGAGGACATGCACAACAATCGCATCCCGCCTCGCTTCGCGGCAACAACCCACCCACCTAGCCCAGGGCAGCAATAGCAGCCTGATCACTTTCGATCGATACGTGCCTCCTTGAGGAGTACAGTAGCTGGCTGACATCACCACTCGCAACCCACTCCAGTCAAAATCCACCACGTTAAACGCGAAGCTCGTCTTCAACCCCAACGTACTGATTCACGTTCGAAACCTCCTCCCTTGCCTCCTACTCACCTCCCCATTGGCCGAAAGTCCTCGGTGACGACCCGCGGCCAGCCACAACACGACACTCGCCTCTTGCCCCGACGCCTATCACTTCGCGTTGTTCCGCGCAAGAGGCAGCACATTCACTCTCTCATGACGTTCTCGGGCGTCGCCGGAGCAGCCGCGCGCCAGCCCAAGGCGCTGCTGGCGTCGGGCGCCGCGGCCTCCGACATCAAGGCCGAGGCCGTCTCGGCCGTGCAGCTGCGCGTGGGCGACCTCTACTGGAAGCAGGACGGCGCGTTCGGCTGGACGCTCGGCCAGGTCTCGGCCTTCGACCGCAAGCAGCAGCGCGCCACCTTCTGCCTCATCGACGAGGCCACCGGCGAGCAGCTGCGCCGCAGCGACGACGATACTGGCGGTGAGCGCGCCGACCTGGAGCTCGAGCAGCAGATCGACCTGCAGCAGACGCCGCTCTTCGCCGCCAACCCCTTGTTCAGGTGCGCTACTTCTCTAACCGTGTTGCCTCGGTTAACACTAGCCTAACCTTGTCGTTCATTGCCTTAAATTGCTATGGTAACTATCTAGCACGGCGTCGGATATGACGTCGCTGCGCCACCTGCACGAGGCGGCGCTGGCCAAGAACTTGGAGGACCGCGCGGCGCTGCAGAACCAGCGGCCGTACACGTTCATGGCCAACGTGCTGATCGCCGTGAACCCGCTGCGGCAGCTTCCCGAGCCCGACAAGATGCTGTTCGTGGGGCAGCCGCTGGACCGCTGCCCGCCGCACCCGTACAACGTGGCTGAGAGCGCCTACCGCCAGCTCTGCGCCGTGCGCGCCGTCATGCAGAACCAGAGCATCATCATCAGCGGAGAGAGCGGCTCCGGCAAGACGGAGACGTCCAAGATCATCCTCGACTTCCTCACCATGCGCGCGGTGCACAACCCGGCGCTGTCGTCGGCCTCGGCCTCGTGCACATCCGACGACGAGATGGAACCGGAGCTCACGGCCCACAATCGCCCCGTGCTGGGCTGCATGGGCCCTCCGGGCTCCTCGACGCTCGCCATGTCGTACCCGCAGTCCAGCGGCAAGAGGAAGCTCTCGCCTGTGGCTGTGGGCGAGCGACTCATGGAGACGATCCCGATCCTCGAGTCCTTCGGCAATGCCAAGACCCACCGCAACCACAACTCGAGTCGCTTCGGCAAGTACATGAGGCTGCAGTTCGCCAACGAGACGCACGAGCTCTCGGGTGCGAGTATCGACACATATCTCCTGGAGAAGAGCCGACTGGTGTTCCAGCCCCAGGGCGAGCGCAACTTCCACGTATTCTACGAGCTGCTGCACTCGGACGACACCGAGTATCTGGAGAACGCCCTCCACTTGAAGCCCAAGAAGCCCGAGGACTACTCGTACCTGAACCAGTCGGGCTGCATGCGCTCCGACCTCATTGATGACGCTGAGAACTTCCGAAACTTGAAGAGCGCGCTACAGTTCATTGGCATCCGAGAGAGCGCTCAGCACGAGATTTTCCGCCTTGTGGCAGGACTGCTGCACATGGGCAACATCCACATCAGCCAAGAGGACACGGAGGAGGGAGAAACAGCCTGCATCCGTGAGGACGATGAGGCATCGCAGGAGGCTGTGCGTCACGCATCGGAGCTGCTTGGAGTCTCGAAGGAGCAGCTCACGGAAAGTATTCTGCTGAAGCGGATCATGACGCGTGGCTCCCGACGCAACTCCATCTACTTTATCAAGCGGGACGTTCGTAACGCTGTGTACTCGCGTGACACAATTGCCAAGACGATCTACGAGAACACCTTCACGTGGCTTATGTGGGAGTGCGCTGCGGCTTTGGACTACGACTCGTTCCGCAGTGACGTGGTGCCTTACATCGGTGTCCTGGATATCTTCGGTTTCGAGGATTTTGAGCCCAAGAACCGCAACTCGTTCGAGCAGCTGCTCATCAACTACGCCAACGAGACGCTGCAGAGTCTCTTTAACGCCTGCATCTTCGAGGCGGAGCAGGAGCTGTACAAGAGCGAGCACATCTACCACCCCACTAACCACTCGCTTTCGTTCCCGTTCCCCCTGGCCGGCCAGCCCTTGAAGCTGAAGGACCCGGACAACGAGATCGACTTTTTGGCAGAGCAGGTGGCTCCCAGTGGTGACCTCGTGGCCTACTCAGACAACCGCGAGTGTTTGAACCTCATTGCTAGTCGCCACGGTGGCCTGTTCGCTACCATCGACAACGTGTCGCGGCTTCCGATGCCGTCGGACCGTAAGCTGAACGAGCGCCTGCACACTCTGTTCAAGCGCCACCCGTGCTTCCCGACGCCCCACCCGAAGGATATTCGCGACACTTTCCTCATCCGTCACTACGCCGGCACTGTATCGTACACGATTGACTCGTTCGTCGACAAGAACAACAACATTATCTCGGACCAGTTCGAGGAGTTACTCAAGAACTCGTCGTCGCGTGTGCTGCAAGATTTGACCGGCAACAGCCGTAATGGCAACCGTGCACGCTCAGCCTCGAACGTATCGACCAAGTCGGCTGGACTCTCACCGCTGGGTGGCGGCTCGGCGTCTTCGAAGCGCCTCAAGGGAGGTAGTACGTCCAACCTCTTCTCCACGCAGATGAAGGGACTCACGACGGAGCTGGAGGGTACAAGCTGCAACTTCGTGCGCTGCATCAAGCCCAACACTCAGATGAAGGTCGGCCATTTCGATCGCCCTTTCGTCGTCGAGCAGCTCCGATGCTCGGGTACTGTGCAGGCCTGCGAGGTGCTCCGTGTCGGCCTTCCGACTCGAATTCTGTACGCGGAAGTGGTTGACGTCTACCGCAATCTGCTGCCGTACGAAGTGTTCCGTCGCTTTGACTCGAACGACAAGCTCTTCACGCAAGCTATTCTTTGGGCTTACGACTTCCCTACGGGCGCCTACCGCCTGGGTGACACTCGTCTGTTCTTCCGCACGGGCAAGATTGATCTACTCGACAAGCTGCTCACACCGGCTCCGGCATCGACCGAAAACCTGGGTAAGCAGCTGCTGCTCTACCTGCGCAAGAAGCACTGGATTAGCGTCACTACGGCTGTGATTACCTTCAACGCGTTCAAGCGCATTTTCCAGGATGTTCGGTACAACCGACGTGCTACGATGATTCAGTGCATGGTGCGTCAGCACCTGGCCCGGAAGCGTGTGCGGAAGATTCGCGTGCAGCTCCGTATGCACAAGCTCTGGACTCGGATGTCGCACCAGGCGCAGATCATGCACGCGTACCAGGACCGACCCGAGGACAAGATGGTGCTTCTCGACAAGTTGCTTGCCAAGAACTACCTCCCGGTGCAGCAGCGCTGGCTGCTCAAGTGGCTGGGACCCTTGCAGCGCGTTATCTACTTGCAGAAGCGCTGGAAGAAGATCACGGCGCAGTATATGGCCAAGCGTGGATTCTTGTGGCTTTTCGAGACCGTGCGGCGGAAGCGAAGTGCGCTGCGTGTTCAGGCGCATGTTCGCGCGATGATCGCGAGAACCCGATTCCTCAATCTCAAGAAGAAGGCCCTGGCTCGTCACCGTTGGCGAGCTGCCTACCTGAAGGTGAAGGTGTTCGGCCTGTTCAACCGCCAGCTGCGGCTGATCCACGTTGACCGTCTCGAGAAGGACAATGCAACTTTGATGAACAGCATGGCAGCTGTGACCGACAAGCTAAGCGAGGCTCAAGAGGAGGCCAAGATGGCGAAGCTGCAGCTCAAGAAGCTCCAGGTATCGTTCGACGAAGTGAAGATCGAAGCCAAACAGCAGCAACAACGTGTGGAGGAACTGGAGCTGGCTTTGCAGGCCAGAAGGTTCGAGGTCGCAGAGTTGCGGCGGCAGACGACCTATGGTGGCGGCTTGGTGGAGCGCATCATTCGCTTCTTCACCTGCAGTGCCGCCATCTCCCCGCCGTCGTCGCCTCGAGGCATGGTCACCCCCTCTCGCTTGCCCACTTTGAGACGACAGACGCAGTCGGCGTCGGAGGAGACCTCTGACAAAGGCGAGCGTATCGTGTGGGCGACCCCGTTGAGCGAGGCCGTCATGATCCCGCAGGAGGAGGACGGCGGTGCAGCCAAGCGGCGCATCAGCGTCACTGCGGTGAGCGAGGAGCCTGCGTTCGACTCGGAGGAGGAGGAATTCCGCTCCAAGGACGCCGACATGCTGTGGTCTGTGTCCAGGTACATGTTCTAAGGTCCAAGTGTTGATTGACTTTCGTGGAGTTGCTCGCGGCATGAAGCCTGCGCCTCCCCTCGACGCCCCAGTCCAAGACTCGCGTCGACTTATATTATTCGCGTAGCGCACGCGCTGGCCGCTGTATGGCAGCTTTATATATTGTAAACTAAGGTGTGTGAGTTTGCCAGGTGTAGCGTACGTCTTGGTAGCCTAACCTGTAGCGTACATGTGTAGCACGGGGCCGTCGGAAGTTCCTGCGTTCGTGGCAGATAGCAACCTTAATTGATGCACTTGTGTCATTGTATATCTCGTGGTAGCTGCAGTCGTGTCTTTGGTGGCAAAACCGCCTTGCTTGTCACTGGTTGCAGGGATCACTAGCGACAAGCTAGCGGTTTTGCTGGCACGAAGTTATTGCGCGAGCAGCGTGCGTCATGCAACGAAGTAGCCAAGCGATCTTTGAAGCAAGCGATCCATGAAGCAATTGTCAAGCGCCCGGCCACGTTGATGTTGCCTTTTGGTGACCATCGCGCCTCCACGTTCCCGTAACTGCGCGGCAACTATCTGCGTGAGCTTCCTACGTCACTCGGAACTTCAAATCGCTACGAAGTATCATACGAGTGATACTCACGCGGATGTTATTATCTAGGCTTACCGCCTGAATTCTGCCTACAATGTGGCGTACACGGCTTGCTCGATCAGCATTCGAGCTGTGTCGTTGCTCGGCTGCACTTCCAGTAGCTGCACAGCGGCGCGGTGCGCCAAGCTCCATCGCTGGAGCCTCGTGGCGCACGTTCCTAGTCCGACGAGAGCTTCGATAAGCTGCGGCTTCAACTTGATGGCAGTCTCGTAGTGACCCAGAGCTTTCCCGAAGTTGCCTACACACGGACAGAATACAGATTTGACGACTCAGCACGAGCATTTATCCTGTCATAATATAATAAAAACATACCGCTTTGGTACTCGACCATGGCGAGCTTGTTCCAGGCGTAGGCATACTCGGGGAAGTCGTGCACCACTTGCTCCAGCATCTCTCGCGCTTCGTCCCACTTCTTCTGTCCGGCCAGCTCCACAGCTCGCTGCACTTCATCCTGGACACTCTGTCCGCACTCTCCGAGCCACATGCCCTCCAGACTAGCCATCACAAACTGGACGATGGTGCTGTCGTCACAGCGCAAGTACGTCAGCAGCTTGTCCTCGTCCGCCGATTGAAGTTGCATGATGGACGGCGTGGACACAACAACGTCGGCGTCTTCAGGTTTTCCAGAGACGTCAGTCGGGTACCGAGCTGCCAGCGCTTCAGACGCGACGTGGTGAGTGCCATCAAAGCCGTCAAAGTACAACAAGAGCGCAGGGTGCACAACCGCCTGCAACAGCAACAAAACAAGTGTTAGAGGAGTGTTGCAGAAGGTTTGATGAAGTGATGAAAACAATATTTTCACTACCTTGGGAGATTCATCCAGACGGATTTCTTCTTGGGGCACGTTGTACAATTTACTCGCAAAACTGTAAATTGGTAACCAAATCAGCACCTGGACAACCCCAACTAGAGGTATTATAAAATAAAAGCCCACCCACCTGAAGCCAGGACTGTGTGGCAAAATATCATACACAACTCGCGGCCCCGCTGCCGCTTCAACCCCGTCTGTGGTTACATACCAGGCGAAAATCACACCACGCTTTTCACCCTTCACTTCCACCACGTCTCCCACCAAGAACTCGATGGCGTTGCTGCGTTCCTACACACAAAAATCCAAGCCAAAGGTTAGGTGCATGCTTCTGCAAATTCTCTCTAACTTTATATCACCCACCCACCTTGGGTCCAAAAATCCCTTGGTCTCTAAACTCCCGGATGAGGGCGTTGTGGTCGTCCACGCTCTTCATCGCGTCAAATGCGGCGTCAATCCGGGCGTCCAGCGCCGCCTTATCCTTTGTATCCACGGGCTGGGCGAACCCTGAGCGCACAATGGCGGCAAAAGTTTTGTTGCCTGCGCCCCGTCGCTTTAACACCTCCATATCCTCGAAGCGCCGCATGAACATGCGCTCGCGCTGCCAGTCGCTCTTGACCCCGGCGTATGAGGCGACGGCGCCCGAGCGGACGGCATTGTACAGGGTGCGGCCGGCCTCCACGTCGCGCTGCAGCGTCTGCGTGGAGCGCAGCAGTGTCCTGGGGCAGCAGATCCACAATATTAATTCAGAGATTCCCTTAACCCACGCTGGTGCCGTGGCAACACGCACCGATAGAGCGCGATCACCACCGGGGACGCCATGGCAACACCAGGATGGCAAAATGGCAAAACAAACCTCACATATAAATTCCATCCACCAATCAAATCCGTTAGTACAAAATATAACCGAAATGCGCTCGTCCCATTGGTCAGATACATATTTTAGCCGCAAGATACACCCCATCAAAGTCACTTCCACTTTTTTTGAGAAAGCTTTAGGTGGTGTTAACCATGGCGCAGGCGCTGGAGGGCTTCGACGTGGAGGCGTACGCCGCCAAGTACAGCGGCCGCAACCGCACCGAGCGGCTGCTGTTCCTCACCAAGACGTGCCCCGAGCTGCAGGCCGAGGCGAAGCGCGCGTTGCTGCGCGAGCTCAAGGGCAGCCTGAACATGGGACTGTACGCCGAGATTTTAGGTGAAAAGGTCCAGGAGGAGGCGAGTTTCATCGACAACGTGAAACACAACGCGGCGCAGCAACACGAGCGTCTGGAGCAGGAGTTGAACTCGTACAAGTCCACGATGATCAAGGAGAGCATCCGGGTAAAGTGAAAAAAAAGAGCTTAGGCTAGTGCTAACCTGTTTAGGCTAGTGCTAACCTGTTTAGGCTAGTGTTAACCTGCACTTATAGATAGGTTACTAACTTTCGTTTTATTTGCTTAGATGGGCCACAACGACCTGGGGGATTTTTACTACGAAATGGGTGATTTGCCAGCTGCTCTCAAGAGTTTCGCCCAGGCCCGCGACTACTGCACCACGGACAAGCACATTATTGAAATGTGCCTAAACGTGAGCAAAGTGGCGCTGCACATGCGCAACTTCGGCCACGTGACCAACTACCTGACCAAGCTGGAGCAAGTCAACGCGCCTCAGAGCGACCCAATGTAAGTGCAAAAAGTGATCCTGCAATTGCAATTGCAACTGGGTGTTGCAGTGGAATAGGTTAACACTATTTTTTACTTTTATATTTTGCAGCTTGAAGTCAAAGATCGCATCGGCTTTTGGACTTGTGGCGCTGAACGAGAAAAGTTACCACGCGGCCGCCTCCAAGTTCATCGAGTGCAGCGCCGAGATCGGTTCGAGTTACAATGAGGTTCTGCACGCAGAGGACATCGCTCTATACGGCGGAATTTGCGCGCTGGCGTCTTTCAAGCGTGAAGAGCTCAAGGAAAAGGTGGAAAACTAATCTCTTGGGCCAATCGTGTGCGTGTTGAAGCTGATTTGTTTTTGCTGCTTTTAGGTGATCAACAATTCGTCGTTCAAGGCGTTTTTGGAGTTGCTGCCGTGGCTGCGTGAGCTCATCACCGACTTTTACTCCAGCAACTACGCGTCGTGCCTGCAGACGCTGGAGAAGATGAAGGTATGCTGCCGGTGTACGATGTTACTGTTACGGTCGGTATGGCATTGACATTATTTGTAAAAAAAATGGTTTTGTTGACAGCCTGAGCTCAAGCTGGACTTGTACCTGTGTGAGCACATGGAGAAGCTGTGCAAGGAGATCCGCAGTCGTGGGATCATCCAGTACTTCTACCCGTACCTGTCGGTGGATCTGCACCAAATGGCGCGCACGTTTAACACGCCGACACCAGACCTTGAGAAGGAAATCTGCGAGCTCATTGCGGCCGAGCGCTTGCACGCGCGAATGGATTCGTATCAGAAGGTTGGTGGTTCCTCCGCGTTGTCAAAAGTTACTGCCCATTCTAATAGCTACGGGGTATTGTCAATTTTCAGGTGCTGTATGCTTATCACCCGAACCAGCGCGCGGCCACGTACGAGCGCGCATTCGAAGTGGGCCGCAAGTACGCGGCCGAGTCGCGCAACCTGCTGCTGCGCATGAGTCTGCTCAAGAACAACGTTATTATCCGCGACTCGTAAACCAGCATCGTCGCGACGGCAACTGGAGGTTTTCTAACCCAGTCAGTGTTTGCGTGAACTGACTGAAACCTATCAGGTAATTTGACAATCGTACGTGACTTCGCTACCTGCTTTCACGAATCCTGGTGCTTGTTTGTTTGCAATCACGGGCTCAAAAATAGCCAAGAACCGCAGTTTCACTGTGTCTGTTTTGGGGGCTACCGATTGCATCGGCGTTCAATTTCGTAGGCCTTTTCACATTAACTTCAGCATGGGTGACGCGGTGGAAGGAACTACAGCAACCTCGACAGACAGCACTAGCGAGCAGCAGCCTCTGTCAATAGCTGAATCGCTGAGTCACGTGCAAGATGGACTAAACGTGCACAACAGTGCATCGCGTGCAATTTTGCTGCACATCTGCCAACGCCTCACACGGCTGGAAGCGAGCATGGATGAAGCGCGTGGGGACATCTACCAGCTACGATACGAGACTAACCAAGGATCGGAAACTGTTCGAGGCGAAGTTTCGGGGGTGCACGACAGGGTCAACACCATAACTACCAAGCTAAAAGAGTACCAGAACGTGATGGAGGTCTTCCAGAACGACATTCGCTCGCACAAGAACAGCATCTCGGTGCTGACGTCCAAGGTCAAGAAGGAAAAGGAGCACATCAAAGTCGTCGATACGGTGCGTAAATCTCTCGAGTGATGGAGATACCAGGGTGTTTTGCTAACAACAAATCTTTTGCTTTACCTTGGCAGAAAGTTGAGAATCACCGCAATGACTTCAACAATCGTTTCACAGAGCTGACACAAAAGTTCCAGGAGCTTCCGCTTCAACTCGCAGCGTTGCAGCCCACACCCCCTCCCAGCCACATACCCGAGAAGTTCACCTTCCAGACCAACGACGAGAAACTATCACTCCAGACACACCTAAAGCGTCTTGACGGCACGAAACGTGCCCAGGGTTACACGGATCTGCAGCCTTTCACTATCCCCGAGGACATGAAGTCCAAGGTAGAGACGCGAATCCGGCAGCAAGAGGCGAGCAAGCGCGAGGCCGACGCTCGAGCTGCCGCTGAGCTGTCGGATGCGTATCGACGGCTGCAACTTGCTGCAGTCAACAGCAACAACCCTCGACTCAGTGAAATCCACCTGACGTTGGATCGATGCCAGCAAGAAGTGAAGCGCGCGTTCCAGCTGATCCGCACGTCCAACCTGCAGCTGTACTCGTACTGCGAATCCAAGGTAGAACGGATGGAGATTACGGCGCTACAGAACGAGATCAAGCAGCTTCGGACTCGTATGCGCGAGATCGAGAGTCACCCTCGACAAAAGCAGCTCCAGCTCCAGCTTGGTGGCGAGACTACAGGAGCCCTATCGGATGGACTTGTAGTCGGGGACAAGCCTGCCGCATCCAGCGTGAAGAGGACAGCGCACCACTTGACCAGCTCGCAAATCCCCGTTCTGCGCGTCTCGCTGCTGGAATTGTCAAGGAATTTGAATCTGCTGAAGCACCGGTGGAAGAAGCACAAGCGACTCAACCCCAACAGCGGCACTAACGTGAATCCCGTCGCGCAGAAGCATCTCGACAAGCTGGTGGAGTTGATCAACGACGCATACGCCTCCATGGCGCAGGAGCCGATCGATCTTGCAGCGGCTGAGGCTCATGTGGAGAAAGTCGGTCGCGTGTTGGGATCGGACTTCTCGATGCAAATCTTGGCGCTGCTTGGGGGACGCAGCGATGAACCGGAGAGCTGTCGATTCCCTGTGGCAATCACTGCACGAGCGGCAGCAGGTGAGATGGCTGCAGCGTTGTGCAAGTACTCGGAAGCGTTCACCGACATGTTCTTCCGGCACGAGACCGACAACAAGGTGGCAACTGCAGCGATGAACGAATGGGCCTCTGAAAAGCGTACCGTGGAGAATATCGGCCGGGAAGTGAGCTCCCTCGCTCGCAGTCAGCATGTGCTTGAGGTGACACTGGCAAGACTCGCCGCTGCGATGCAGAGGAAGAACTTGGTGAGTGTGGACGGAGACGGAATGATCAGTAACGAGAGCGAAGCGGATGCTTTCCAGTCCTGGACAACGATGGGGGACGAGTTGCAACAGCTAAAGGGACAGATCGAGGCGATGAGCAGACACTTTGTGACTGAAAGTGCACTTGCGGAGATACTGCGAGACCTTAAACAGAACACACCACCGTTCACAGGCGTCAGTGGGGTTACGATCGGCCAGAGATATCAAGCAGTAACATCGCCAGTAGGATCCCCGCCATCGTCGGCCTCCCTCTTGAAGCGCCCGCCGACCGTCGAAAGCGACTCATCTGCGAACAAAATGCTCGCAGCAATCACGCTGGAACCGCCGGAAGACCGACCGAGGTCCCAGACGAAGCTCGACCCGCTGCATGGAGTCAAACTCAACGGGTCTAGTCGCCAATCTGGCAGAGCGGATACACAAGACAGTCTGGGCTCAGGACAAGGGTCAGCAACAAGTAGAATTCAGGCTCGAGCACAAATGCTGCGACCAAAGAGCATGCAGCGCCCGAACTAAGTACACAATGGTACAAACCCTTTTGTTTTGTCACCACCGCCTCCATCGTGTTCTATTACAAGCAAGTCTCCGAAGCTCAGCAATCCGTGAGCCTAGCGATTCAATATAAAAATCAGTTTCTCCATTCCTCCGTCAACCTTCGCTCCCCTTCTCAAGGCAGCGGTTCGGATGCGTCACCCACACGCTTGAGGTGCAAGTACGCATCGGTCCCGTACCCCTCCATGGAGATGACCTGCAAGTCCCCTCCAAAGTAGCGCGCAAACAGTCGACTAATGGGCAAACCATAGCCCAGTCCCGCCAACGGCGAATCCCCGCCGAAGTCATTGGGCGCCTCCAGCCTTTCGAACGCTTCCGAGTCCGCGGTCGTGTACAGATACGACCAGATCCTCGATACGGACGAGCGGGGGATACCCCCTCCCTCATCCGAAATCTTGATGGACACGTCTTCGTTGTCCTCTCCGTCGGCGATCACGATCTTGATGGGGGGCATGTCGTTGTCCACGCCGTGGAACTCCACCACCGCGCGCATCGAGTTCTTGATCATCTCAAAGAGCATGTGGTGCAGGTGGCTGGGCACGAAGGGCATGGAGAAGTCCGTGTGTCCATGCAGCTCGACCTCGGGGGCGTCTCCGTACTGCCGCAGACACATGTGTCTGGCTGTATCAATGGCGGCGAGGGCGATCTCGGCGGGGGACGTGCTCTCGCAGATGCAGCCCACCCAGCCTTCCTCCTCGTCGTGCAGGGCGATGTGCTGACTCATGAGCATGCGGATGCCGATGCGCGACATGTAGAACGCGTCCAGGAAGGAATGCAGGTCCGACAGGTCGGCGAACTCCTGCGAGCGGAGATATCTCTGCCCCACCTCCTTGCCGCCCTTGTCCTTCTGCGAGAAGGTTTTAAACAGCTCCATCTTGAGCTCGTGCACGCCCTTGGCCATGGTGTAGAGCGTGCCGCTGTGCCGCATCTTGATGCTCTCGATGAGCGACCGGAAGGCCAGCTCGTCCTGGAAGCTCTCGACCTTGGGGAAGCTGAGCAGCTCCTTGGCCGAGTCCACGTACCACGCGCGCACCTGCTGCACCGACGGCATGTCGCTGAGCCCGTGCGGCAGGTTCTCCAGGTTCTTGATGCGGTGCGCGTACCGCACCGGCAGCTCGCCGTGCAGGAAGCGCGCCGACTGGATGAGCTTCTGCGGCGAGATGGCCGTGCCGAACTCGAGCAGGTACTGCAGCGACACGCCCGTCTGCGGCAGGCGCGCCAGCTCCTCGATCTTGGCCGCCATGTTGGCGTCGCGCGCGGCGCTCAGCCCCGAGGCCGCGCGGCGGAGCGGAGCGACACCTCGACGCATTGATCCGACAGAGCCGGTAGACGGTAGACTTGCCGGCAGACTTGGGATCGCTGACGCAAGTGTGGGAATGATGCGAGTTGACGTGAAAGACGTGAAAAATCGTGAGAGATGATACTGGTGTGGTTGACATCAGTGCTGTATATGGGCGGTTGTATGTGGTCATTAGATTATAGAGGCTTCGATAGGTTTTGCGTTTTTTTTCTTGTGGTGCTGCGGTAACTTCAGCTCTGAAGGCAACATGTGTGCAGGTGGTGTGGAGGGGCAGCTGTGGACTCGGCTCAAACTGCATGGTGTGGACGCTGTGGGAGCGAATTTGAACGCACCTTTACTTTTTTTCATACACGAATACAGCTACAACTATCGACTTAGGACGGATTGATCCGTACGTGCATCGTGATATGCCCGCCTTCCGACGACCGCGGGATCCACATGAGCAACGAGCCACCTCCCTTACCAGGCAGACCCAAAAAACCGGGACGCCAGCGATCCAGATACAAAGTCTTGTCCTCCAGCTCCGGGAACGTGGCTTCCCACGTCACGGTATCCCCCGAACCAACGTCCACCTTGGTGTATCCATCACCACCACTGTGGACAACCACCGTCACGTCCTTCGTATCCACACTCTCGAAGATTAACCTCACAACGCCGTCACCCGCGTGAGTGTACGACCCGTAGCTGCCGGCAAAAGCTTCGTCCACTGTTGAGAGCCCCAATGCGTCGAACAATGTACCGTCATCGATCTCTCCGACGTAAGCTGTAGGCCCGCATATAGGCTGCACGAACTGCGAGGCCATGTACGCGATACCCGTGGGGTCTATCGTGGACAGTACGACCAGCCCCATATTTGCCACTTGCAGCATGTAGTCCTTCTCGGCCACGTCCTTCCCCTTATCCGTCTTACCAGTGTCGATGAGCTGGTCGACGATCACTCCGAACGTCTTCCGTAGCAGATCACGCGTCTGGTAGGCTACCGTCTTGGTCTTGGTGGCCAGCAGCTCGCCCATACAGTTGTTCGTGACGATCGGGATGTCGTTCAGTACGATGGACGACCTGTATACCTTGACGCGAATGTCGTCGATGTTAGAGCTTGCGTTACGGTACCTAAGCACAGCCATAGTCACGCGATCCGTGAGACGCTTGAGCTGCCACCCACAGCTCGAGTTCTTGTCGATGAGGTCTTGCAGTTCGTCCACCGTCGTCGAAGATTTGTTCACCATGTTGTTCCCCGTCAGCAAGTTCATGACGTTTGCTCCGCTGGAGATGATCTCTTCGCCGTTGGTGATCGCTTGCTTCACGATACCTTCCACGATGACAAGCACAATGTCCGCGAACTGCGCTTTAGCCGGAACCGGGATACCAAGACACGTACAAACAGCTACAGGAAGGTCATACAGAACAACGTCGGCCTGATAAGCGACGGTCAGCAGCTCTGCCGTGTCACCTTGGGGTGCAGTGGTTTGCCGGTAGCGCAGGTAATAGATCAGACCTCGGATCACCTGCACGATGTTCGCAACGCAGGTGATGGCCCACTTGACAGTTTTGTAAGCAGCCAAAATCTCACCGAATACTCCCCCAGTTGCAGCATTCAACGCCACTGCGATAACGGTGCCGATTTTGTGGAGCACCGCGAGAGCGCAGTCGTCGTTTTGAGGGAGACACTCTAAGCCACACGTCACAGGATACGAGATCGGACATTGCGTGATGCAATCGTCGCCGTCCTTGCCGAAGCCCAACGGACAAATGTTGGTGCTGTCGAAGGCCGCCGTCTTGCGATAGCACGCTGTGTCGGTAGGCTTGCCGATGGTGGGGCCCACCCAGTTGCGGATCGTCGTGCCGTACGAATTGTTGCCGACACCGGAAGGATCCGTCAGCTCGATGTTCTTGGCCGACATTCTCGTCCAAATGGCCCCAAGTTGATCCACTTCATCCGCAGCGCGGCCGTAAAACCCACTCAGCATGAATCCTTCAGGTGCGGTGGCAACCCCCGTTTTGTCCGTCTTCGTTCCGCCGGAGATGGTCTTGCCCTTGTTGGTAGTGAAGCTGAGGTAGAACACACGAGTGTGAGACCCCTGCTTCTCCGTGTGAGCTTCCATCGAGGTTATGTACTCGCCGGAGGCAAGAGTGAGCGTCTGCTCCTCTCCGCCCTTACCACCGTGAGAGAACGTCAGTTCTTTAGGGGCAGCGACCTGCAGCGTCACAGCATCCACGCGCTTTGCCGACCGAATCGTGATAGAAGACGCCGTCTGACCGAATTTGATGTCGTTGATGTCGGAAAATGCGTTGCCGTGAGGACCGCCGAATAGTTCGCTCAGCACAATATCCTCGTCAGCTGAAACAGGAGGCGCGACCGTCTCGTTGACCGCTGCGATGCTGGACCATACGGCACCGACCAGGTCCATCTCGTCACCGTAGCGACCGAAGAAGCCGGCAAGCTGGTAGCCCTTGGGTGCCGTCGCCGATCCCTTCTCATCAGTCTGCGATCCGCCCGCGACCGATCTGCCTTTACTAGTTCCCAAATTCATGTAGAAGATGCGGGTATGACCGCCCTTTTGGCCCCAATGAACCTCCATAGTAGTGATATACTCGCCTGGCTCAAGCGTAAGAGTGTTGTCTTCTCCTCCTGTGCCGCCGTGGGTGAACGTCATCTCCTTCGGCGCCGAAATCTGCACTGTAAGGCCGTCAAGACGCTCGGCGGCACGGATTGTGACGGAACTGACGGTCATGCCGGAAGTAACAGCGAGCTGGTCGGAGAACTGCTCGCCGTGAGGGCCTCCGAACGAATCACTCAGTTGAACCGCCCTTTTGTTCACCTTCGTCTTCACTTCCGACAAACTGCCGGCGATGTCGGCAGGGGCGACGGTACCCGGGGAGTCCTCATCCTTGACTGGGGCAGGTGCCGGTGTCGGAGCTGGGGTCACCAAGTCAATGTACGCCCAAACTGCACCCAGCGAGTCGATTTCCTTGCCGTCTTTGCCGAAAAAACCGGCCAGCTGAAAGCCTTCGGGTGCCGTCACGGTGCTCTTCTCATCCGTCATGGAGCCACCGGCTAGCGAGTTGCCGGCGCTCGTAACGAAGTTGACGTAGAAGATGCGCGTGTGGCCGTTCTTCTTGCCCCAATGAACTTCCATCGACTTAATGTACTCGCCCTTTTCCAGCTTGAGCGTCTTCTGATCTCCTCCAGTCCCGCCGTGGGTGAACGTCAGACTCTTAGGTGCCGAAATCGTCATAGTGATACCATCGAGACGCTCACCGGCATGAATCGAGATGGAGCTGACAGTCTGACCCGAATTCACGAAGTTTTTGTCGGAGAAGTCCATACCATGAGGTCCACCAAAGCTCTCACTGAGCTGAACAGAGTCCTTGACGGATATTGACGGTTCTGCAGGTGCTTCAGTGCCGGCAGGTGCCGGCGCTGGACCAGCCGTGGCTGATCCGGACGGTGCTGGTGCCTCTGCAACGGATCCTGCAGCAGAACCTTCAGAAGATGACAGCGGCTCTGCAGACTCTGATGCTGATGACTCTGTGGATGCTGCAGCCGACTCATCGGTCGACGATGTCGCTGCTGAGGCGTCCGCGGATCCTTCCCCTGAAGCCGCCTCCGACGTTGCTGCTGACTCATCCGCCGAATCGCTCGTCGATGCTGCTGGTCTTTTTCCTGTTTTCTTGGGCTTTGCCGGTTCCGCAGGCTCTGACGCGGAGGAATCGGCCGACGCTGCTGCCGATTCGTCATCTGAAGCGTCCGTCGACGTTGTCGGCCTTTTCCCCGCCTTCTTGGGCTTAGCCACAGCACCGGTAGATCCTGACGCGGAGGCATCGGCCGACCCCGCCGCAGACTCATCGGCTGACGCATCCGTCGACGTCGCTGGAGTTTTACCTGCTTTATTGGGCTTCGCCACTTCAGCAGACCCCGAGGCATCGATGGAGGCTTCTGCAGACGCAGGAGCAGTCGCATCGGTAGATCCCGCAGTGGAATCCACAGCTGAACCTTCACCAGAACCAGCGGTAGAAGCTGCTGGTGCAGGAGCGGCAGCGGCGGGGGCCGGTGGCTCCGTCGCCGGGGCTTCGGCTGAAATACGCGTCCAGATCGCTCCCAACTTGTCGATCTCGTCTCCGTCTTGGCCGAAGAAGCCTCCAAGCTGAAACCCCTCGGGCGCCGTCACCGTGTTCTTGCTCTCGGTCTGCGAGCCTCCAGAGACCGTGTTGCCGGCACTCGTTCCGAAGCTCAGGTAAAAGATGCGCGTTCTCCCCTTCTTCTCGCCCCAATGGGCCTCCATCGACGTGATGTGCTCGTCCGCAGCGAGCGTGAGGGTGTTTGCCCTTCCGCCAGTTCCTCCGTGGCTGAACGTCGCGGCCGTCGGAGCTTTCACGTCCAGCGAGACTCCATCGACACGCTCGCCCGCTCGAATGGTGATGGCGCCGATGACCTGGCCGGCTGAGACCGAGGCTTGGTCCGAGAACTCCGTTCCATGGGGTCCTCCAAAGCTCTCACTCAACTGTACGGAGTCATCAGCTGAGAACGTCCCGGGGACAACCAGGAAGAAAATCCACGCTAACGCTAGCAGCGTCGACGTCACCACGTGGAGTGACCCCATGCGAGTTGCTCCAGTGCAAGAATGGAAATGTGAGAGCGTCTCCCCTGCTGGGCTCGGGAGACGCTCACGAAAGACGATATGTCTTAGGATATCTGGGATAAGCTTTGGGATTGGACTTCCTGAAGGCACTGATTAAAGCAACATTGAAATATTGGCGTTGCGTAACATTGAGCGCAACAATGGTGCCTCTGCCTAACATTGCACAATGTTACGGTATCTCTCGTAGCAGAATATTTGGTTTACCAATATGACAATAGTGGACGCGACAGCTCGACAGCTCGACAGCTCCGACAGCTCGACAGCTCGACAGCGAAGCACGCTGTATCACTCGGGGCGTGCGCCAACAGCTTCCGCCGCTAACGCGGCAAGCGCGTCATGGTGTACGCGCCGACACATGCAGCAGGGGAATGGGCTCTACGGGATCTACGCGCAGCTCTACCTGGGCGCCACGGGTTGTCTATTCCTAGTTGGCAGGACACTCTCGCGTTGGCTTTCGCCTGCGGACTTAGCGACGGCACTTCGGGGGGCCCGCCCCTCTCTCGCTTCGCTCGGGGGGCGCCGCTGTGCGGCCTGCCCCACCCCCTCGTGCCTTACGCTAAGTCCTCGGCTCGACCAGGCGCGGTGTCTAGGAAAAAAATATCGGGTTGCAGCGCTCAGACCCGCCCCCGCCTGATCGGCGGGTGTTGACGATCGGTGAACGCGCTCAGCGAGGCTCGCGCTCGCGTTCGCTCGCCCTCCCCCTTTAACCTAACTGCGCTGTTGGCTAGAGGCGCATTAAAAGCGCTTACGACTGCTTGGAAGATAGCGCATTCGATCGCATGCAACACGCATCGCGCCTAACGCAACGCAACGCAACGCACTGGGAAGGCGTTTGCTCCCGCATACGTAGTACACACACGCATATAAGCACCGCAGTAGGACATGCACACATTAGAATAAGGTTGAGCGGGTGACCACTGCAGACGGTCGCACGCTGAGCGAGCGCGCGGGCGCTGGCTTCCTACCCTGTAGATTCTGATATGAGAGCTGTTGTGAGCCAGTCGCTCCAAACATGAAATTTCACGTCTGGAAAATTTACATTGCGTCAATGTTAGCGATCACGCAACATTGGAGCCCATCAATGTTATTGATCCCACACATTGAGGCTGATTTTCAATGTTGCTTTAATGACTCTCCTTCCTGAACGTCTCGATTACGGCGCAGAAGGCGAAGTACAGATGTTTCGTGAGCAGGATGGCGATCGCGAAGTCCACCTTTGCCGCTGCCGCCCTCGGTGCTCGTTGAAAGCTTCTCAAGTGAGCTGTCCTCGGGCGTACACTCGTGCTTGCTCGATGTGCATGACGTTCGGTGGGGAGCTAACTGAGAGAGCATTCACGTGGCTGCTCCTTGAATCGCTTTGCTGTACTCGGTTTGGTTGGTGCGATACCTCCACCGTATTCACATGTAAAATGTCGAGTGCGTTCCGATGCGCATGGTACCCGAAAGGATAACGCGGACAACGTTACGCCATTCAGAAAGCGTGCATTGATCCACTCCTTCCAGCGATAGCATAGCACACTACCGGTAGCAGCTACGGGCTCGAACTGTTGGTGTTCCTGAATTAATTGTCCTCAGGCAATTAACTTTAATCTTCCAAGCTTGGCTAATACATGTATGTATTACATGTATGTGCAGGTACCGGTACACAGATATCGATGTGCGAACAGCACATCCACGATTGACGGCCAGCTGGAAACAGGGCTGGGATTGGAAGAACGCAAACATAAGGTGCGTTACCGAGACGCTGTCCGGCAAAGGTCCGTCAGTGTGCACAGATGCTTCGAAAGAACTGTCTTCTGTGAGCTGTACATATATTACATGTACTTAAGTATTATATATGATGCCCTTGCAAGGTCCACCCCACGAAATGACGAAATACGCAAAATGTCGTCCATAAAATCAGTCAGCACCGTACAGTCACATCATGTGCCACCCAGATTTGATGAGGGTATAGACAATGTACGCCCAGCCGCCCTGTCTGCCCTGCTACGGTACCCCCAATCGCACCTAAACGGAGTCGCGCTGATGTGAGTGTACCACATCACTGAGGAGCCTCTGGTCCTCAGACGCACATTAACTTGGCCTGTATTTACATTTGTGTATTATGATAGCTAGTGTACAATTCTGCATATTGAGAAGTCTAGATAACCAACAACACGGTTAATCGTTAACCCCATTAACTTGGCCGATGCACTGATGTACATTTATTTAGTTGACCGATGCGCATTAACTCGACCGGTCGAGTTATCATGCATTCACAATGCGCATTAACTCGACCGGTCGAGTTATCATGCATCTCAATGCACATTTACTCGACCGATGCACATTAATTAACTCGAGGTTTATGTATGTCGTCTCCTAATCGCACGCTATACGACAACATTAAAGGCCGTCGGCAAGAAGCGTCCGTTCTACGCTGGGCTGCATTGGCGACAAGGGGAGGTGGAGATGGAGGATGCTGGTAGACGTAGGGCGTCCTGGCTGGTTGATGCAGAAGTGAGGTACTAATAGCTCCAACTACTGATGGAGGTTAGTAGCACGTTCAAAACAGAGCTACTGGCGAGCGAAACATTGGACTGGACTGGCTGCTGAGATGACCATTGTTATGCATTCAAGACCTTGCCACTTCGTTTATAATGACAAAAAGCACATATTCACAGCCACACTCATATTTCGGCGCTTACACGAGCTAGCGCGTTCTTTTCGGCCAGCACGAGATCGTCGAAGCAAGCTGAGGTGAATGACACGACTAAACGTATCGGTAGAGATTTTTATTTGAGTCAATAGAGGTCAAGCTATAAAATAAAATGTGGAAGAGTATGCTGAAAAACTCGTAGTATTTCCTCATATTGTATGTTACTTCAACAGAAACCTGATGCATTTAACTGCAAGGAAGGCGATAGAGAAAGACCTATGCTTCTACATGTAATTCGGCTGCATGTGCCGAAGGTGTGCCCGTCAAACTATGCAACACAAGTTACTTGATTAATTAACCCTACCACTATAATGTACAAGTTCTTAGCGTAAAGCAATCCTGTTGTAGCATAACGTGTATAGTTTCAGATCGGAATTGGCTTTAGAATGGTTTAAAATTACTTTCAGTTTCCATTGCTGTTTTGTAAGTTCGTCTAGCATTATTGCTGTAGGTGTTACTGGTGTCTATTAACCCGCGATCCACTACAGGCGCTCAAATACTGTCTATCTTTTGTATGAGCCAGCGTCGAAGAATACGAGTCTTCGAGGGCAATATTTTCCATACTTCGCGTTGCTGCTTTGGTACATGTATTGGCCTGAGTTAAGGTGGCCGATGCCACCCGGTGGTTAATGCGGGTACCGCAAATGCGGTCGCACCAGCATTCTTAACCGATGCAGCCGCAATGCGGCCTGTTGAGAACGGGCCTCAGGTCCTGCAGCGGCTAGACGTATGTTTTAGCCTAAGCGTGACCAACCTTGCTGCCAATGTTGCTGGAAATTGCAGCAAACGCGTACTAGCTATCATTATTCTAATACTTATGGCTGGATCGTATTCGTTACAGTACTGTAAAGTCCAACCCGGTAGTATTAGATAACCTACTTAATTGGTTTAGGCGTACCGCAAATTCCGAACAATCATAACGACGTCTAGCACGAAGATATATTCTTTTAGGGGCGGAACTATGATACTCAATGCTATAGTTCTTCTTTTCTTAATGCAGCCTGCCTTCTTCCGATCCGACCTGAGGCTTAAAAGGCATCAGTCGAGTAAATGTGCATCGAGATGCATGATAACTCGACACGTTGCTTGCTATTTGCTGAAATACTTAATATGAGACGCTGGGATTGGCTAAAACACCGTGGCTAGAGACCGAGCATTCTAGAATGATGTGCGATCGAATGGAGGTGGTGCATGTGTTCTTTTGGACACTGTATCGTCTCTTTGCGGTGCTGCGGGCAGAATCAGGGTGTCCGCAGATAGCTTTGGACACAAAACGTATTTTACAGGTGTTTTGGATGCGTTGTCCCACGAAATTGGGAGGAGCGTGTGCCTGTTGCTGACAGACGATACTCGCAGTTTAGTTTAGAGACGTCGTTTGGCTGCTTCTACAACTACTAGTACTGAAAGGCGGCAGGCTTACACGATCCTCTGCTAAACTACTCATATTGGTACGGTTCTTACTATGGGTATTTGTACCCGCAGATTCACCAAAAATGACTTGTTGATACAGTTTCGAGTTTTTTCAGCTTTTATTTAATGTATTGGGACCCGGGGGGAAACTTTTACTTATATTCGTACTGGGTGCGTCTCACTTGGGAATCCCTGGCGCCTGATTCGCAGCATCAGCCTACTGTGCCGCAGAAGTGAGTGCTGGTGTTCAGCTTTTTCTTAGATTGTACTATTGAGGAAACACTTGCAAATACCAACGAATCCACTTATAATTATACTAGTTCGATTCTTTTATCAATTTAAAAATACGACTTCCACACTTTTTAGTGCACTTTAATGCATTTAATGCATTTAAATAGGGCTTCGCGGGGGCTGAGATAGCAGAAAACTAGAGGTTTGGGCTGGTAGTGCATATTTCAAGCACTTCAGTCCTGCCTGCCCGCGAATGCACTTCAATGGAGGTCGGCGCGCTCACAACGACGAACTCGAAGTGCTGAAAGTATTTGAAAGTATAATTTGGAGTATACTTGCACGCATCCGCGTTGAACGTGGTTGAGTACTTGCCGTAGTGACTGGCACTTCGCAATGCAGCGCACTAAGTCACTTCTGTATTAAATAAACTGAGAATACAATACGCCGACTACGCATTATAGAAAAACTATCGATACTATACGCATCTACTGCGCCTGCTTCGCAGCCGCAGCATCTGCGACTGGCAACAGCGACCACCAGCCATGCTGATCGTCATGTTCATGAGGCGCACCACAGGGCCGCTTTCGAGAAGCGCGGCTGGCGCAGTGGTTTTTCACGATGCTGGCACTCTTGACTGGCCGGCTTCGAAAGTCGACACCACTGAGGCCGCCCGCTCCGCCAAGACCGCCAGTGCCACCTCCGAAGCCTCCAGCACCAACGGTGGCACCAGCACCAACAGCACCACGAGAAGCACCCGCTTCGAGCCTAACTGGTCGTTGATCACCTCGTACACGACGCGTTCCACACCACGGGCGCTGATCCATCGTACTTCTTGTGGTTCACGCCCATCATGTACATGGGCGTGGAGTCCTTGGGCGGCTCCGAGTTCACCACCTTCTAGCAGCCGCCCTCGAAGTGGGCATGGGCCTTCTCCGTCGTCGTGAACGCACCCGTCGACTCGCACACGTACGTGGCGCCGGCGTTGTATCACGGGCGACGGGCTGCGCGCCGCGAACACGTGGATCACCTCGCTGTTCACCACCAGGCTGTCGTCGTTGGTTTCCACCGAGCCGTCGAACTTGCCGTGCGTAGAGTCGTACTTGAACAGGTGAACGGGTCAATAGCTCGTTGATGCCATGGCGACTGGACGAAGCGTAATGAGTTGGCATAATCTTTCTGATAAAAAATCGATCTATTTCCAAAACCTTTCTCTGCGTCAGTTCGTACCGTGCAGGTTCGGACAATTTCATGTCCGAAAATTAGGCTCGGACAATCCTATAATTTGATATATTATTTTTAATCATTACTCCCCCGGTAGGATAAGTAGGATGGCGCGCCTACCGGTAGCCTCAACTTTAAAAATAAAGTTTGGCTCTCCCTGTAACCGACGCGCGCAAATAAATAGATCACCAGCAAGCTTAGATAACAAGGACTTCAGACTTTCATTCCGCGTCGAATTTGACCGCGGGAAGATGCCAAAGCTGCAGGTTGGAAATCGGGTTTGCGGTAAAAGTAAGAAACACGCTGGCAAGACTGGAGTCATCCTTCGCGTGCTGAAGGAGGGCAGGCAGCACACTTACGAGGTCCATGGAGTACGAGGGCTATTGACATTGTGTCCGCGCGCTCAATAAGCATTGAAGTCACTTTGAACCACGCTGGAGATGGCCAAATCAGCGATGGGGGCTCATTGGTACCTGGCAGCACGGAGGGTGCCTGCCAAGTGGTTTGGGAGGAAGAGAGTTCTCCTAGCGGCGAAGACGACGGCAGTGACGATGATGAAACACTCGAAGGCCACTCGGAAGAAGAAGACGACGATACCGTGGTCGCTCACGGCCGTATGTGGGTACCCTGTGATTCTGTCTCAGTTGACGCGGGGTGTCAATTTTCCTCGCGAGCAACTACATTTCTGTGGTCGGCGCACCTTCAGCTTGGGGAGAAGTCCTTAATTAAATACTTCTACATCATGTACCCCATGGGCACTCTCAATGAAACTATTCGACTTATCAACAATAATTTGGTGGCAAGTTCATTTCGCTCTATTGGACCAGGTGACTTTTTTCGCTGGATAGGTATTCGTTTAGCGATGGCTGTGGAGCCACGACGGGGATCCCTGCGGGTCTATTGGGAAACACAACACAAAGAAGGTTGCGTGAATACTCCGAGCAACTACGGGGAGAGATTTCAGATGACACGGCACTGTTTTGAGCAAATAATGTACGCACTTTCATTTTCCGACAACAACTCGACTAGTGACCCGTGGTACCCGATACGTCCATTGATTCAGGGATTCAACGATCAGAGAACCAAGCATGTTTCTCCTGGAAACATTATCGTAGTCGACGAGTGCATGAGTGCCTGGAAAGGCCGGGATGCTAAGTACACTCACGATGGACTTCCCCATGTGACTAAAATTGCACGCAAACCTGAAGGAAAGGGGACAGAGTTGAAGTCGCTCGCAGATGGAGATAGTGGTGTGTTGCTGGGACTCGAACTAATGGAAGGTACCGCTCGCCAACGTCGCAAAGAGTACTGTAGTGAATTTGGGGAGGGTACCTCGGTTGTGTTGCGATTGACGGAAAAATACAAAGGCACAGGGAGAACTGTTGTGGCTGATAGTGCTTTTGCCTCGGTGAAAACACTAGTGCGACTCGAAAAAAAGCTCGGTCTGTATTTTATGGGCATTGTAAAAACGGCAAGCGTAGAATATCCAAAGTGCCACATGAAAACTTGGATTGACACGCAGCCGACCCGGGGTTCGTTCAAGATCATGTCAAGTTTTACGGACAACGGAAAACCCATTTATGCGTTGTGCTGGGCGGATCGAAAGCCCAAGATGCTGATATCGAACCGTGGAACTACCCTCGCAGACTCCGATAGTATTTGCACTCGTCATCGCACTGTGATCCGCGATGGCAAACTTGAGACACAGCGATACGAAAAGCGTGTCCCGCGTCCTCAAATGGTTGAGCTTTTTTTCAGTAAGTTCTCTACTTTTGACGTCCACGACCATCTTCGCCAGGGATCGCTTGCTATTGAGCGTGAATGGATTACACAGAGCTGGATGCATCGAGTATTCGGAACTATCCTGGGGATGGTAGTTGTGGATGCCTACCTAGCTTATCGCCACGAATCGACTGAGCGTCAATTTGTCGAAAGTACCGTGCTGAATTTCAGCGATTTTGTATCCCAGCTCGCTCATCAACTCATTTTCAACGAGCACACCATGAAGCGAACTCTGCGAACCGACAGCGGGTCGACCAGTACGGATGAGGTGCGTATTCGCTGGACTCTATTCGCTACTCAGTATATGCTGACAGTGCGTCGTTATGTGATCGCCAGCCTAGCCACACCTTGAAAGCCTTTGGAGATCTCCCACAATACAGTGAAGCGCGTAAGGCAGGCAAGCGTGTGCAGCGGCAGTGCCGCCTGTGCCACAAGAAGTGCTCCTACTACTGTGTAGGCTGCTCGGATGTCCATTTGAAGTCGTTTTACGGTGTGTGTGGGCCAAGATCGCACCGTGCCTGCTTCAGTGAGCATCTTGCATCACCTTCTATCTGAACCTTCTCTTCACATACATATGTTGCATCATACTAAACACCATATAAAAATTAATCTATGCACGCCTACTAGTAGGATTGTACCCATGCTACTGGTATGCTTTCGACCTGGGGAGAAGAGATTAAAGATCTGTTCAGGCTGCGGCGAAGACCGAACGCTGTCTGTACAAGTTTATATTTCGTCACCACTCGTCGATTCATCTCCCAGGGAGTGATGGTATACTCGGTTTCATTCTCAAGACTGCAGCTCTGGTTTTGGCTCTGTTTTTTTTACACCTAGCTGGAGACCGTCAAGCCCTCGCATCCGTATGGCTCCAGTGCATCACCAACTCAACCCTGGCCAGCCACGAGAAGGACAAGGACAAGGACAGCTCCACCGTGGCCAAGTTCATGAAGGTGACGAGCGACTCGACGCCTCGCAGAACGAGGATCTCGTGTCTGAAGGTCGTCGACTGCTTTGACCAGGTGGCCAAGACCAACAAGACGACGGAGGCGCGCGAGTACATTACCCGGAATGGCTCGGTGCAGAATGGCAACACGTATGTCGACGCCCCCGACAAATTATGTCCCCAGTCGGGATGGTATTTCCATTGCCAAATTTGGCAGCAGATTTAGCGGCGGTCTAATCGCAAATACAAAAAGTCAACCGCTGTACAAGATTAGTGTGGGATTTAGTTTTACCGACGCGGACACCTCCCGATTGTTTATGTGAGGACAGAAGTGGGATTTCTTTCGTTCTTATCTCTAGCTTGGGGAGGGGATTCCAAGTCGCCACGAAACTTTGACCTTGGCCAACTTGCATTATCCGCACAAGTCGAACAAATGATGCGAGGCAGGGCTCGGTAAATCCGTATAAATAAAAAGTATTTGCAGTAGTTTACTGCATTAACTCACTGATACCCCATCACCAATGTCGTTCAATTAGAAATATAAAAATGAAATCTACACAACTTATGCTTGGTATAATGGTTGGAAATTATTAACTGGTCAGATTTACACTTTTAACTCTTCACTTTCTTAAGCTAGTCCCTTTTGCAGTGTTTTTCTAGTTACATGTGTCTAGCTGACGATGCAAAAGTGACAAGCGATAATGTAAAATAGGGATGCAATTCCATTTTTAGTTTACCCGTGCGCAGTCTCAATGTCTAGGTTTAAATAAAAACAGAAAATGCAGTGCCATTAAAATGGCACTGCATTAGTCTGACCCAGAGTAAATCTGAATAGCATTTTGTTTTTGCTTACAATTATTATACAGACTGTATAATACAGTAAGGCGGTAGTCTGACATACTAATATTCAATTCAGACTAGTTACCTATATTCTAGTAAGTAATCCTTACTTTTGTACTATAACATGTTTTTCAAATAACATGTAAACCCAACAACGTATGTATATTAAAATGATTTGTTTAAAAATTTTAACCCATCTTTTTTATTATTATATGAAAATATTAATTTTGACTAGTAAAATAGTTTTCATTTCCGTAAAATAATTTCCAACTAGTACCGTAAAATACGCATTCTAGATCTCCGTTTAGCGGTCGTAATTTACCAGTTGTTCCGCGAGCGCAACAACTAATGAGCAGCAGCAGCGCGGGCAGCACTTCGGTCGCGGAGCAGCCCGCGACCATCACGGTGGCGCCCGCGGCGACGGTCGCGTCGTCCGGCGACCAGTGGCGCGTGTTCCTGGGGCTGGCGCTGCTGGTCGCGTCCTACGTTCTACGCGTGGAGGTGGTGCGCTTCTCCCTGCGCGTGGCGCGCCGCATCGTGCCGGCGCTGTTCGCGTGGCTGCGCGAGTTCGAGAAGATGCTGCTGCGGCCGCTGTCCTGGGTGGTCTTCGTGCTGCTGACGTGGTTCTCGGCCTACGTCATCGACGTCGAGACGGTGCTCAGTATGGACGCGGGCACGCTACAGAGTATCATCACGCTGCTGCTGGGGCCGCCGCTGGTCTGGGTCGTCATCTGCTTCTGCAACTACGTGACGTGGGGGATTGTGCGCGTGCAGGGCTGGAGTCGCGCCGTGTCCAAGGACGACGATGACTACAGCAGAGTGATGATCATCACGGAGGGCATTGGGGTACGTCCCCAATGTTTGCAGCGGAAGATTTCAAGATGGTTGACAGTCTCTTTTGGCATTTGCAGGTGATTAAAGTGCTGTTGGTGGCGACGGTTGTGTCGACGTGTATCATTGACGAAATCGGTCGCTTCACGGACTTCGAGTCGGGGCAGGTTTCCACGGTGGCGGTGATCATGGTGGAGTTTGTGTTCGTGTTCGGGGCTCACTCGTGGGTAAGTTATACGAAGCATGTTTTTGTTTTGAGTTTTATCACTTTTTCATCTGACGTTTGTTGTTATTGTGTGTGATGTAGCTGAAGAATATCATGGGTGGATTGATGACGCTGCAAGACGAGCAGATTAAGAGCGGGATTCACATATCTTTCCAAGGCCATGAAGGCGTGGTGGAGCGTTTGTTTCTGCAAGGGTTTTCATTGCGGCAGTACGATAAGGGGCTGGCGTACATCCCGAACAGTATCATGCTGGAGAATGCTGTGACCGTTCAGAGCAAGAATCTGGACCGACGCTGCGTCATTCCCGTGCATCTAAGTCACTCAACGCCAACGACAGCGCTGCGCGTGTTTATTCAGGAGCTGGACAACTTCCTCATGCTGCACATGATCAACCAGCGCACGAACGCGAAGGCTGACGTTCTTGGGCTTGAAAAGCCAAGCGGTGGCTGGAACATGATGAACGTGTACGAGCGCAGTAAGAAGCTGGCAACGGAAGAAGCGCAACCACAAGGCCGCTTCTGGATCAGCATTGAGGCGCCGTACCTTGTGCACGTAGTGTACTACTCCCAGGAGCGGCATATCAAGGGACTCTTGACGGAGAAGACTGAGGTTTGCCACCACTTCTTGCT
This sequence comes from Phytophthora sojae, assembly GCF_000149755.1. Classification (NCBI taxonomy): domain Eukaryota; phylum Oomycota; class Peronosporomycetes; order Peronosporales; family Peronosporaceae; genus Phytophthora; species Phytophthora sojae. The sequence goes on from NW_009258119.1 coordinate 5,052,880, forward strand.
GATTTATTTCGCTTGGGCGTTGAGAACTAATGGTATGGTTGCGGTATGTCTTACTTAGATTGTGCTCCAGATAACGGATCTGATGACGAAGCTTAAGCTGAGCTTACACGATGAAGAAGGAGGAGGCCGCGCTAGCCCGTCTCCTTCCGCTATGTCGTCGACATCTGCAAGTGCTAGCGAAGCCCCAGACTTAAATGACCGTCACTCGAGCTTTAGTCCGGCACCGCTTCCTGAAGTCGTGACCAATCGCCGGCGGAGGCGGGCACCACCTGCCAGCGAGCCACTTGGACGACGAGTCCTGAACGAGTTCAGCGACGGCAATATGTTGCGCCACCGTCGACCTCACGATAACCGTGGGGAATTTGTATAATTTATCAGTATTCCTCGAAATATCAACGTGTCGTTTGCTGCACATTAACACGGAGCCGCTGAATCGTGTCGATAATGACAAAATTCACCTATGACAACATTTCAAATTCTGCTCAGCTAAACACAAGAAATATCAACAGTATAGCGGTATCAAAGAACCCACCTCTGTTTTCGCCTGTTCGAGCGAGGTGAAGCGCTCGCGATCCATCAGGACGACCACCTTCACCTTGAACATCGAGTGGAGTTCGACACGCACCGGCGGGGGAGGAGGTGCAATCGGTCGGCCGGTCGCATCAAACGCGCTCGAAGTTGCACTCGACCGTGCACGTGAACGGGGTGTCCCAGTGCTGCTGCTTGCAGTTGACTGGTGTCGATCTCCTAAAATGCTATCGTCACTTCCAGCGCTGGTGCTGTCGCTGCTGGCACTGCTTGATCTGATCGCGTATGCCTCTCGCCGATCTCTGCGTATAGCAGCAAGCGCCTCACTGGTCAAAGCGTACGTTGGCAACACTGCCTGAAGCTCCCGCATGAACTCCTTGATCTTATGAGAGGGAGTCGTAGGGTGCAGACGCAGCATAAGCGAGTGCGTATGCGCGTCAAGCGCATTGCCACTTGTCTGGTAATTGTCAGCAAAGATTCCGTTCGGCACAAATATCCTCGACCCGTCCGTGCGGCGCATGGTTGTACGGGCGAGTGATACCCGCTCAATGAAGCCCAGTAAGTGCCGCACCTTGACCTCGCTACCCGTTCGGAAGGGCTCCGCAAAGATGAGGAAGAGGCCCGTCGCCACATTCTTCAGCTAAACTCAAGCAACCAACAGAAAAGAATTAATATCACTTCACAATGAGAACGATGCAAACAAGTAGCAACCTACCACCGTAAAACCCGAGAGAACGGCAACCAACTCGACGCTGAGAAACCCCACGACGAGCAGAAACCGCATGAACGAGTTGGAGAGGAAGAAAATGTAGAAAATCTCGATCAGGATGAACACGACGCACACGAACTTGATGGACTCGGTGATGACGAAGATCCGAGCGTCGTAGTCCGACGAGTAGCGGTCCCATTTGAAGTACCGGATGAATATATTGGTGACGACTTTGCGCAGGGCAAAAGTTCCCATCACCAGCGGCACCGCGATCAGGTAGCTCAGGTACTGCATCACCTCGTCCTTCTCGCTGCCCAGGTCCAGAATGTAGCGGGCCACCACATCGCGCACCAGCACCAGAAACAGCACCCACCACAGGTACGTCAGCATGTAGTGATGCACGTCCGCGATCCACCTGCAGCGGCAATAATAACATTAATTATAAATTCTGGAAAATTCAATAATTAATTAAACGGAGGGCTCCGCACCGCACGCGCTTGTCGAGCCGGGAGCGGATGGCGTTGAGCAGCATCTCGATCATGGGTCTGGACAGCAGGAACGCGGCCAGCGTCGCCAGCAGCGCCAGCCCCACGCGCCAGAAGATGAACGGGATCATCGCCCCGACAAAATCCTGATGCTCCGAATTAGCTGTAAAAAATACTTTGCACGAAAAATAACGTCTTTCGTAAATACATTACCTCATCGTGAATAAATTACGGAAATAGATTACCGTGTCGTTCAATCCCCGAAATGTCAAGTCAGAGTCGGAGCTGAGTCCAGCGCAAGCGGCAATCGCGCACCGAGCCCGTTGTCGTCCGCATCAAGTCGACACCGCGTGGCATCGCATCGCGTTCGCGCCCCTAAAACCGCACAGTGCGGCGAGCTCCATGCAGTCGTAAGGAAATGGCCACCCCACGAATGTGAATCCGACGGTTACCACCTCCACGTTTGATGCGCGAGTTTCCAGGTGGCCAATGTCCCATGAGCCTTTCGAGCATGGCCAATTACACACATCTCGGTCTCCATTGGCGGGCAGCGAGCGGTCCGCTTTGAAGCTGTCCGCTCCGTTCATGACGCCCACGGTGGATCCTGCCTGGCCTGCTGCATGCATGAGAGCAGTGCGGTGCTCGAAATCGCATCGGCCGAGTGAATCCTGGCAGTCCCACCTTTGTATCTCTTGACTCTAGCAGACGTGGATGAGCCCGTGGGGACTACGCATACCGTGGACCACATCTCCTGCGCTGCTGTTCTTGTTGCTCTACACTCCGTCGCAGCAGCCTTAGGACATCAGCAGCTCGGAGCTGTGGCCGGTCTTTGACGGTGCAACTCGCCACAACGCGCAGAGCGCGGACCAGTTCGCGTTGCGCTGCCTGGTCCAAAGGACTTGGGCTTTGGACTTGGAGGAAGGAAGGCGAGTCTCCATTGGCATTAGGTAGCAGCGGCCCAAAGTGACGTCCGAGTCCACATCAGAATCAGCAGCAGAGCAGAGCAGGCAGCAACCGCAGGCACCAACAAACAGGTCGGGGACATCGGTGGTCGTCCCCACGAAGGGCTCCGTTAACCATTTGACCGTCTCATGACCTGGCCGCCGCCTTCATCGCTGCGCTCCTTGAGCAGCAGCAGCAGCAGCAGCTATGAGGCCGACTGGGACTCGGACTCGGGCCTCTCGGCCGCGCAGCTGGACGCGCTGCACACGGTGATCCTGTGCTGCTGCGCGCTGTCGCTGGGCGGCTGCCTCTACATCGTGCGGCACCACTACGTCTCGGCGCGGCTGCACAGCGGCGTCTCCATGGTGCAGAAGATGGTGGTCGTGCTCTCGGTCTTCGACGCGGGTCTGTCCTTCCCCAAGATGTTCGGCAACCTGCTCTCGCGGGACGCGAGCGACGACGTGAGCGCCGCCTGCAACGTGCAGGCCGTGGCGCTGCACGTCTTCGGGCTCATGTCCGTCTTCTGGAACGCCGCCATCGCCCACTGCTTCTACCGCAAGATCGTGCACCGCGACAGCGAGGCGCGGCTCAAGAGCAGGTTCAAGCTCTACGTGCTGCTGGTGATCGTGCCCGCCGTGGCCTGCAGCGTGGCGCTCTACGCCGCGAGGCTCTTCGGAGACGCCACGTTCTACTGCTGGGTCGAGTCGCGCGCCAAGCAGTTCTGGACGTTCTACCTCTTCGTGGTGCTCGCCATCCTCTACATCAGCGCCATCCTCTGGGTCACGCACACGCGCATCTCGCGCGACTTCCGGGACGCCAACCTGGACGCGCAGGAGTCGTGGGCGCTCATCACGTCCAAGCTGCGGATCTACATCGCCGCCTTCATCGTGCTCTGGACGCCCAGCACGGTCTTCCGACGTGAGTAGAATTGTCTTAATTGTTCGTCATGGCTAAAGTTTGTGGGGGCGTTCTGACCTTATTATTGTGCAGTGTTTGACCAGGAGCTAGGCTCTGCGAGGTTCGCGGTGGCTGTATTGATGCAGGTGACCGTGTGCACACAGGGCTTGATGACCGCTATTATCTACGGAGGGCTGCTGACCAAGCTGTACCGGATAGTCTCGTGCAAGTCGTCCATCTCGCCAGCGAGGAAGTTTGTCAACTCGCCGTCGTTCCCCACGATGGACACGGGCACCGACCACAGTCTGGTGAAGCACTACCGCCAGCCAGCGAACATCTTCGTGTCGACGTTCAACATGGGCGAGGCACGACTCACGCCCGCTCAACTGGACAAGTGGATTCCGCTCGGACACGATATTTACGTCATCGGACTCCAGGAGTGTCTGCATCTGGCGAACACCCGCAGCTTGATCCGTCAGCATCTTGAAGGCGGGCGTCCTCGACCAGCAGCTAGCGGACACGCGCGTCGAGCATCGAAGTTCCATCAGTTCAACCGCGAGATTGGCAGCAAGAACACATCACTGGGCTACCATGGCCACATCGCTATCACAGTCTTCATCAAGTCGTCGGATGTGGATAGCGGCGCCTTCTACATGCCTCCCGTGGTGCAGCAAGAGGTCAACGTCGGGAAGTCTCTGGTACTGGGTCGCGCATCCAACAAAGGCGCGGTCGGCTTCGCCTTCCGCTATTACGACACATCGTTCGCTTTCGTCGCGTGTCATTTATCGTCGGACCCCAAGGTACAGACCTTTGCCTGCCATGTATTCCTGCTTAGTGCAACTTGCTGACATCGACTTGTTAACATGTTGAAGGGAAAGTCAAAGGTTCGGCGGCGAAATCGCGACTCGCAGGATATTCTGAAGGAGCTGCATCTGAACCTGGAAGACGTGGGCTTCGAGTTCCCCCACGTCCACCACCACAGCTTCGTACTAGGCGACCTCAACTACAGACTGACGCAGCGAGAAGCTAGCGCAGACACCATCCTAGAGCTGGTGTCCAAGGTGCGCCAGTGCGAGACTGCGAAGCCTGCGCCGATGAAACGCAATCGCAGCTTGCGCCGCGGACTGCTGGGCAAACGCTGGAGTCCCATGGGCACTCGCGGTCTCAGCAGCTCTTTCGGACTCGGCAGCTCTCTCGGTGCCGCCAGTGACAGGGACAGCAACGATCTGGACGTCAGCATGCTGGAGCGCAGCGTGAAGAGCTACACGTCGGCACTTGCGTCTTCGCACGGTAGCAACAACAGCATCCGGTACTCAGCAGACTGCGAGCTCGTGGACGACGACCAGTTCGTGTGGGATGACGTGCTAGCGCACGATGAGCTCCGCACTGGGATGCGAGACGGGCAGATTTTCTACGGCTTCCGCGAGGCGAAGATTGCGTTCCCGCCGACATTCCGTCGTGTACGCGGAGCAGCTTTGAACCTGGATGCTGGGAATTGGCCGGTTGAGGAGCTGGCAGGGTGCTACACCACCGCAGTAGAGGGCCACGGCATGCGCGTACCATCGTACACAGATCGGATTTTGTTCTTCTCCCAGCCCGACATGCGCCACCGCCTTCGGTGTGCTGCGTACGCCTCGTGCGAAGAAGTGAGCTGCTCAGACCACAAGCCGGTGCTTGCTGTCTTCCAGGCGCTAGTGAACCGCGACATCCTGCCGATCGAGACGGAACTGGCAACCAAGAAGCTTCAGCGCATGCAGGACGTCAGCGGCGTGCTCGAGTGCCAGCTACGATTGGACTTCAGCAACATTTCGTGGCAGCCTGACACCGAGGCCGACTTCCCTCTCACCTCGATCGGCAGCTCTATCGATATGGACCAGCGCTTCTCGAGCTTCGATCGCCATGGACACCAAGTGATGGTGACGATCGTCTTCCCGCTGCCGTCGGAAGATATTTTCTCGGCGCAGCGGAAGCTGCTGGAGCTCGCGGACTCGATGAGTGGCGGCGTGTACCTGGAGAACACGGATCGGCTGCTGTGCAAGACCAACGTGGCTCACGTCAAGTGGGCGGACTTTGTGCGTGACGGCATCACGCACGCCACGTATGCTCGACCGACGGGGAACATGCACGTAGCGATCAAGGTGCACGCCGGCACTCAAGGCCCATGCTTCGGTCAAGGAGTGATCTGCATCCCGCAGAGCTCACACGACGACAGCGATGATGCACCCGATGGGATCCAGAAGGCCAACAACTTTGTCGTGGAACTGGCTGATGGCGGGAGGCATACAGGCACGCTGTCGGGCTCAGTGAGTCTGCTCCTCCTGCAGCGCGCAAGTGGCGCATAAGTTGGTGCTACATAACAGGAGATACAGTAGTTAATTATTCTGGGAACACCCGAAGAATGAGGGACCATTTTGAGAAGTTCTGCTGATACCGCAAAACGCACTTACACTCGGCGACAGGTTATATCGGCCACCCTCGTTTGTGTCCGCAACTTTGCCAATTTTTCGAGTTGGCGCTCGCTATTTAGATATGTTTGAGCTTTGATTGGTAGAAAACCGCTACATGTGTTAACCCGCGGGAATTCCCAGCCTATCAGGTGGCTGCCATACAACTATGTCATTTTGGCACTGCGCCAAGTATAATCAGCCACCCCGAGGCATACAAAATGCAAGTATAAATATACTGGAATGATTCTAACAAAACACATGTTGCCCCCGATTTGCATGTCTGCGTTGCCGTTCTTGTGGCCGACAGGGGTCGAAATGTTGTCTCCCTTGCCTTCAGGAAGGCTCCCTAAAGTCTATGCTTTATGTGGTAGCTGGCGTTGACGTGCATGCTCGGTGTGGCGGTTTCCACATGTCCGCGGAAGTCACCAACCCCATTTTCCGTCGTTTTACATACATAGGCAGCTGAAACTCGGCACCATGCTAAAGTGCGTCGAGCGAGCCACTTCAGACAATGCCCAATTGCTTCATCGCATTAACTGGTATTCATATGAACTAGGTCAACGTTTATTAGCTGGATAATGAAGTTTGTTCGCCTGCTGCGGCCTCTCCACTTCATCATCTCCACCCACCGCCATGCAAATCGGGGGCAACATGTGTTTTGTTATAATCATTCCAGTATATTTATACTTGCATTTTGTATGCCTCGGGGTGGCTGATTATACTTGGCGCAGTGCCAAAATCACATACAGTAATGTGCGTCAATAAGGGACCTCTGATATGAATAGGAGTGTAAAGGCTATTAAGGCGAACAAGTGGAAAAAGAAAGAACAATGTATTGATTTATTTAGTTAAGAATAAATGACACACTGCTTTTACACAAGTTGTCAGCTGAAGTTTGTATGTAATGAGCGTGGAGTGCAACCAGCACTTGTAGAAGCTGACACATTATCCCACGCAGACTCGCACCACTTCATGGCAGTTAGTAAGTCGACTGTATGTCTAGGGGTGCCCAACTTCTTGGCTAGCACCGTAGCATAGAAGACGATCATTGCACCGCTGAGGCATATTCCCTCCGCCTCTGCAAGCATGATGAACTCGACGATGTTTTGATCGACCTGTAGCTGGAACGGAGACGGCTTGTTCTTGCGCTGAGCACTTTCGTGAGGCTGGCGCAACAGCGCGATACGCCCCCGAGATGATGCGGCCGATGGTGGCTTTCCCAGGGGGCCTTTGCAGACCGAACTCGACTTTGGCCCAAAGGGCCAGGTCTTCATACTTGACAGCGGGGGAGCTCTCAGCCTTCTTGATCAGACGCAGCTTCTACTGCTGGGTGAGGCGAGTTCTAGTCTTGGAGGAGGAGCTCATGAGGTGGGTGGATGGGTAGGGCGCTGGTGTTGTGGCAGATTCCGTTGTGCTTGGAGATCGCGCTGAGCGGGTTGGAGGGAGGAGTTATGTTCGCGCCCGAATTCAAATGGTAGCTTCAATCACGGATTGGCTAGATCTGACCTCACTAGCCAATCACGTAGTCGCGCTCGTTGCGAAACCAGCCAATAGCGCCAGGATCCTGTCGAAAGTTAACTTAAATCAATGTTAGCTGTGTTCTTGACTGACAGCTGTATATAATGTATGTAAGGATATTAGTTGCCACACGTCCCCTATTGACGTACATTACTGTAGTTGTATGGCAGCCACCTGATAGGCTGGGAATTCTCGCGGGTTAACACATGTAGCGGTTTTCTACCAATCAAAGCTCAAACATATCTAAATAGCGAGCGCCAACTCGAAAAATTGGCAAAGTTGCGGACACAAACGAGGGTGGCCGATATAACCTGTCGCCGAGTGTAAGTGCGTTTTGCGGTATCACGAACTGTGTGAGTTGTATGGTTATCTATGTGTCTCAATGCGGGTTAGGGTTACAGCCGGAGGAGGGGTGCAGGTGAAAGCGATTTCCAGGATTTCACAAACTCGCCCCTACCGAACCTGAGAACTATAGGCAAGCCTGGGCTCATTGTAGAGCTAGCCTTGCCCATTAGCTTTCCAACGAGCCCAACTTCACTTGATGATATTTCGTGCAGCCTTCATGCCTTTCCGTTTCCTGGAGCACTGGTGAAACTTTGGAGATTTGGCGTGGGTGACCTCCGTCCCCGCCCAGCTGCCAGACTGGGCCAAAGTATGGCCATGATAAAAGCACGATTTGCACTGGGGTGTTTTATTGCGGTATCAGCAGCAAGAGCCACCATACATGCATTAACGGGCTGTCATAGTTGCAGCAAGTATGCCTGCCAGCCTGGAGATATATGTCGTGTAGCCATCATAAAGATTTGACTTGCGAATTGTATTGTTTATGTTGACCATCACTCCTACATATGTAAACTTGCGCGAAGGCGTCCTCGCCACCAATTCATGTTAGACTTGTACGTTGTAGTGCTAGGCCTGAGCTGCGCAAAATGTAGTTAGCGCGCGCGATATCTTCAAAGGGCCCATCATCTCATCATTAGGCGCGAACTCTTGCGCGGGCTCACTGCGATGCGCCTTCTCGTCGATGGGTGCGAAAATCGGCGTGAGCCGAACGAGCTTCAACACAGCGCTGTAGGCACAAAGTACATACGCGAGCTACATGCACTCACGTCGGCCTGCAACGTAGATGCAACTGAGCCAACGTCAGCCAAAGGAGACTCGAACTCTTCTCATCAGTGCAATCTTTATTTGTTCACATTACGCACCTATACAGATGCCAATACACCTATCGCCTTGCACGCTCCTTTGCCTTGCTCGCTCTTCTGGCTTCCTTTCGCCTTCGCACCCTTACGGATCTTGAGCATCTTGGAGATGGCGATGGCGGCATCTGTCCGATCCGCATCGGCAGATGAACCACAGGTCGTCGCCATAATCGACCGTCATCTCTTGGCCCTGACGAATGTCTTCTGTGCTCGCCATGACAACGGTGGTGCGGCGTCCGTTGGAGACCTCGACGAACTTCGTCAGCGGCTCGCAAGAGTGGTATACGAACCGCATGAGGCCGCCCATGTTCTCTGCATTGATCGCCACACGGACGGGGTGCGTGGGCTTCTCTGGCTGCATCTTCATCACCAAACGATAGCCTTGTTGCGCGGTCGTTTCGCGCGAGAAGTGCTGACGTGCTCCATCTCGCCGAGGTATTGACCGAAGACTTCTCCAGCTTCAATGGCCCCAGCGGCGACCACTCCGAGCGCCTTTGTGCGCAGATTCTTCCCCAGGTAGATCTTGTTCAACTCGCCCAGCGCGTTCCCACAGAGGCCTCCGTAGGAGCAACAATTAATGTTTCAATGCAGGTGCATGCGCGAGTTGTGGCAGGAGTCCACGCGGCACGGCGACGGGCAGTCGCACCACCCGAAGTGTGGCACCGCCGGAAAGACCGTCGCCAATGGATTGAACAGCGCGCGGAGGTGGGCCACGTGATATGGCCACCGAGCTGGCACGAACTGATCACGTGGCCGCTGTGCTTGCGGTGGAGAGCGGCGCATCACATCCGTGCTGGCGCTCATCGATCCACGTAGGTCGACGGCGGGTCGATCCGGACGCTAAGGCACCGACGGGCGACGGCTGTACGGCGCAGCAGGCTCACGCCGCGCACAACGTCCTTCTTGGTGGGGCTGAAGCGCCTTGCGTGGTCTGGGGCGCACCGGCGACGTTGGTCGCGTCTCCAGCAAAATTGGCGACGACGTCGTGCGGCTGGCGCTTGGACGGGTTGTCGGCGGCGGCGACGCAGGCGGGGGTGTTGCCTCCGGGCTTGGCGGTCGATTCGTCACTGCCTTGGAGCGGCGCTGGCACTTCTCCGGCGGCACCCATGGAGGAGTCGCGGTGCCAGTGGAGCTGGCGCAGTCTCTGGAGGGCTGCTCACTGCGCTTGCTGCCTTGGGTGTGCTGCGGGCTTGCCTGGACGTTGGGCGGCGTGTTTTCGTCCTCGCTAGAAGTGTCGAAGATGCAGCGAAGCTGCCAGTGAGCGCACACAACCGGTGAGTCCTCGTGATCACCGGCAACAGTCCTTTGGCTACAAGCAACCACACCTTTCGAAGCGGCGCTCTGCTGTCGACTTGCTGCCTTCGGAGGCGAATTCGCAAATGACCGTTGTTTCGATCCGTCGTAAGATATATGCAACGCGAAAAGCCCACAGAGTGAAGCAAGCTGCTAGCGCCGCAAAGACGCTCACTTTTCGTTTTGCCGAACACCAAGCAAGCCCCCCACTCCACCTGCGTACCCGACGCCCCACCTCCAAGCCCGGTACACGAGTCCAGCACTGCTGACTGTCCCGCTACGTAACGTGACTGACTCTGAGCTGTCTGCTGTGTTTGTAGATGCCGAATCACTCTGGTATCGCTAACTACACGATGTCCGACGTCGATCGACTCCTCGCGCTCGTCGAGAAGATGCTGCCGCCGGGCAAGGACGAATGGGGGCGGCTGGTGATGGCGTACAACGCAAACCTCCAACGCGGTGCGCCCGCGAGAGACTACGAGAGCGTTCGGCGTAAGTTCAAGGTACTTTACAGCACGAGGAAGCCGACCGGCGTGCAGGAGATGCCCCCCCTCACATCAAGTAGGCGAAGACCGTCAAGCAGGCCGTCGACGCCAAGGCCAACGTCGTCGAGATGGACGACAAGGCTGACGACGACCAGCCCGACTTCTGTTTCGAGGTGGACCCGGACGACAGCTTGTACGAAGACGGCGATGGCGACGGCATACAAGCATGTGGTAACGCCGCCGTGACCGGATCCACCGGCGGCGAGTCGCTGGGCTCCGACGAGTCTCTCGACGACGAGTTGACGGTGTCTAGCCGCTCAACGAGCCGGGGCGAGTTCCAGGACTTGCTCACGTCGCCATTGGGCATGGAAGGTCTCGACGACCTTGCCCACACAGCACATCCTGCACCCGGCCGAGCGGGGCCAAGTGCACGTCGTTCGGGCTCTGGAGGGCCACCGCTATTACGCAAGGCGGCCGTCAATGCTACCAGCGGCGGAGCTTTGCTGCTGTCAGCCACGACGATCTCGAGGCGGCCAGATACCCCAAGTTTCAGACGTCGTTGAACCGACTTGGCGGCACTGATCTGTCAAGCTTCCGCGACACCGTTGACGCCAAGCGCGCGAGAGAAGACGAGAAGGACACGGCCGAGGCAAGCTACGCCAGGCTAAGAGGATCCGCGCCATAAAGGCGACCACCGCCCTCAAGTCGAAGTTGGACGGTATTGAGAGCAACGCCAGCAGCATGCGCGGCAGCATCCTCGAAACACTGCTGGTGCTGCGCGAGGAGCGCGAAAGGAAGGCTGAGGGCCGGTCTTAACCACTGCCATGGCATGCCATACCATGGCATTTGGCCTCCGTGGGATGGCACCATGGCACCGACTCAATAAGAATGAAAGTTTGCCAATGTAGCCATCACGTGCCATACGGCAATATTTCAGATAGAAAATTCTCACTGCAAAGGAAACATCAAGATGAGTGGCACGGCAAGCAAGCAAGCAAGCGCGCCGCGCACGCAACGCTCGGCGCCCGCAAAGGCGCTCGCAGCGCCCCTGCTAAGTCAGCAGCCGCGCCCGCTACTGTTGAAGAAGCTCCTGACCCACCAGCCGCCTCGTTGGATGGTGTCGCGAACGCACCATTAGCAGTGCGCTCGCTGCTTGCTGCTGACCCGACAGCAACTTCGGCCCAAGTTGAAGCTGCCCTTGAAATCCAGCCCGCTCGAACAAGTGCGGAGATGCTTCGAGCGATCGACGAGGTGCTGGGACCTGCGACGGATGACGAAGAAGCTCAAGCGCATGGTGTCGGTGATCAAGGTGCTGGGACTGCTCGAAATGCTGGGGCTGCCCGAGATGCTGGGACTGCTGTCAATGGTGGACCTCCGGCACAAGAGCCGAGTGCAGGCTCGTCTGGTGACCAACGCGCTGCAGCAAGACATGAATCTGTGACGAACTGGACTGTCCGCAATCCCGGGAAGGTCGTGCCGCCGACGTGCAACGACTACAGTATGTGGAGTGTCGTACAGCTTCGAAAGGAGTGTGCTCAGAGGAAATTCCGCCTTGGGCGAAAGGTGACCAAGGCGGAGCAGATTCAGCATCTACGTGCCTATGATGCAGCACAGTAAGTCGTCCAGTCATCGGTGGACGATGAAAACCTTTTGGAGGCTCGCCTGCGCAAGACGAAGCACTGTGTTGTTCGGCCCCTAAACATCCTGTGCTCTGATCAATTTATTCAGCGGCTTATATCATCGGATGGTGCGGCGACACGAGATCAAATTGATGCCGGTGAAGTGAACTAGAGGACAACACTTTGGAAAGAGGTTGGTGTTCAGCATCGTACCAACACGATCGATTATAAACATCTTTTTGCTGTTGCTGCAAACGACCCCCGCTTTGCGGACATCGACCCATCGCACGTTGTGGAGCATGAAACTGCTAAGCTCTTCGATACGTGGAAGAAAGTGTACGGCAACTACGCGAAAGCCTACGCCAAATTTTTCGTGTCGGGTCAAAACTCCGAGGAGTTTTACAATTTTTGCTCTGGTGATTTGGACGTTGCGTTTCTTCGAGTGTGCGTTGCCGAGAAACCAGAACTGGAAGCTTTCGTTAGAGGCGGGATGCATGAACAGGATGAAATTGACTCGCTGGGGCTGGCAGCACTACCTCCACCATCAACAAAGCCTTCGAAGTGGCAAGACCAAGTGCTCAAGACGGTTAATTGGATAGCGGATATCTTCGTAAGAGCTCCGGCTGTCGTTGCTCCACCCTCGATAGCTGCAACCACTCCGGCGCCCCACGAAGAAGACGTGCTCATCGATCGCATCGCGAAACTCCACCAGCTGATTGATCAAGTTAAGGAATCCCAGCGAAAGTCGGAGCAAAGTGGATATGTGGACTCTACGCTTGTTAGATGCATCGGTCTTTACCAGCAACGACTTCAGCACTACGAATCTCAACTTGCGAGCCTGTACTAGATCGCACTGGTACAATCAGTCCGGGCGCCGCTCCACAGGCTGTGGACCACAGCATCATCTCCTACTAAATCTACTTATACTTCAGTTGATATTGCGTTGCTTCAGTAAAACTTTAAATGCTTGTTTATTTAACGTCTGCCGCACCGATGCACAGATCACTACTAGTTTTCCTTCTCTTCTCTAGATCGCCGATCTATATTACGGCGGGGGGGGGGGGGCAATATCCCCCTGGGTACACTCTGACTGGCTGCGCGAAGAGCGCCGGCTGTATGCTTACCGGGCGCCCTTGAAGATCCGCCCGATATCCTTGGTCTTGGCCAATGCGGCGGCTCCACGTCGGCGGGCGTCGTCTTGGAGCCGCTGGAGGCCGTTGAGACCCGCTTGAAGTGTCCGCGATCTTGGGCGGTCGCACCCAATGTAGGCTGGCTCATGGCTGATTCACCGGATGAGTGTACTCGCCGGTGCCACCAACTTCGCCGTCAGTACCACTGTCTGGACTTATGTTCAGCGACTCTTCACCCGGCACTTCAACTGGACTCCGACAACTCCGCTCAGGCCCATGCCGCTCCGCTCAGGCCTGCAACACTCCGCTCGGCTTCTCGACTTGAGCAAAGACTTCAAACATTGCATTCGAGGACTCTTCGTCACTCCGCTCAGGCCGTCAATCCTCGCCCGGCTTGTCGACTTGGGTGAAGACTCCATAACCACGGTAGAAGCTAGGCTCGGGCTCAGCACGACCTCACTCGGACTCCTGCTCCTCGACTCAGCTTGGCATCTTGGACGACGGTCCCACAACCACTGGGGAGGTTGAGCTCAAACTTCATCCGGCTCCGCTCCGCTCAGATTCTGGGCTTGAGCGAAGATTGTCTGAGACCCGAGATGTATCCCAAGTCTGAGCTGAGTCCAGGAAGCAGAAAGAAGCTACGCGGAGTTTGAGCTGAGCCTCGAGTGTGATGACCGGAGTCCCCGCTCGGGTCGAGGAGCTGAGCTCCGCCCAGACCTCTGGCTCAGCTTCCTTCGTCGCACGGCTCGTGTCCGACAGTTGGTGGTCCCGATCCATCGCGGCCATGACGCACTTGAAGTCGGCTTGATTGATACGGGTCAGCATCCTGGATTGATACGGGTCAGCTGGACATGGGTTCGGTGGCGAAATCCACCGAGCCTTTTCACAAGAAGGTCGACTGGAAGTCGCCTGAGGTGTTGCGACTTTTTCACAAGTTCCTGAAGGTAGTGGAGGAGTTCGATGAGACCAACAAGGACAACCCAAAGGTCAGACAGGAGCGCGTGTACAGCATTACAGCATCATTCCGACCAAGCAGGGTTTTCGGAGCTCTTATTTTAGTACGACCTCTACGGGGCTGCGGTACTTGTTGCGGAGAAGTCGGGATATGCTACTATTGTGTACACGGAGGGTGGCGGAAGTATCTCGCTCCAGAACAGCCTTAAAGATAGAAACTCGTCTGGGATAGCGGACATTTGGTGGCGCAAGCTATTTCGTGTAACTGACCTTGAAAAAGAGACTCGACTGGTGTTTCATGGCGAAATCTGCACGGATGGTATCGGTGCAAGTATCCTGCTCCACAAGCCTAAGAGAGACCCGAAAGCCAAGCCCCCCCCCCCCCCCCCCCCGCCCAAGACTGAGAACGACGACGAGATCAAGGGAGCGAATCCTGGGATGACCGACATGTTCGTTGGATGTACGTACAAAGTCAGCTCACAAACTTTCAGCGACGACTTTCTTAGCTAACTAGCCAAGAAGTTCTACATTCTACAGCGACTCTGGTTACGCGGGTAGTAATCGTAAAATTCGACGAAAACTCGATCACAACGCGGAAATCAAGAAGGTGTTCAAGGACATGCCGACAAAGAAGACAGCTTCCCTTACGAAGTTGATGAAGTATCTCGACTACACTGTGCCCATGATGGAGAGAATCTTTTCGTTCTTCATGGCAAAAACCTTTCGCGACATGCGCTTCCGACGGCAAATGTTGGCTAAGAAGAACCTGCGAGCTATTTGTCTGGAACTGGCAGGAGAGCCTGGCACGCGTACTTTGATCGCGTTCGGCAACTGGGGGTTGACAACAGCGCGGCATCATTACGAAGAAGACTCCGGGTCCGGTCATGAAGCTCCGGCGCATGCTCACGGATTATCCAGGTGTTGACGTTATGATAGTGGGACGAGTATCGCACTAGCATGATGCACCACGGCTGCCCCTCGCTCGCTCCAATGGAGAACCAACAGGTTAAGCACCAATGTCCGACAAGGTTGTACGAACTGTTGGAGTGCACAAGGTCTACCGCTGTCTTAACCGGAATGGTGTTTGTGGAGCGACCATCGAGCGCGACGTGAATGCCTCCAAGAACATGGTGGAGGTGGCGCTGGCACAAATGCGCGACGGCGATGGTGCACGACTGGAGCGTCTTCAACGGCCACGACGATCTGAGGATCACTGATCTCAACAAATTTTATCCCAAGGCCCCGTGGGCGGGTGGGCAGGTGGGCGTAGTGGCGGTCACCTACGCGGCCGCGGGATCGATGCCAGTTCATGCAAGGCGTGCGCCGGCTCGATACCAGCTCATGCAAGGAAGGCTCACTTATTGGACGCCAAATCGCATCGACCATTGCGACTTGGTAACTAGGTGCATATATTGCGTTTTAGTAGTACAGACTAGAGCGTGAGAACGAGACGCCTGATATATCCGGATTTAAAAGGGAGTCATATGTGGCAGACACAACTTTATGTTTTTTACATTGACTCTAATACCTGATCTCATCGGTAAAAACGGGTATTAGTTTTTACCCGTCTCGTTCTCACGCTCCACACCTTTGTGCGGCCAACTTCGTACCAACGTGCAATCAAATCCGAAAGTCGCAAAATTCATATTGCAAATTTCTAGTTAGCAACTTCAATTATGCATTCAAAGATGGAATTTACGGCAATCAAAGTTGGACCAGAGGTCCAAGATCTCCATGGCTACGTAAGCTGGCGTGCTGTGCTCGCGCCAAAAGCAAGGGCGCGCGGTTTGGCGCGCACTATAGCCGACGCCGACCGAGGGGAGCTCACTTCGCAATTCGCCTTTTTCTTCGCAGATGTCCCTCCAAGGCCGCGTTACTCGCCCTCGAGAAGCAGCGTCCTAAAATCCCGCATTAAGCGAGACTTGGCTCTGGATCGCCACGCAATCTACGATCGCTCGCGTGAGCCAGACAGCAACGGTGAGATCCTCTCCATCTCGGAACGCCAGATGCACATCCTGGAGCGCGCGACCGCCAACATGAACGTGATGACCCCAGCGCTGGTGGCCAGCATGGAGCTGCACTGTCGCGACTTCGCCACCAAGGCGGCGAACAACGAGGACATGGTGTACGGCATGTAACAGGGCTCGTCGGACAAGTAGTAGTAGCCTACTGTACGAATTTGATTGCCGTAATTCCATCTTTGAATGCGTAATTGAAGTTGCTAACTAGAAATTTGCAATATGAATTTTGCGACTTTCGGATTTGATTGCCAGTCTGTAGTAGTTTTGCTGCATACTTATGCCGTAAGTTACGGTATACGGGAATTCCGACGGAGTGTCCGCAGGAGTTCCCAGGTGAGCGTAGCAATCTACTTTAGTCGATGACTGGCATGTCGTACTTGTAACGTAGTCAATGGATTCAATGTCAATCGATCTCAATTCAATCTGAAATCAACAGCAAAATGCTGGAGCCGAGAGCATCCAGACAAACAAGCGTCTATAGGAGGAGTGGAAGAGGCGAGAAGCTTAGAGCTCGTCGCTGAGGCCGGCGTCGGCCTCCACCGTCACCTTCACCGTCTCTGCCGGCGTCGGCTCCTCCTCCAGAGCCTCGTACTCCGCGTACGTCAGGTCCTTGGGGTTGTCGAAGTGCTTGGCCCACGGCTGGAAGAACATCATGAGCGCGAACGCCACCAGCAGCACGAAGGACAAGCTGCAAGAAAACACACGCAAACCACCGCAAGTCCATCAGCATCTCACCACAAACTGCTTTCACGCAACATTACAGAACTTACATGGCCTTGGTGCGGTTGTACCCTGCCACGGAGCGGTGGAACGTGTCCAGCGCCTCCTCCAGGTTCTTAATCTTCTTCTCGTAGGCAGCGCGCAGCTCCGGAGACATGCGGCCCTTCTTCACGCCAGCCTCCTCCAGCTTCTTGTCCTGGAACACCAGCGCGTTGTACTTGGCCAGCTCGGCGCGAGCCATGGCCACAGCGCGAGCGCTTTTGCCAGACTGCAACAGCACGAGCACATAATCAAATGAGTCGGTCGGTCAGTTGCGTCCTGATTAAGCCATCTTAGCCGACTGTTACGCACCTGCTTGGTCGTGTAGCGCTGGAACTCCTGGTCGAACTGCTCGACCGCGCGCTTGGCGGACGTGGGCTCAGCGGGGGGCGTCTGCGTGGAGCTCATGGCGTTGAGGGGGGCGAAAGTCTCACTTGGTATGGCGCTGATGTGGAGAGTACCAATGATGCTCGTCTGGACAATAGGTTTCGGTGGTGCAAAAACAAAGCATCGAGGATAAGACAGTTGAAGCACAAGTGTACAAGTGCACACGCTGGCTCTGCAGGAAGGCCCGCCCAAGCTGAACAGGAGGTTCGCCTTCACCGCTGAACATTTCATTCACGTTATGCGGCAGATTGGTTTAGTGTGGCTTTGGTTAGGTAGATGGGGGCTGAGGGCTTAGCTTAGCTTTCGTGAAGACTTGTGACCGTCAAGACGTAGAACGTGGTCCCGAGGTGAAGCGCGTACGGGTTGTTGCCCTCCGTCGCCGTCTGCTCGTCGATTAGCACAATGCGGCCCACCACGTAGTCCGGGTATCTGACACAGCAGGTGACACACACTATAGTTAGTAGACGCGACCAAGCAATATGGGGACTCTACATGTAGTCCGCTGCGTACCTTTGGCCGTCATTGCTGAACGAGGAGATGGATTCTTCCGAGAGGAAGCGGTGCGGGCAGCCGAGATGAAAGGCCAGATACACACGCTGCGCATCGCTTCCGGGGGCCGAGGTCGGTAAGAACAGTGCCAGGTCATTGACGCTGAAGCTCCGGAAGGAGATCTTGAACGAGTCGTTCAGATCCTGCTCCGATTCCATCAAGCGGAACTCGGACCGCCGCTGGTCCAACTCCGACTGCAACATCTAATGACAAACTGAGAATTAGCACACGATTCCCCAGTGATTATGAGCGATGATCGAATGCTGGCATCGTACCGCTTCCGATTCAGCGCTTGCTAGGAGTTCCTTCACACGCGTCTCCACAGCGTCGAAGTTGGCATTTACAAAGGCATCGACATCCTCGTCCTCGACTGTTTGCGGCTCAAGGGGAAGCTGAAGCAGCTTCAGCAGCTTGGCTAATGACGTTCGCTGGGATCGAACACTGCTACTCAGACCTTTGACTGTCTGCTG
Source organism: Phytophthora sojae (assembly GCF_000149755.1). Lineage (NCBI taxonomy): Eukaryota > Oomycota > Peronosporomycetes > Peronosporales > Peronosporaceae > Phytophthora > Phytophthora sojae. Next base: position 5,071,275 of record NW_009258119.1, read on the forward strand.
AAGCTTGGACTGGTTCTCCTTGAGTTGCTTCTCGCGCTTTGATCGCTCCTGGATCTCCGTAAATTCATCGAACACGCAAAACAAAAGGCGCCGCACCAGTTAAGGAAACCTAGGTCAAGCAGCAACAAGATATCCCACGGCAGCAGGGAACATGCAGTAAATAGTTGAAAAGGATATTCTTCGAAGGCCGCCGCATTCAGCAAGAATTGCTGGTTTTCACTCTAAATAACATAAATTACGTACAAAGGTTAGCAAACAAAAACGTTTGTGGATACCGCAACTGCAACCATACCTCCAGCTTGGCAATAGTCGCATCCTTGTTATCGGCACCAGAGCCAATGTTCCGCCTCACCGTTGCCAACTCGCGGTCAAGAATGTTGGAGCGATCGGCTTCCGAGGAACTGGTCATGCCGCCCGCCGTCGCTGCCAAAGCCAGCACCAACGGGAACTCGCATGAACTTTCTCCCTCTCGTGCACTATTCTTCGACATATCTGACCGAGAAGTTGAGTCGCTTCCCGACCCATTGTAGTACAGGTTCTTCTTTGACTGCTCCAGCTCTGATGTAAGTTCTGCTACACGTGCTTCCAGTTCGTTGCATCGTTCTTGGAGAAGCTCCGCGTTGGTGATCGATCCTGAGGAACTACCATGGTCCTCACAATCGACGAATTCGTCCGACGGAGGATGGTCCTTCTCTTCAAACGGATCGAAATCTTTATCATCTTCATCATCTTCGATCAAAGGCAGGCTCTGATCAAATGGTCGCATACGGAACTCACAGTGAGATGGCTTTTCCGCAAGACCTGTTACGAAATCGCGCGGCAAATGCTGGCCGTAGCTTCGCAAAAATTCTTCACGGTGTTGGACCTGGTAGCGAAGTACGATAATCGTTAGAGGAGTAGCAGAACAAATTCTGTGAGAGTTGCAGTATCTTACCTCATCCTCGCGTAACTGTGCAAGTTCCTCAGCCATGGACTGAATACGGTCTGAAAACATGCGACCGTACTTCAGGCGCCTCGAGATTTCCTTTAGACACGCAGCGTACGATTCTGTTGACACGAAGCATTAGCCTTAATTCCATCAGACCAGTAATAATGCTAGTAACAGTACCTGGTAGCTTATCCAGATGCTCCAGCTCATGGAAATGCTTCTTTTGGGCGGCAAGTGCCTCCCTAAATACGGCCAGAGAATTTTCGAAATCACGGATCTTGGACTGTGAGATCGAAATCTGGCGCAGAGTTGAGTGTACGCGCGCGAAAGTCGTCGCTTTCTTGGCTGCAATGTTGTGTACATGGGCTATGATATCCTCCACCAGCTTCTGTGCATCCGGAACCATATTTTGCTGTCCTTGATACAGCGCATCAATCCGTCGGCACACATCCAACGCGTTGGTAGATGCCTGCATGGGGTTACTTCCGCTGGCAATCGTAGACGTCTCCTCGATACTGCTGAGCACGTACTGCAAATTGTCACGCAAGTTACTTGTAATGCTCATTTGCTTGCTTCCCAGCGCCTTCATTTGTTCCAATTCCGCGCTAGCCTCCTCGTACTCCCGACACGCCTCAGCGTGCGCGTTCATCATCTCGGTCACCTCCTTGCATATGTCGTCGTGAACCTGTTGCAGCTTCAGCACCTGCGACCGCACATGCGTGTGCGACTGCTCACACTGCGCCGCCCACTCTCGCTCCTTCTCAACCGGGATGCAATCATAGAGCGTCTTTCGCTCTTCCGTAGCCAAGGCCGGGTGGAGCTCCACCGTACCCAACGCTTCGATATAGCTGTCAAATTGGCTCAGTAAGCGCTCGTGCTTGTCGGTCGTAGCCTGGAAATCCGCCCAGAACGGAGCAAAGTGCTTCATCATCGAGGTCTTGAACAAGTCCAAGTTCGCGACTGCGGCGGCAATTGCACGCTCCTGCACCTGCAGCTCCTGCGCGCCCCGCTCACTCGCAGTGATATTGGCACATGTGCCACTCTCCAGCGCCTCGCTTTGGCTGACCTGGAGCTGGAAGTATCCTTCGTACTCCACCAGCGCCCGCATCATCGGATGCGAACTCTCACTCAACATCTTCGAACCTTCCGACGACGCCACCGGCTGCGATGGCACTTCAACATTAACATCATAACAAAAATCAGAATCAGCGTAAATCACACTAAAAAGCAATTACCGAAAATTCCTTACGCTTGGCATGAACTGGAGTTAACGCCATAGCAGGCGGAGGTGTAGCCGCCTCTTGGGACAGCAGTCGGCGGTCGTACAAGAACACCTCCTTGTCCTCCTGCCCAACAACACACAACCACGCAATAATTATCAATAAAATCCCACTAAATAATAAAATTATTTTGCAGCGCGCGCACGTACAGCCGGCAGCCCGTAGTACTCGACGGCGCGGCGCGGGTCCAGGCGGGCGAAGGGCGGGCCGCAGAGCAGGATCTGCTCGCCCACGGGGACGCCGCTGAGCCGCGCCAGCTCCTCGCGCAGCTCCTCGACCACGACGCTGCCGCGTACAGGGAGTATTTAATAGTTAATCAGCCAATTTCAACCCAAAAAGGAGGCAAGAGCGGCCCCTTACTTGGCCGAGACCAGCGCCACCGCGTGGACGGCGCCCGTGGACGCGTCCCCCACGCGCACCACGACGTCGCCGCGCGCCTTGTGCTCCTCGTCCTCGTCCGCGTGCTGCGCCATGGGCCTCGTGGCGACGTCCATTAGGGGCGGATTAATTACCACAGCAGCTCCGTTCCCATCAAGGCACGCGCTTGCGGAATGCTTGTGTGTTCTCAGGAGAAGCAGAAAAGGGCCCGAAAATGGGAACTTTACTCAATTAACGGCACCCAAATATACTAACTTGGGTACGTTGGGCGTATTTTTAGGCCGCGACGGTAATAAGATCGATGCTTGAAGTGCAAGCCTTGTTGCTGTTGCTGTTGCTGTTGTTGGGGCAGCCAAGTTGCATTTTGATTCAATATCCATAGCTGCTGCAGCTTCATATAACGTTAAAAAACCTAGCACACGCCTTCGGATAACCCCTCCGAAAAGTCCTCCGAGAAGTTGCGAGAACGCCGGAAGAGCACGTCCTCGTTGCCGAAGGTCTTCATGAAGTGGAACCCCTCGGTCGATTTGTCCTCGCCCACGGTGTTCAGCCGCGGAGACTCCGTCGCGAACGCCGAGTGGTTTGAGTAGCTGGGAGGCGGCACGGGCGACAGCAGGAAGCGAGGGGACAGCGGCGCCTCCTGGATCTCGTTCACTTGATGCATGGGCAGCTGCTCCTCCTCCTCGTCCGTCTTCTCGGCCTCGGCGGGCTCCTCTTCCTCCTCCTTGTCCTTGATCCCGATGGACTTCTTGAACTTGGCGTAGCTGGCTTCCCACTCCGGACCCAGCATGTTCGTCAGCGCCTTCAGCACCTCCTCGCTCGAGCGCACGCGGTGCTCCTCGAACGCAGGCAGACGCACGACCTCGTGGATGTGCCGCATCAAGAATGGCACGCAGTTCTTCTTCAGGTCGTCAGCGTTGCACTCTTCCGATAGAGTCAGCAGGTCCACGACGTTCTCGACACAAATCTGTCCGCTCAGGAAGGCCTCCGTACGCTTCTGCAGCTCGTACACGCAATAGAACGACGACGCGCGCAGCAATTCTTCAGCCACATCTGGGGTAATGTCCACTTTGCCAGTGTACTGCATTTTCGCACAAAACAAATTGTTAGCGTTCGACGTCTTTAGTGGCTTAGACTTTTCAGCTGTGAACGTACCAAGAACCGAAGCAGGATGGAAAATACTTCATAACTGCAGTTGTCGACTTCAATCACTGCTGTCTGGCTGGTAGCTGAACCAAACTACAACACGTAGGCAACAAACCCCCATTAGAATAAGCACAAGCTCGCAGCGTGGCAGCAACGGGATACAACAGGGTGCAGACATGTAAACGATACTCACTCTCACCATGTTCTTGAAGTACGAGTTGCGGAAGAAGAGGACGACCTTGTGGGCGTTGATCGGGGCGATATGGCCCTTCACAAGAAACTGCAGGTCGGACAGCGACGAGTTCAGGAACAGCTCTTCGTGGTCGTCCACTAGATACGGCGGCACCTCGATCGTCACATCCGGGTCATACCCCGCCGGAACCAAATGTTTTATAGCGTGCGCGGCAGCACATCGAGGGAACTCCGATGTTGACTGCAGCATGTGATAGAGTACCGAAAGCAGACCCTCTGATAAAAGAGTCGGCACCTCTTCGGCATCCATCATGTGCACGAACGTAAGCAAAATGTTACCCCGTAGCTCGCCTGCATGTTCACAACACACACGGCAATACGTCAGTATACGCTTTTCCTAAATGGAATAAAAATGTCAGCTTACCGATGTTGGCGTCAGCAGATACTCGTGCAACCGCGTGAAGCATCCGCCGGAAATCCTGTCGGTTGATCTGCTTCCAGATATTGCGAAGTGCTTGTAGGCAAATGGCCCACGTGCTAAGCGTCTCTTCAACTTCCAGCATTTGGAGGACTGCTCCTTCCAGCACCATCTGAAGTGTGCTCGCCACACTGCACGATAACGCGCACAGCGCTCCCGCGGCATGTGACGATATTGATTCATCGGGATGGTGGATCGCATCCATCAGAAGCAGAATTCCACCGAAGCGAGTAACGTAGTCGTGGTTCAGAGGATTCTCCATCAACGACTCCAACGCAACCACCGCTGTTCGCTTCTTGTCCGGGTCTTCATCCCTTAGGAGGTCGAGCAGATCTGGAATGGAGCCCTTTACACACTTATCACACAACCGCGCACGCCCTTCCGTTCCCTCTACAACCGCTCGAGACATCGAACAGTCGTTGCAAATAATCACACCACATTCCTGCAAAAGCATATCACATACACATAAATGAGATCTTCTATCACACGCAAGCAGTTCTGTGACGTTGAGGCTTACCCGACAGTGGTGCTTTCTCCGATAAAACGTGAACGGGTTGTGGCAGCACCCACACTCGAGCGCCTCATGGTCCTCAGCCCATGGCTTGATCAGCCCCCACTTCAGCAAGTCGTTCGCGGATTCAACGACAGTTGAGTCAACAGAGCGGAAGCGAACGTTCAGGTGCTCCACGAGTTTATCGCCTAAGTAGGGTGAAGATCGCACAGAGGCGGGGTCATACGCGTACAGTGACGCCCCCACCTGACCAAGTTGAACCGAGTAGGCTGGCAGACGCCCCACCCAGCTCGGTAGCCCCACCTTCCATGGCAAATCGCGGCCACTGTAGCCATTATTGGACAGTATATCGACCATATCCTTCATCCACACGCTCCTGTTGACGCAGATGTATCGACCTCGAGCATCATTGTTCTCCAACGCCGCAATGTGCGCCACCGCGCAGTCTCGGACGTCGATCATACTCCAATTCAAATCCACCAAAGCCGAGTATTGACCCGTAATCAGATCGTATATGACTTGGTTCCCAGGAGCAAGCTTCGACTTGGACAGCATCGGCCCAAACAGAGTTCCCGGGTTCATCGTGACCAAATCAATTCGTCGGTCGCTCGGCAGCTGATCCACGAGCTGCCAAGCCGCCTCCTCGGCCAGCTTCAAGCTCAGAAAATGCGGGTTCTTCTCCAGCGACGACGTCACGTTCCAGCACGCGTCGTTAATAATCGAATCCGGAGTGACCGAGTCGGCCATTGCTGCAACGGAAGAGGTCAGCACGACGCGCTTGATCCGCGCGCGGGCACAAGCCTGGATGAAGTTGGTCATCATGGGGATGATGCAGTGCATGCGACTGCCAATACTGTGCACCCCGGGTTCCTGCTGCTCGGACAGCGGGTCCCGCACCGAGCATGACGAGGGCGTCCCTGTGTGAATAACAAAGTCGCAGCCTACAGCAGTATCCAAAGCACATCAGTCAGTCAGTCAGCACCACTACAGCAGACAGTCATCATATCCACCACCACCACCACCGCACGCACCTTGGACGGCCATGTCGCATGCCTCGGGCGTCAGAAGCGACGTCTCCACGACCGAGAAGTTCTTGTTGGCGTTGGGCAGCTGCAGCAGGCCCGAAATGTCGTCCTTGCCGTTCTGCACCGTGCCGCGCACGTGGTAGCCGCGGTTCAGCAGCTCGCACACGATCCACGAGGCCAGGAAGCCGTCCACGCCCGTGACGCAGATGGGCTTGTCGCTCAGGTTGGTGGCGAGCTGCACGATCTTCTTGCGGAACTGCAGCTGCTTCCAGACGCTCGGGTACATGCACTGGCGGTCCACGGGCCGCTTGTGCTTCTTCTGGCCGCGCTCGCCCTTCTTCTTGGAGCTGCGCCGGCGCATCTTGGGCAGCAGCGTGGGCGCGCTCACGGCCGTCATGCCGTTATTAGCGTTGCCGTTGTCGAAGCCCGCGTAGTTGAAGTTGCTGCCCGTGCGCTGGTTGGCCAGCAGGTACGACATGGAGGAGGACGACGAGTTGGTCGAGTCGAACGACTGCGTGGGGCTGCTCTGGCCGCCCGCGGCGATGACGGCGGAGGCGGCGCCGGCCATGCTGGGGCGCACGCGCTCCCGGTGACTGCTGGGGGCCTTGCCGCCCTTGCGCGCCGAGGAGGAGGCGGCGGAGGCGCCGCTCCTCTTCTTGCGCGCGGACTGCGGCGGCGTCGTGGGGCTGCCGCTCTGGTCCGTGGCGCCGTCCTCGTCGTACTGCGAGCCGAACAGCATGGTGGGGACTGGAGGATCGAGCGAGTGACTGCGTAACCACCCGATGGAACGGCGCAGTCAGTCGGGGGCTTGCGTAAGCGGCCAGCTGCAGGACGCAGGCGATTTCCGAAGTGCCGGGTGCTGGCTGGGCTGGGGCGGGGCGGGGCTAGAGGCTGCGTGCGGGTGGCAGCCTGGTGCTGCTGGTGCCGCGAGCTCTGGACTCTGCGAGCGAGCGAGCCGGCCGGTCGGCGACGTTCTTTCCTTGTGAGCTAAACTCAGGCGGGAGAGGAGATTTCCGCGTACCAGATATGTGGTACACGCTGCAAAAACGGACCCCGACGGTGCTGCTTCGGTTTTTCCGAAACCCGCGACTGGCGCCGGTCATCATGATGAGCAAGCCCTTGCTTGGACGGAGGCTGCAGGGCAGTGGTGCCCTGGGAGGCATTGCTGCATTCGCTGACCCAGCCTGTGAGGCCAGTTGATGGAGCCCCGAGCGCATAGCTTCCGATCTATCGTCCGCCCCTCGCCGCGAGCAGCGGAACGGCGGAACGGATATCAGCGGACAAGGCGCAGCGATGACATCGAGTCCCAAGCAGCACTGGCAGCACATGCGCGTGCTGTACCCGGCTTCAAGGCAGCCAGCAAGGTTGCTCCGCTCGGCTGCTACTGCTGATGCTAATGGCCGGCATAGAGACTGGTTCAGGAAGCGCATCGCTCGACGCTCCCTTCATTGACAAGGCTGTCAGCGAGCATGGGTCTCTGCCGTCCGCTGTAACGAGACCATGTCCACCAGGCCCAGCAGCAGCTCGACTGCGGAGCTCGACGTCCATGACCTGCGGATCGCTCGCCGCCAAGCGGCGCCATATGCCGGTCGCTTCAATTCTGGCAGAAAAGGTGCTTGGCTACATTTCCGCTTTACCGCACTGCAGTTCGGCCGGATGCCGGCGCATATCTCCGCCCTCTCGACGCTCAAATCTCCGCTGCTGGGCGCGCTAATTTTTGGCGTCGACGTGTTGTGCGCGTCCTTGGTCTGCTACGCAATGAGGCCGTGCCGAAGCTGTTCCTGCTGATGACGCGCCAACTGGGCCAGGCTGGCTTCGCTATCCCCCATGGCCGCCGAGAATAGGCGGCGGAATGCATTCTCGCTGCCCGTTGCCGACGGGATCCTGCTGTCGGTTACTGCAGCGGACGCCCTTTGAGCCTGAGCTCCACGCCGACGCCGACGCCGGCGCCGGCAGTCTGCAATCGGCTTTCAGTTCCAGGAGCAAGAACTCTCGCAGCCATGACGGCCTCGTTCGAGGAGCACCTCATCGAGGAAGAGATCAGCGAGGAGTACTCGCTCGCGTTCCAGTTCGCCACCTTCCTGCTCCTGCTCATGGTCGCCATCATCCTGTGCAACCACGTGACGCACAAGCTGCACTGCCACTTCCTGCCGGAGGCCGGCGTGACCATCGGCGTGGGCCTCCTGGCCAGCATCTTCTGCATGCTCATGAAGTCCAGCTCCATCGCCGTCAAGCTCATGGACTTCGACCCAAACTTCTTCTTCGTGGGCATGCTGCCCCCGATCATCTTCAACTCGGGCTACACCATGAAGCGCCGCTACTTCTTTGAAAACATCACGCCGATCCTGGTCTACTCCATCCTGGGCACGCTCACGATGAGTGTCGTCGCGGGCCTCGGCATCTACACCGTCGGCCGCTTGGGCTGGGTCATGCGGCTGTCCATGGCGGAGAGCCTTACCTTCGGCTCTCTGATCTCTGCTACGGACGCTGTCTCCATCCTGGCGGTGTTCCAGGAGCTTCACGTCGACCCAACGCTGTTCTACCTCGTGTTTGGAGAGAGCTCGCTGAATGACGCCGTGGCCATCTGCCTCTTCGAGACGTTCTCTCGCTTCATTGGACACTCGTACGAGTTCAAGCCCATGCTGTTCGCCATCTTCGAGTTCGGCTTGGTGCTCACGGGCTCTACGATGATCGGGGTCATTTTCGGCATGATCCCGGCGTTGCTGTTCAAGTATGGCAACCTACGCAGCAATTTGCTGCACGAAGTGGGCGTGTACGTCATGTTCGCCTACCTGCCGTTCGTGGTCTCGCAGGTACTCGGCATGTCGGGCGTCGTGTCGGTCATTTTCGCCGGTGTGTCAATGAAGCACTACGCCTCGGCCAACCTGACCCCGGAAGCTCGCGACGTGTACGTCTGCAAGTTCATTTTGCATACATTGTCAAGTGGTGTGTCTAACAGAGTAGGCCATGTTTGAATCTACAGGTGCTCTGGGGTCTTCAATACGCTCTCGCACATGGCTGAAACGTCGGTGTTCCTGAGTACGTCAAGTGTATGAAGTTTTGCCGTGGATCACGCCTATTGTGTAGACTGACAACTTTGTCGTGAACACAACGTCTTATGACAGACCTAGGACTGTCCGCGTTTGGACTGACGGAGTACTACAGGTTCTGGCTCATCTTCTGGATGGCCTTCTTCTGCCTGCTGTCCCGAGGGTGCGCTGTATACCCGCTTTCCTACTTTTTGAACCTGCGCAAGAACGCCGCCAAGATCACCATGAACCAGCAGCACGTGATCTGGTACGGCGGAATGCGCGGTGCCGTGGCGTTCGCCCTGTCCAAGTCCTTCCCCGGCGAGAAGCGCCCCGAAGTTGTGGCCACCACGCTTATCGTGGTGCTGCTCTCGATCATCGTAATGGGCGGCGGCACCGTCGCGGTGCTCGACAAGTGCGGCATTCCACGATTGACCGTAAGTCCGCCCTGCGATATGTATGTTCTGCTCGTTTGTTTGCTCGTTCGTCGGCGACTGAACCGTTCTGCCTCTTTGTGCGGTTGATTCTGCTGTTCGACCCGGATGGATAGCCCGAAGAGGAGGCGGCGCTAGACAAGACGGTGAAGCCGCACCGACACATGCGCGCGCTGCAGTTCGACAACAAGTACCTGATCCCGCTGCTGACAAACTTGTGCCAGTACGGCGACAACAGCAGCCCCCGCAAGGGCGGCTTCGGGCCGGAGGGCAGCTCCAGCAACGTGGACACCGCCGACGAGCACGAGGCTGAGGACGACGAAGTCGTGGACGTCATTCGGCGCGAGGTTAACGTGCACTAACCAGCTGCTACGCAGTAGATCGAGTTGGACCCTTCCAGATAAGCGCGTCTCCTCGCGCGAGACACTGCAACTGAATACAAATGCATTTTCCGCCGCTCCTCTCACTTGACAAAAGGCAGCGAGCGGATCTGATAAGCAAATCTTGTCTTGCTTGGCGCAGTTGAAGGCAAATTCCACGATCTTTTTCATTCGTTGACTGCAGGAGAGCTTGCTTGGCTCAACGTTTGAGCTGCTGCAAACCCCCCCCCCCCCGCTATGGTAGTCGAGCGCCAGAATGGATATCGTGGGCCACGATTCGTGGCCGATGCCACGACTGGGACACGCATGGCGTGGCGCGCCTCTGGCGACCTCTTCGAGCAGCAAACAGCGAGGCTGGCGTTGCTGTTGCTGGCGTGCTGGTAAGGCGGACTGCAACTCAGGGGCCTGCAAGTCGCTGATTATGATACGCTATCCGACAGCCCCGCGCACGGTAATAATCGCGCGGGCATGGCGCCTTCCGTCGGACGGGCGAGGCACTGATTGGGACACTTTGGCTGGATATTTTGCCGTGCTTGGCAACGGCTCAAGCACTGGTGATCGATCGCTGCAGCGAGCGAGCATCAAACGCGAAAGCAAAGCATCGGCAGATCCCTGCTGCGATCCAAACGCTGCACAAATTGCTCAAGCTTGCCTGGCAAACTGGAGCGCTCCGAGTCGGATGCAGTTGGTGCCGGGTGGGACTGGTCTATGTGAATATGTGCCGGGGTGCAACAGTTCAGCGTTACCGCGAAACCTCCTTTCATCATCGAAGCCCAAGGTGATGCCTGCAAGCAAGCAAGCACGAACTCCTTCGCCCGCCGACATGCGAATCTCGGCCGCGCCCCCACCACGCTCCAACACGCGCATGGCGCGCCGTTCGTTCGCGGCAACTTATTTGCCTGCGATGTGTCAAAAACTTCACCTGCGGGCGCCTGTCTGCACGGGTGTCAACGCGTCGCTCGCCATTGGCCGAAAGGCTCCGCCACGCGCCGCTCCATTGGCCATAACTGCGTCCCGTATTTCCGACGACAGGGCTAGGGCCCGCCGCTGCGCGCTCTCTTTCACTCACTATGGCTTTTTGGCTGAGTGCCATTAGCCTCCAACAAGCAGCAGCAGACACACACACACTCAGTGGACTAATTAGTGGAGACTCGGCACACGTCAGTCACACTTGGGCCCGCCCGCCGCCGAATGGAGTCCGTGGTCGAGGAGGCCTTCGAGGTGCAGGTGCTGCAGCCCTTCCACGGCTGGACGCTCGAGCGCTTCTGCGACCGCAGCGGCAACACGTACCACGCGCTGACGCGCGCGGTACTGCGCGTGACCGGGCGCGACGACCGCCTCAATGGCGTCGCGGAGGCGCCCGAGCTCGAGGTGGGCGTGCTGCGCTCGCCCGAGTGGATGTGGAGCCACGCGTGGATGCCCGACAGCGAGTACACGCAGTGCGACGAGGAAGGGTGGACCTACGGCTCGTCCATCGAGCGCATCAACTGCCGCCTGGCCGAGGGCACGAGCAAGGTCAAGCGCGGCTACTACCACTTCCTGCGGCGCCGTCGCTGGATCCGCACGCGCGTGCGCACGCCGCTCTCGACCGCGCACGCAGCAGAGGAGGAGACGAGGGCCGGCTCGCCCAGCTACAACGACGACCACAACGTGCGCGAGTCCAGGCTGTCCGAGAGCCCGGGACCCAACAGATACTACCGCGTCTATCGAGACGCGCTCAAGGCGTACTTCCAGCTCGGATCCGCGAAGAAGCCCTCGAACTTCGTGCGCGTGGACTTTACCGACGACGATATCCAGAAGGAGGGATGGCTCGGGGTGCGCGGCACGCTGTCGCGCAGCTGGAAGCTGCGATACTTTTTGCTCCGATGGGACTCCAGCAGCCTCGTGTGCTTGAGAGACCGAGCGTCCATGGTGCAGGTGTGCGAGGAGCTCATTGACAGGCATACGACGCTGCTCGTGGAGGAATCGTCCAAGCCTCGACAGTTCCAGTTCTCGATCTGTAACGGAGAGCGGACGCTGAGGTTGAATGCGGTGGATGGCACGTCGCGCGCGTCGTGGATCTCGGCTCTCAGCGAGCTGATCGTGCGCAGTCGGGCCTCGTTTTTTGCAGCGGACGAGTCAGAAAGTGGATCGAGCACCAGGAGCCGCAGTTTCCGGCGAATGCGCTCGTCGACGGAGGAGGACGGCTCGCTCGTGAGCGCCTCCATGGTCAACGAGATGAACGGCGAAATCAATGGAGCCAAGAACAAGCAGGGCCGCGGAGCGTGGAGACCGTACAAGTTCATTTCGTCCACGATGCAGTCCAAGCGCAAAACGGACGAAGCCTGTCGTCGAGACTACGTGAAACAGTTCACTGAGGTGCTGGACTCGAAGATCGAATTGGCCTCGGCGTATATATCGGAGAATATCGACATCTTGGAGGAAAATCTGTGCACTGCGCAGGAGTTTCTACCGTCGACAGTGCCCTCCGTGCCCAAGAAAGAAATCGAACGGCTTCGAACGGAGGCGTCTGCATCGATTCAGGCGTTTCGCGTAGGCGCGGAGGCAACTTTGGGTTCGGATCGCACCAGCGTCCTCGGGTGCAACATGCTGCTGAAGGAGCTGTATTTGCTGGTGCGTCGACTGCAGGAAAATGTGATTTTGTTGGCACCGTCTCAGGAACACGCGACCATCAAGAAAATTGTTGCCGATTCCCCCACTAAGCGTCGAATCCCCCTCGACTGGTTTACGGAAGGTCCGCCTATGGAGAAGGAGCAACAGCAACCCAGTCTAAGCGAAGACAGTGCTCTCTCTACAAGCACGTCAAACTCCACCGTGGGGAAACTGGAATTATCGTACACGTCGGGATCTTCCCTGGAGATGAAGAGAAACTCTCTGATTGTGGCAAGGCACGACAAGCGAAGTTTATCCGTACCGGAGTCGAACCGCTCAAGCAGCACTCCTGTCAGTCACTATGGCCACAGCTTGCACGCATCCGAAGGTATTCGGATAAAGCCGTACACGAATATTCCGACAGGACTGCGTGAGGGCCACTTCGACCTCCCCGACGGTATCAACGGCTACGTGGTGAAAGTCCACGACAAAGACATCGGGTCGTTGATCGGATATACTCTTTGCTCTACTGCGTATATTGATCAGCTGGAGGCGCATTTCGAGAAAAAGGTGAACATTGCAGAAGAGCTCCACGCATCGGAAAACGCAGGTATCAGTGAAGTATCTGCGCCGTCACCACCCAAGACCGAAGAAGTCCCTGAAATTGCCCCGGCAGCGGGAGGGGATGTTTCACCCAGCTCTAGCGCCTCGACAGCTGCGACCTCGATGACGGTGGTTGACAAGAAGAAGGCGATTTATTTAAATAAGCTGCGCTCGACGGATCTGCAACACACGTCGATGAAGTTTTCCTATGCAGTTGGCTCCACGAACCACGAGTTCCGCTGCGTGGCATACTTCGCTGCACAATTCCACGCGTTGCGCGCACTTACAGTCCCGGGCAATGTGGAGTTCCTGAACTCTATTATCGAGAGCAAGCGGTGGGATACGACTGGAGGTAAATCGGGCGCGTTCTTTTCGATGACTCATGATAAGCGCTACGTGCTGAAGGGCATATCAGTGACCGAGTTCAACATGTTTGTTCACATGGCTCCGAAATACTTCAAGTTTATTTCGCGAGTGGTGGAGCTACCGACGCCGACAGTCATCACGAAAATTGTGGGACTGTTCAAGCTCAACCACAGTCGGCGCCTGCTGAAGCACACGGAATACGTTGTGATCATGGAGAATTTTTCGTACGGGTACCCCCCGGGCCAAATGTACGACCTGAAGGGCATTCTGCGACGGCGGTACAACACTTCCAGCAGCGGCGACGAGGACCACCACGATGCCTTCAACAGCGTATCGAATGTGCAAGTCTCCATGAATTTGCCGGTATTGCTCGATGGCAACTTCTCGGAGCGTATGCCTGTACCGGTCTCACGCCCAGACTTGGACGTAATCGAAGCAGCTATTCAGAACGATACTGGTTTCTTGTATCGTGCAGGTGTGATCGACTACTCACTGGTGAGTGCTGCTTGTGCTACCGGTGATATCGCCCAGTGTACTGACTCTAGCTTTCTTTCTTTCGTTTAGTTGCTTCGCTTCGATGAGGAAAAGCGACAAGTGGTTGTGGGGCTTATCGACTACCTGCATCAATTCGACTTTTTGAAGAAGATGGAGTCGACATCGAAGGCGAGCTTGACCTTCCGCAACCCGACGGTCATTAGCCCCATTTCGTACCGCCGGCGCTTCATGAACGCGATGAACCGCTACTTCGTCGGCATCGAGAAGGAGATGGAGATGCGCATGCGCAAGCGTTGCGGCTTCAAGCCAGGTTTGCATCCGAGTGCAGCACTGCCTTCTGTGCCCAGCACGCGGGCTTCAACTGCAACCGCCTCCCGAACGGACGAGGAAAGGCATGCGGACGTGGCAGCGCGGCTTGCCGACAACATGTCCCTCACGAGCGAGTCTTCGTTGTCCGTGCGCGCCCCGGCCAAATCGGAACTCCACTTGCCCAAGCTTGATAGCGACTGGAGCAGCACGAAGCCACGCGGACACTCGTTGTCGCACTTGTCGGACCACGAGGTTCGCTGCGACCGCGTCACGCACAGCGAGGGCGAGTGCAACAGCTCCCCTTGCAGCTCGTCGAGCGAATCGGCCAAGAGCTACCCGGCCACGCCACTCAACAACAACGTGATTTTGGAAGAGCACGGCTCATGACAACACGACGCCCTCGGGCGGATGCGCAATTGTTATTGACGCGGGATTCGCCTCCCTCGGTGGAAGCCGAGTTTTGGCGGGAGGGGGCCCCGAGTCGACTGTGTAGTATCAGAGGAATATGTAGGAGAGGCTGAGGTGTACGAGGCTCTCGATAAACTTATAATCAGCTTCTCACCCGCACTCGCTCGTAGGCGTCGCTTGTAGTGGCGGTGGCACACTCAAAGCCTCCGACTGCACGGAGATAAAAAATCATAGGGAAGGCCCTGCTTGAAGCTGAAGCAGTGCTTCAGAATCTGGAGATGAGCCCGGGACTCATCACTTGGGCTTGAGCCAGGCCCATGTCTCCTTCCCGCGTCGGCTGAAGTAGCGAGCGCTGTGGCGGAAGCTTGCCAGTGCTGGTGCAGCAAACTCTGCAAGTTAACCGCCCTCAGCCCCCGAGACTTTTGAACAAGTGTACATACATCACGAGCAACCCATTCATAATCAGGGATCGACGAGCATCGGCTTGTCGAGCCAAAGCTCCCAAACTTCAACGGGGAGCCCCATCAAAACGATCGTTCAGTCCGCATGACTCAGATGCCAGACCACTCCTCCAAAAGTGCACGCGGTGCCACTCGAGACGCAAGGCCCATGACTTGCGTCTCAAAGAGCAGATTAAAATTCGTCGAGACAGGATCATGAAGTCTGTGCAATTCGAAGGGCGAAGTGACGGCTTGGCTTACACTAAGCGTGGTTGAAGATGTGTTTGAACTTCTTCTCCGCCTATCACAAATATTGCTAGTAGAACTCCAGCCCATACTGTACGCCAGTCAACACGTGAAATATCAAGCAAGCTGACATGATGATGCTTCCGCTACTCTCGACATGTTGCCGTTGTTGAAGCTGCCGCTGCCGCACCGGCTCACCCCCGCGTTAAATGCCTTGCTTCAACGTGCTCGCCCTGTCCATTGCCGACGACCTTGAGCCGAGTCCACCGGCTAGCTCCTATCAAACGGAACGCCCTCGAAGATGGAGGCCAAGTGCAAGCTGCGCCGCGCCGGATCTCGCGGACGCGCATCCCCTCATGTCCTTCAGCCAGCGTCGAGCAAGCTCCCCTTTAGTCGCTGCGAGGCCTCAGCTCATTTCAACTTTTGCGCTCGAGGGCTAAAGTGGACCAATCCCCAGTCAGCCAGCCGGTAGCTAGCTCGCTCGCTCGCTCTCCCGTGTCGTATCGACCTCCACCACAGCCATGCCATCGGTGACCGACTACCAGGTGGCGCTGACCCCCAAGGCGTCGTCAGACCCCGCCTCGGAGCCGGTCAACAACGACGAGATGCGCTCGTTCGGGGAGTACTGCCGCACGCGCTTCACGACGCTCAAGCCGCCCATGACCAAGGTGGACAACCCGTTCACGGTGCTGGCGCAGCTCAACCGCATGCAGTGGCTGCAGTTCCTCGTGTCCTTCATCGCCTGGTCCTGGGACGCCTTCGACCGTTCTTCACCGTGTCCATGACGGTCTCCGACCTGGCCGAGACCTTCGGCAAGACCAAGACGCAGATCACGTGGGGCATCACGCTCGTGCTCATGCTCCGATCGGTACGTGCGTGACGACTTAACCGCAATTAGTCGCATTGTTGGTTTTAAATGGGTTGGTGTTGTTCCTCCTTAAAATGGGCATCATTTAACTTTGTGTGTTTCTCCTTCCAGGTCGGCTCCATCATCTTCGGCATTGCTTCCGATTGCTATGGACGCAAGGTGCCATTTATCGTGAACAACCTACTATTTATGGTCCTTGAACTGGCGACCGGATTCTGCCAAAACTACACGCAGTTCCTCATCGTGCGCGCGCTCTTCGGCATCGCCATGGGCGGTTTGTACGGCAACGTCGCGGCAACGGCGCTCGAGGACTGTCCTCCTGCCGCGCGCGGTATTGTTTCGGGTATGATGCAGCAGGGCTATGCCTTCGGCTACCTCTTGGCGGTCGTGTTCGCGCGCGCGCTCGTCAACACTCAAGCCATGGATGGCGTCCGCTGTTCTGGTTCGGAGCCTGCCCGCCCGTGTTCATCATCATCTTCCGACTGTACCTGCCCGAGACCAAGGTGTTCCAGGAACGCCAGCGCGTGCGTGAGGCCAGCCGCGACATGACCAAGACGTTCATCGCGGAGGGAAAGATCGCGCTCAAGCGCCACTGGCTGCTGCTGTGCTACATGGTGCTGCTCATGGCCGGCTTCAACTTCATGGTACGCTTCACGCTATTGCACCCGCTCGTTGAGCACAGTTGATTGACGCTAACCATGACCTTGTTTTGTGTTGCAGTCTCACGGCTCGCAGGACCTGTACCCCACGATGCTTGAGAACCAGTTTGAGTTCAACTCCAACCAGGTGACCGTGACCCAGGTCGTGGCCAACTTGGGTGCCATTTGTGGCGGTACCGTGGTCGGCTACTACTCGCAAGTCTTCGGTCGTCGCCTGTCGATCCTCGTCATGGCCGTCGTCGGAGCTGCTCTCCTCTACCCGTACTGCTACGTCAGCGACGAGAAGATCATGATCGCCGCCTTCTTCGAGCAGTTCTGCGTCCAGGGCGCTTGGGGTGTCATCCCGATCCACCTAATGGAGCTGTCCCCTCCGTCCTACAGTGCGTTTGTGGTGGGTACGGCCTATCAGCTCGGTAATCTGGTTTCGTCCGCCTCATCGACGATCGAGTCTTCCCTCGGCGAACACTTCCCGCTGCCGGACGGTGAGAACGGAGTGGCCCGGTACCAGTACGGCAAGGTGATCTGCATCTTCTTGGGTGTTGTGTACGTCTACGTGTTCTTGCTGACGCTCATCGGACCTGAGGCACGTGGAAAGGAGTTCGATGTCAAGCACGACCACGATCTGGAAGAAGCTGCGCACGTCAACCACGAGGATCTCGAGCGGATCATCCACGGAGACGACATGACCCCCACTGGAGCCAAGTCCATGAAAGTGTAAGCTCGCGATTGAAACTACTACGCCTCGATGCGTAGTGCTGTATGCAATAATCCATTTAACGTGTAGTAACATGGAAAGGTTGGGGCAATTTATTCCGCTGCTTAAAAGGGTTATAGTGCAGGAGGTGTCCCGAGAACGCTAGGCCCCAGGTGCTTGACCTGGTGGCGTATACTCGCCACAGTTCAATTTCACGAAACTTAAAGGAAGACACGAATGCATTCTGAAAACGTTTTGACAAATACTACACCTTTGCCCGGCCATAGTTGGCCTAATTTGCAAGCAAAGTTGTCATGAATATTGGAGGTACCAGAGAGTAACATTACATTCCCTAAAGTATGACTTTCGTTTCATTCAAAGTTGTCTAATTCCCACCAACGACTGTTGACGTAATACACATTTTCCCTCGCAAACTCAAGACCTTTGGCGTACAAAATAGAATTAGCTAAGTTTTTCACTACGTAGTACAAAAGTTTTTGCGGTTGGCTAGTAGTAAACTCTTCCAGTAAACTAAAACTATTCATTTTTACTACATATGTATGTAGCATAATACTGTGTAAGAGTAAACCAATTTCGTGAAAAACTTAACTATTCGTAATTTGATTTGTTTTGTTAAAAAAAATAGAAATACGAATAAGTAATGACTATTTTTAGTATACGGGGAGAGTTTACTACTAACGTAATCCTATTTTTCGTTTTTTACAAAACAAAAAAATCAAATTACGGATTAGTTAAGTTTTTACAAAATTGTTTTACTCTTGCACATTATTATATATGTAGTAGTAATGAATATTTTTAGTTTACTGGGATAGTTTACTTCTAGCCAACCGCGGTTACCGTACCTAACTGACATAATACTTTTGACCTTTTCCTTAGCATTCAAATACTGTTGAAAAGCTCTCAGCGGCTTCAAAATATATTGTTTTTGAAAGCTATTACTTGCTTCGTTTTTTTTTCTCTTTCGTTTTGTTGTTGAGAGCCAGCAGGTACAAGCGTTGCGATAAGGTGAATCCACATTTTGATTTTAATACAATTGGCTGAGCTTGCAACCACTACCCAACAGGTAAACATCCTTTCTGTGAGATACGGTAGCAATGATTGTTGGGTAGAAATGATAAGTTTTGCTAAATGCATATTTTAAATTCGGTAGTTGATACTAACAATATTTTGGTGTAAAAACACCCAACTAGATCAATCACCTGGCATTAAGCAACCCAGTAGATTTCGATTTCTACGCATTTGAGATCTAGAGCTGCTTTATATACACTCGATTCTAACTACCGATTGCAGACTACAATATTGTGGGTGCTCAGCCAGCAGGCACAGTCTTATAGTTCTTTTTTATAAGGGATGTTTTCCGATCTACATCACACTTTGCGCGGTGTATTGATTTAGTATACTGAACTCGCCTATTCCACCAGTCCGCGACGTCTATAAGAAAACGTTCCGCCAACTAGCTGTTGTAAACTGAATCACAAGGAAAACTTTGTTTCCCACCAAAGTTGGAGGTAGCTCTTGCATGAAAGTGACGGCAGAGGTGTGGCTAGCCAGAGCTGAGGCTATCGCTAACCTCTCGAGCTAAGCGGAAATCATAGGGGACTTCTGCAGACACGACGACTCGCAAAAAGGCGACGGGTCTCACCGTTCGACAAAAGGTTGACACTATCGGGCTGATGGGAAATGGTGCACCACTGGAAGACATTGGCTAGAAATTTGGGATTTCCCTTGGACAGGCGAAGCAGCTGCAGACAACGAAAACGGATATCCTCGAGTATGCTAGCAGCGCGGATAGCGTTGCCCTAGATAACACTAGGCACCGTTCTACGACAGCTCTCAGTGCTCCAAATAGCTAAGTCTCATTGGACAGACTAAAGTGCTGGATCGCCTGAATGACGGAGTAGAGCAATGCAATGTTGCCAAGAAGGTTGAGATCGAGGCACCGTGTTCAAGACCAAGTGACGCACGGATCGAATTCCGGAGTTCGTCAGCAAGACCGATGAAGCGTCAGTCCTAGCGGCGACCAGACTACCGCGTTGAAGGACATCGAATGATCGCAAAGCGCGAACTCTGTCTATCAGCAAAACGTTTGATGCCATTTAGCACTGGTAGACAGGGAACTTTGTCGGATGTTGCGAAATGCCTTGGCATCCGTGCGGGGAACCTGCAATACATCAACGCAACCAAGGAGATAATATTGGACTTTGTGAGTGGGTCCGAGAATATCGCGGACCTGCGCAAGGTGAAGCTTCCCCCACGCAATCGATAAAAGATTGCAAGCCACCGACCCGGTTGTCGATAATACAGAACCGAGCGACACGGTGCTACTTACGAGCGTAGGAGGAAGACGCCCGTGATACCACCTCAATTGCCAGGCGATGGCCGATCTGGCGCGATGTAAGTCGTGGTCAAGGGTGCATGCGAGCTTTCGCGAAGTTGAAGTCGCCTAACTGCATGTCGTGGAAGAAACGATAGTCTCCAACCTAGACTATCGTTTCTTTATTATTATTTGAAGTTAGTCGAAGATGAAGTTGAAATGATGACATGCATCGGCTAACTGAATTCACGCTTTGAAACAGTTTAGTGGGGAATCAGGATTTCAATTATTACCGGTAAAGATCGTAACCATAACGGCGTAGTGGTATCAACAGCTATACCCAGTTGCTCAACCCAACGGATGTCAAAGCTGTGACTCCGTTTGTCGTTATCACTCAAAACGACATCGTGATGCTGCATCAATGGCTTATTACGCTGTCATAGACAGATGTGACTCTGCGTTTTGTACTTGTGGCTGCTGGAATCACTCGCCACTGAAATTTTAGCCCACGCGAAATAGTCTGAGGCAGTTGGGGTTGCTCGACAGGATCTGGCTGTCGCCCTAGTTTTTGATTCTGGCTCAGCGACGATGGCGCTTCAATTTGGTGACCCCAATCTATCCACACTTGCTGCGGGTGAGTCGCTGTAGGGTGGAAGCGTTTTGATAAAGAAGGGAACATGCAGAATACACTCTCGTCTTTAAAATACTTACCGCCCTCTACATGCGCAATATTTTGTAGCTCAACCAAGTTTTGTCCAATTCCAGCAAGGAGACCGAAAGTAACCATCCCTTGCTTCGGCGCGTTCATTGGTCAAGTTACACCGCATTTCAGCAAAGGAGTGGCCAATGGCTTTCGTGTAAAAAGTACCAGTACGATATGCATTCTGAAAGTGTTCAGACAAATACAACTGCAAATTGTTGTTACTACTTTGTTAGCGAATGTAAACGGATCCATCCATCCGTTTTGAATAGACTCGAATCAGGCCCACGGTGACCGAATTTAAGCCGGATCATATCCGTTTGGCATGGAAGTACATTGGGCAAAACCAATGGCCAATTGTGGTTTAATCTTTGTATATTTTAGTTTCGACTTATTGACTTGATACGAGCATATCAGCTTGCCGAGGACGAACCGGAGCAGGATGGTCTTGACCACTACGCGGGATCCGAGGATTTCGAGGTGTTAGCCGTCTGTTAGGCTGTAATACAACGTAAGGCGCTTTTGTCGCAGTGTGCCTTAGTTGAGTAGAATACTCTCCTGCTCCAAGAAGCGGTAAAATGCGTCTGTATCTCCATACTTTACCCCGTACGTTATGGCGCCTGCGTATGGCTCTTCAAATTTGTAGGTCAACGAGGTGCGGTTCACCCAGGTGAAGTGCGGCCCGAAAAAGTTGAGGAAACCCAACCCAGAGGCAGAAGCTGTAGCACCCCTTAAATGTTTATTGTAATACTTCATAAACGGCATTGGTTCCCTGAATTTTTTTACATGTTCACAAATGGAGCCATCTCCACATGAATGTCCGAATCCTGGTTTTCAGCCCATATCCAGCTCAGCTTGAGCGGTTTCCCCTTCCACTGAACGAGGTAGCACCTATAAGTCAGGGGGGGGGGGGCAGGTGCCACGTCAACAGAATACAACTCTTTTGCATCGTCAATTTTTTTCTAGATACTCGTCGCGCTTTTCAGGGAAGTTGAGTGCGATTGCGTCACCGGTGTCGCTAAAACAATTGTAGCGTCGCTTTATCATAAGTTATTTCTGCACCCTTAGAAGTACCTTAAGTGCCTAGATCGATCTTCTTTCCATCCACGTAAATATCGGCTTTGACATGCATTCCATGAATCGTCACTCCACTATATTCCAGGTTTATCACCTGCACCGCGGGTTCTGGGTGCTGTGGCTGCACTGCGGGCATCGGGCGCTGGTGCTGCACTGCAGGCACCCCGTTCTTGGACTGCGCCGCGGGCACTGTGTTCATCGACTGCACCGCCGGCACTGTGTTCTTGGACTACGCTGCGTTCTTCGCCTGCGCCGCGGGTACCGCGTTCTTGGACTGCACCGCGGGTGCGGGCACTGTAGGTGGAGCGCAGACGAAGCTTCAAAGGAAATCCTTGGTCGTCACGGAACGAAAGTGAAGCCTGCTCTGTGTCCTCGTGATTGTAATATCGCAAATACACGGTTGCAGGCTGGTTTCACACGCGCTTCTCCCAGCTCTCGTGCGGGGATTTACAGTGCGGGACCGGCTTGCTGATCGTGTACCTTTTGGTCAGCATGACCCCAAACTCGACCGAGTCTGGATCTTCATTGAAGTGATAGCCAGTAGATTTTCGTTGGAAGCGCGCACTTCGAACTATCACCGTGGTCCTGCCACGTAGATGCTGCGGGACGATATTTGTGCCGTACATACGCTGCTGGTAAAACTCTCTGTATTCCACTCGTTTGAATGACAGCTCCTCGTAGCAGTTCATCGATCGACCATCGCGCGCGTCCCGGCCGCTACCAAGAGACCCGAGACCTACTTCCTCTTTTGCTTTAGGGGCAGGAAGTGAGACGCCAAAGAACACTGCCGGGTACGCATTCCGATTTGACGCCTATTCTTGTTTGCTCGGACAGCTCAAACGAGGGATTAGGTCCAGCAAAGCTTTCCCGTCGATGTCTAACACTTTGTATCCCGACATTTGAACTGGGTTGTTTTAGGAGTGTGCCGTGTCTGAGTAGATTTGTGCGGCTAGCTCCGCCGCAGCCGAGAAAACAGAGTTTCTCTTCCAAGCTAGACACATGAGTGCATGGTCATGCGGTGCGACGGGCTCATTCGAAACTGGAACAGGCCTTTTCGTACTCCGATCACTGCCGACTCCATCGTACAATCGCCTGGGTGGCGCATGACCACGACCTGTTCCTCCGTGAAGATCAACATCTCGCGCCATATGTCCATGGCGATTTTCAGAGGGCACGTGAGCCTGGGGTTGCGCGTCTGCAGCCCGAACTACACGCCGTCTTGCAACCTGAACTCCGTGCTCTGGACGTCCGGCTCCTGCGCGCGCGTGGCCCCTCGGGCTGCGCTGCTACGGCGTCTGCGAGGAGCGCTGCGGCGGCGAGGGCTTCGATGACCACGGCTCCTGTATCTGCTCCGACGGCTCCGGTCACCCCTATCAGCACGCCACCATGAGCGTCACGACTATCGCGACATCGGCTTTGGCTCCGAAGGTTCCGGCCGCCCCATGAGGCTCTCTACCATCGCCACGACGAACCTCCCCACCACGCCAACATCAACATGGTCACGGGGACAGCAACCGATGCCCCAAAGCCGAGCATTACCACTGTGTCTGCGACTGCGGTCGCGGCCCAGATCGCCGCCACCGCCAGCTCCAGCTTGTGCATCGACGTGACCGCCGCTAACTTCAGCTTTTGCGCGTAGAAGCACATGAGAGAAGTCGGCATTTTCGGCTTTCTTTCGCAAAAATGTACCATTTTGGCGGGATTATGGATAACACAAGACGGCATTTTAGAACATTGTCTATGGCACAGTTGAATGCACTTTGAAGATATCAACGTGACAATAATCAGATAAAAATATTTATTGAAAAGCATAATGTACTTAACCCCTTGGACGCGGAGGGTTGGAAAGTCACCTGTTCTGAACAGCATAAGAAACACTTGATTTCACTATACCTCTAAATCCACAAAAAGTGATTATCGTCCCTTCCCATATCTAGCCTGGATATCATTGGTCCACGTATCTAAACGTGGCCATTTGATTGGGCATCAAGAACATATGACTATCAGGGTAGTTTAACTACCACGCACAAGCACGAAACCATTTTTCAGAAAAATCAAATATCGGTTCCCCTCTCTTCTTTTCTTCATTTGGCGCAGCAAGAGACAAAGTGGCATTTTGGGATGACATCGGCGCGGTGGGGCTGCTTCCGTGCAAGCCCCAGACGGACGAGAGGCTCGGTACGTGCGCTAAGTATCTTGGTATAGATCCCAAACTAACTATTGCGACTATCGCTTTGAAGCACGAGCTACTTGAAGTCTGATTGTAAGCACCGCGGCGCAAGCACTCCCTCCTTTCGTGCTGCTTGGTACGTGTGGGCACAACTTCTGCTGGTTCGAATACATGCTAACCACTTGCGTTTTTACTAATTGCTAACAGAACTCTATGCGTCATCTTTGCCTAGCGCGACTGTGCCGCGAGGTATCGTCATGGGCGTTGGGACGCTAGAGGTATGCGTTGCATCGTTGGGATGATTGCTGCAATTGGACTAACCTTTGTTGCCTTCAGTAGGCGGTCGTGGTAGGATGGGGACTCGAGTATCTCCAACAGGCGTCGGTTACCGTGAATGTCCATGGCTTGCTGACGTGGAAAGTATACTATATGCGCTTTATGCTGACGGAATGGCTTATACGGATTGAGATTGGTTTCTGCTTATTGAAATGTTTTACGAAGATATACATGGCGCTGGCTGTTGGGACGACGACATGTCTACATGAACGACAGGTCAAGAGCAGCATCGCCTCCGGTGGCAACGTGATAAATGTTTGAGTGCTGCCCAAGAACGGACGGCACTGGAGACGAGCTGAAGAGGAGCCTGCTGCTCATATTGAGGTGTCGACCGCCGCTGAAGTAAGGAATGTTGTGGGCTTCAAGTTTTACATTCAAGATGAGAGGACACCGATTTTGCGTTGAAGGTATGGGTGAAAGTTGATTTCTACTTGAATGCTGACTTGGTCCGCTTACAAGTTTGACTTTATGCCGACAGGATCAGGACAGGATGCCTTCTGGCTTCGAAACCAAGTCACATCCTCCACAACCGTAGCAATGCGAGTCACACTATAGTGCAGGAAACTAGCAAGTGAATATAGTTCCTCTCCTACATTACATTGCAATATGTCTGTTCTCATGTTGCTCCTATCTTGCTCACACACATAATTTATACTGTTCGACTGATCGAAGTGTGGTGCAATCTCTGATTCAATGTCGGTGTGCGAAGACAACATCAACTTACTCTGTAGTTGCTCTTCTTCTTTTGCATTGTTTGGTAGCGTTGGAGCGCGCTGATTGTAATGTAGTGGGGTCCTAGAGGGCTTATCACTTGTAGCAACCATCAAGGCGACAATTCATATATATTACATGTAAGATAGAGCGGAATGTGTACCCGTTCAGGCGTAATGTTTCTCTAAATATCAGTATTGCATAGAAGGCACTGTGAGCAGCTCATTGGAGGATTTTTATCCGCAGATCACACCAGTCCCTTCTAGCGAAATAATTACCAGGGAGCTTAGCAACAAACTGTGTGAAGAAAAGCCAAATTTATACTCGCGTTCACTATGTCATACTAAGTCTCATACGATTTCTTATGCCGTCCGGGACGGTTTAAGCGTTTTTTAATGCCGTCCATGTCACCCCTCCGCGTCCAAGGGGTTCAAACGATTAAAACTGAGACATGCATGTCATAAAAAATGCATGACAAAGTCGGCGTTTTTGTAGATACGAATGAGAAATCTAGAAATTTCGAGATCAATATTTTCGAGCCAACATCGAATGCTTTTTCTGTTATATACGGTACGTATGTAAACCGGTTGCATCCGGAATCCGTGTTACGAGGGCTCCAGATCTGCTCGTCACCACTGCATATCATGCATTTATAGACACCGGTACTGAGCTCTTCGACGTACTTGAAGACACCATATGCGTTCTTGCGCTTGCGTTTCTGGTCCACGGAGCTGACGCTACCAACGGCAAAGATGGATGGCCCCATGGAGGACAAAGTGGAGACGCTATCGGTATCGACATCCATGCTTGTTTCGTGCGTAACAGGACTTGCGTGAGCGGACTTGACGCGTTGTCGGAAAGCGCGGGCTCGTGGTTATGAAAGAAGGTGAGGGGCTGTAGGGACAGAATTGCCGTAGTGATCTTTACGTATCCTGAAAATGCTCATCGATATCCCAAAGAAGTTCGAGCCTGGGGTCTACGTGACATGGGCGGGTGACGACAATATTCTGCTTTGCTTCATAAGGATTATCGACGCGAGGTTAGACTCAATTATGATACTGGACGCGTATCGAGAGGCCGCTGCGATCGAAAACCTACCGAAACGACAGGGTTTTTGCCAACTTGGGCGTAATCGCGTCCCTTCTGGAGGCTGTATGCCGCAGCCCCTCAGAAGTGATTGACAGCATTAGCGGGCAGTAGTTCATCGATGGGGACCTTCGCCAGCGGGTCGCACCAGGGCATTCGGAGGAGAATGGTGCTGGAGACGTACTGCCGATCCAGCAATCGAGAGACCCTCCACTTAAAAATGCAATGATACTGCCAAACGACGGCGTATTATCCAATGACAACGTGACCCTGATTGAGGCTATCGAGAATGTCGCCACGGAGTGGCATAATCGACTACGTAACGGGCTTCAAGCGTCCCGAAAGGCAATACAAGTGGCATCGTTAAATGGTGAGGCTGTGCCTAAATCGGTCACAAAGGTTACGCTGCACCGGCTGTGGAGTCTTGGACCACTTGACCCCATCACATATCCACATCGCGTTGTGACGACCAGCACAACCCCCGGGCGGGGATGGGCAACAGGGGAAGGGTATACATAATTACCGCTTGCATTCAATACGAGTTTGGTGGCTCGGATGGGTACTTATAGATAACGAAAAATGGATGCACGAACCGTAATTTGCGGGGAACAGGGAGAGAAGTCGCGACAGAGTATTCAAGATACTGCTCTTTGTGCTGTGTTCGATGCGTGCTTCACACAAACCACCCAAGGGCGTGCGAGAAGATGTTCAAGCTCACGGCATCTATCTTAGATATACTGGTTACAATACACGATGAGCTTGGGGTAGATCGGACGGAGCTTTTGTGTAGATCCCCATCCCAGATTTTACCGGCACGGGCTTACCTGCTCTTGGTAGCACTCGCGCACTGCCCAACCTGGTCAGCAATTGCAGATATTGACTGCATTGTGGCAAACGCAGCCCGTGCTGGTTCCAAAGTACCACCGGTCTCAAGAGTCAGTGACGATGGAGAGGTGATCGTTGGTGTGCAGGAACATGTGGAAGACGACGATGCCGGTGATGAACCCGTTGATGTGGATGGTTTCATGGGTTCGTTTGAAACGGCGAAGGGCATGAAGGCTTTCCGTGAGCATCTGGAATCTCTCAATGAAGATGTTTTGAAGTTGGCATGCCTACCCTTGGTCTTGTGGTCGTGATCGGGGTCAAAACTGCCGAACGAATTTGGTTGACTAAGCTGATTTGACTGAAGAAGAAAACTGAACGTCACTAGCCATGTTCACGTGCGTTTGCAGGTAGCCGTGAATTGCAGCTTATCCGTTGCCTTTTGCTTCTTCGCCTGGAGCGCAATCTGCATTTGTTGCTCCATTTTCTCGGAGTGATGTGAATCCAATTGGGCATGGAACCATTTTTCGTGTTCAACCCTAACCGACGCGAACGTTACACACTGCTGTTCGAGCTCTGCACGAACATACACGCCCATCTTCCAGATTAGTCAACGTGGGGAGCTCTGTGTTTTACTGGGAACCCGAACCTTAGAAGTCGCCCTGTCCAGCCTCGACTTTAACTCCGCCTAGGCTTGTTCTTGGCACCACTTGTCTACATCCGCGCGGATTTGCATGACTTGCTGGTATGCGAGCATGATCTGGAAATTAGTTTCTTGGTTTCCATGGAGGAGCTCGATCTGCAACGAGTGTTCCTCGATTGCGTCCCGCCCACGTTTGATGCGGGTGTTTTGCTTCCTCACCTTCAGCAAACAGCTTGACTACAGACCTCCGATCTAGTCCTCGCGCTCGACCAAGTGCATTAGTGAAATTACACGACGGACCCATGCTCAACTGGTTATTACTCAAAAACAAGCAGCTGAGAGTGCGAATGAGTAAACTGGAAGACGAAGTGCAGGGGATAAAGACAACGAACGAGCGACAGTGCAAACAGGTCGACCATTCGCAGAAGCAAGATTTTATTGTATTTACAGTTGCAGACTGAGAACGCCAAGACGGGACAGCGCAAGTTGTGCTATCGTCACTGAACCAGTATCAAGCGATAGGGCGACTGACAGATACTGTCGAGCAATTCTAACTACCCCAGATAGCCCGCAAAAAGTGGTTCCAGCAACTGCAAGTTCAAGATCACAGTCGCAGCCATCAATGCCAAAATAAGAAGCAATCAAGGCAGCATCAATACGTCTTTCGAAGCGACAACAACAAGCAACCTCACGGCATTGGTACTACTCCAAACGTAAATTGAGTTAACCACACGCATGTTATCGGCCCAACCCTTCCGACCTACTTGAAAAATTGAAACATAGTAGCGTACTCCTAGCCTAACTTGGGCCAATGCAAGCAACGGAACGACTTTAATTTTACGCAACCACCGCTTACACCACGCAAGAATGCCCCTCGTCCGCAAATTAAAAGGGCAGCATGGGCACCAGCTATGGCATACTACTGAAGACTATCGAGCTAAGTGGAAGCCATGGGGGACATTCTGTAGACACGACGGCCTGTGGTCCACGAAAGCGACGAGTCTCACCGTTTAACAAACGGTCGGCGGTATCGGGCTGATGGAGAATGGACTGCACCGGGAGATAGTACCCAGGAATTCGGGATCTCCCTGGGGCAGACCAAACGGCCGCAGTCGACAAAATGGCTATCTCTAGCGCGAAGAGCGTTGTCCTAGATAACCAGGCGCCGTTCTGCGACCGCCGCCACGATTCCAAAGGGGCTAACCACCCTTCGACAGACGGGGGTGCTGAATCGGCCGGAGGATAAAGGGCATGAAACGTTTTGCTGTTTGGCAAGGGATCGAATTTTGGGATCCTTCGATGGCGGTCAAGGTGGCGTGTCTGATCGCCGCTAGGATTGCCGCTTCATCGATCCTGCTGACGAACCCCAGCATTCGATCCACGCATCGCTGGATGTTGAGCACGACACCCACCTCGAACCCAAACGCCTTGGCAAGATTGTATTGCTGCTATTCAGCGGGAGGATGAAAAAGAAATTATTCTGAACCGCCATTCTCAAGTCCCCTGACAGCAGTGCGGGGAACCTGTACGTCATCAACGCAGACAGGAAGAAAAAATTGCAGACCTGGGCTGGATAAAGCTGCTCCCAAACAACAGATAACCCGACCGGGTTATCGATACTACATATCCGGGTGACACGGTGATAGTTACAGGCATGAACACGGGGTATGGAAGTTCGAGGAGAGACGGCGGCCGTTCTCGAGGTAGCGCAAACGGTGACATTCGATGTCAATGATCACACTACGGAGCCTTCGGTTTTGGTGGAACTGCAGCGCGAAGGAATTGTAACTGTTTTCTCAGCCCCCCCAAGAATTTATGTGGAGAGTACACAACGCATAGAATAATATCTGGCTATCGCTGCGCAGATGGGAAGTAATTACACAAGGATGAAGGTACTGGGCGGACAGCACGTCAACGGTTGGGAGGTCGATATTGCCCTCGGGTGGTGGCCGTGCAAGTACCACCTGAAGTTTGTTACCGTATATGACCGAAAAAAGCACACGACAAAAGTCGGCATTATCGGCCTTTTTTCGCAAAAATAACAAAACCTGGCATTTTGCCAGTTTTTACATGACACAAGCGCCCTTTTGGGACATCCATGATGACACAGCAACAAGGCATTACTAGGGCTTTGACATGATATAATTCGGTAAAATACTATATTTCATGCACATTCTGATAAATAGTTGTAATACTTAAACTACACATACAAAATTCAAGTAAAAACCAATCCAGACAGCACCTAAAAATGATTAAAATTGGGATCTGCAGGTAATAAAAAGGTCATGACAAAAATCGGCATTTTCAGCATCGAGAATGCCAAAACAGGGCATTTTCGAGACATTTAGATGCCTGCATTTTCGAGCAAGCTAGCGAATGCTTTTTTCTGTCATATACGGTAGTTGCGTTCATGCATTGGTTGAACTGAGCCAACGCAACTATTTGAGTCCCAACAGCAAACGCATGATGGTTAAACCCGATCAGAAGAGGGAAAGCGATCAGGGTACCACCCGCTCGAATGACCCAGCGCTGTTGCAGCAATAGTTCATTTGGATTCTTTATTTCCTCTTTCGCAATGGTTTAACGCCCCCATTCACCATATCCATTCTTCACGCAATGTTTTGTACTCATACATGCTCAGCATACATGAGATTTTGTAGGGGGGAGGGGGGTAATCTTTAATAAAGAGTCGTACGCCAACATTGAAATTCATGGGCTGAAAAGGAGCGCGCCGGTAGCAGGGCAGTTCATCTGTATTCCAGGTTTGACGTCGCGTCCTCCCGTTAGAACAGAGTCGCATCAGCACTATCCAGGCATGGGAAGCTTAACGTATTCGTTTGAGTTCATGTTGATGAAGACATGAGTGTTAAGTATCATTGTAATGGCGTGCCATGGACTCGTTAACCGGTTTTGATGGGACTGGGCTCACTAGACAGCCGCTAAGAAGCTAGTTTGAGGTGGTATATCCAAGGTCTTGCCGAATTACTCACGGTCTGTGTAATGGCCCCTAGTTACATAAGTAGGCAGATTAATATAACATAAAGTAGTTAATTCCGTGTACTGGCGGTGAACGTGGTTGGCTGAAGTGGGGAAGTCAGTCATCATTTCAGCTAATCAGATGTTGACCTGTATTTGAGTGGATCACATCAGCCCAGGGTAGCCGCCCTGGCCCTAACACAAAAAAAGTTGATTTTACCCACGCCTGACTGCTTGGTGTCACTCAATTCGAGTCTAAACTTCCTCATTGGTACGTGTAAGCTAGGGACGGGCGCACACCGGGTCCGTTACCGTCTGGCTCCAGACGAGGGGCGTCAGGGCCTTCGTCACGGTTGTCATTTCGGCATTGGTGATAAGCATCTTGATCAGCGGGTCGACATTGCTCTTCAATCTTGCAGATCTCGGCCTAGGCAAACTCGCCCTGACAAACGAAAGTATGGATATCCATGACTCAACAGGTTTTATATGTTCGGAGACTATACTTGGTCTCAGTATACAATTACCCTAGTCCTATACGGAAACACGGATTATACACCGTTTGTAACGGGGTACACGAGAGTGACCCGAAGGGTTACGAAGTGGGTACACACTGTCTAACCTAAATCAGTGAGAGAATCAGTACATGGCTTTAGAGCCACTGATTGTGCATTTGACTTGGGTTCACTATGCTAGATAGTGAACTGGATACATTTACACCGTAGGCGCTTGGCCGCGCTAACGAGAAATACATTCAGTTTGAGATTCACACAGTTAGTTAAGTGTTGACTCTTGGAGTCCATAAGGTGTATGGAGTCGTACGTTCTGGTTAGAACGGACTATCTTAAGCTGAAACTATGTGAGTCTGTTACGTCTTCCTCTGAGGAGAAAGCTACGGCAGCCCCGCTGCTCTTGGTAGCACTTGGTAGCACTTGTAGTCAATCCGACACCTGGGTCTGAATAGGCTGACGCTCTGTGGAGATGGAGCAGTTCGCTCACTTTCCCCCAAACCAGCAGGATGCGCTTAAAAGCTTATGTCCTTGCTGAGCCCGGAGGGCGTGACGCAACTTGCGCCCCGACGCGGTGAATGCGCGTCTCAAGGCGTTTTCAAGCTACGAGAATGCTCTTCTAGAGCACAGCAAGCAGAGGATGGCGACCGCCAGGGCGCCCCAAGCGCCCCCTTCGTCGTCCGACGCGGGAACAAGACCCACAGACCTTCGAAGGCAAGGAGGATCAAAGCTTGATGCTTTGGACCCGTGGGGGTGAAATGGCTATGAGCTCAGCTCTACTCCGGTCGGAGTCGCAATGCAGGGCACTAGCTATCTCGCAACTCGGTGGGCGAGCGAGAGTGGGCACTAACGTCCGGGACGTCGGTCGAGGTGGCCTTCCCGACGTGAGACCAGCTGAAACAGCTATTGTCCCGAGTGTTTGCTCCGCCTAACGAGGCGTATCGCGTGTGTTCACGCTTCCTGGCTACTCGGCAGAGCACGAAGGAGTTAGTGGACTATGTCCAAGAGCTGAGAGCTCTCATTGCAGGAATATCTACTGACCCGTTGCCGGAGGCAGTCACCGTCACGGTGTTCATGGAGGGCCTTCGTCCTGGCAACACCAGGGCGAAGGTGTTCCGAACCCACCCGAGCTTTTATAAAGAGGCTGTGAGCGTCGTATTGAATGTGGAGCACAACTTTAAGTCGTCGAGTCTTGGGTGGAATGCGCCTTACGCTAGCTCGTCGAATGGTCCCGAACCCATGAGCCTCAGCTAAGCTGAAGACGAAGAAGCCGAGCTTCGTGCTGCTGAGCGGCGGCGCGGTATCCGCAGATGCTTCATCTGTGGTGACACCCGTCACCTTCGTGCTGGGTGCCCGCTGCTCCATCAGCGGCAGGCTTCGTCAAGTCGCTCTTCGAGTCCGAGCGAAGGCTCTGGTTCGTCTCGGGGAAGCGACAAGTCCCCGTTGGTGCGGGTCGACCTGCTGGGGAAGAACTAAGTTCTATTGAGGCTCGGCGAGGTGGAGGTCGACAGGCCTTAGCCCCGAAGAAAACCGTACTCTCTAACACGGAACGTGCATGCAAGCCGGGCTTGCTAGGCGTCCAAGCGTTTGTGAAGGGCTTTGCGAAGCCATGGATAATTTTAATCGGCTCGGGAGCGTCGGGTAACTACGTCCGGTATTCTACGATGAACGAAAGTCAGTATTACGCTGAGGCGCTGATAGCACATGGGAGTGACATCATTACTGTCCGTCCCGCGACGAGCACTCGTGCCACGGTGCCTACGGTCCCTGTTGACCTGGGCGTAAAGTTTTTGGATTTCGATAGCGTTGATTGCTATCTGGTCTTTGACCAATATTCGAGATATAATCTCATCCTTGGTATAGCGTGGCTGGAACGCCACGAGCCTTGGATAGATTGGAGGTCGAAGACCCTTCGTGCTACGCACTTCCCTCCTGGCGGAGCATTGGCACGTCATGAACCCACCTCTGCTAGGAAGCAGAAGCGCTTCGGGCCTGGCGGGAGCACTGGACCAAGTCGGTCAATGCGCTGGGCATCGAAGTTTCCGAGTTGGTGGACACTGATTGTGTCGAGAACGAGCGTTTCCAGCGTGGCTCGCGGACGACAGCTGGAGCGGCACGAATTCCGCTGAGCGGGCGTGTGCGTGTGAGGGCGATGCTCTGCTGCGTGCCGGTGAAGGCGCGGTCGACAGGAAGGCGAGTGAATGGGCGTTGCCTGCATCAAGGATGTGGAGCGGCACTAATTCCGCTGAGCGGGCGTGCGTCTGAGGGCGACGCCCTGCTGCGTGCCAGGGACAGCGCGGTCGGCAATATACCGAAGGACAAGGGGCCTGCCCGGATGGAGGTCGTGGAGTGGCACGTAACACACTCAGTGGAGGCTGCATGTCGTGCGACGCTTTGCTGGGTGTCGATAAAGACACTGGAGCTCCCCGGCACTATGGGGGCGCTGAATGCGCGGAGCGGATCGGCGATCCTGAAGGACCCGTCGGATCACTTGTATCAAGTGGTAAAGGATTACCAGGACGTGGTATCGAAGGAGCCGCCCTCGGGGCTACCTCCGGATCGAGGTGTTCGACACGAAATCGATCTCGTTCCGGGAACGAAGTACAGCGTGACGAGGCAGAGGCCCTTACCGAAGGAGCAGTGCGACGTCATTGATGCGTTCTTCCGTGTGATGCACGAGGCGGGTGTGGTGCGTGAGACCAAGTCTCCACACTCTACGCCGACGTTCTGTGTCAGAAAGCCAATTGGCAAGTGGCGTATCGCGCATACTTTTAACAAGCTGAATGCCGCTACCATTTCGGCACAGACGCCGATTCATCGAAAGGATGTTCTTCAGAACAACATGGCAGGGTGTACGATGTACAGTGCGCTCGACTGGGTCGATGAATATTACCAATTGTTCATGATGACGAGCGACATTCCCCTCTCTGCGGTGAGTAATCCGAGCGGCATGCTCTGGGAGTAGTTGGTTATGCCAAAAGGGCTTTCGAACGCGCCAGAGACGTTTAACCGTCTTGTGACGCAACGGTTCTGGCCCCGTCGGGCGTACGCACAAACGTACTTCGATGACATCTTTGTCCAGCGTCGTGCGGAGCACAGGAAGACTGACATAGAGAACTACGTGGAGCACCCCCTTGCTGTACTCTAGTGCAGGCTTCAAAACAAGTTGTACGCCAACATTGACAAATGCATCTTCGGAGCGGAAGAGATCCCAATTCTAGGGTGCTTCATCGGGAAGCGTGGCCCGAGGGCCGACCCGGTCAAGGTCAAGGCCATTATTGACTGGCCGGTTCCCAAGAACCAGAAGGATCTTCGCAAGTGGATTGGCTTGGCCAATTACTTGCACAAGTACAGCAAGAACTACGCTGAGATGGCTGGTCTACTCTCCAATCTCCTGAAGAAGGATGCGGAGTGGTGTTGGGACACCGAGCATCAAGATGCGTTTGCGGCAATTAAGGGCAGTCTCCTTCATGCGCCTATTCTGGCTTTGTCAGACCCCACGCATCCGTTTAGTGTCGTCTGTGACGCCTCGGTCTTTGTCCTCGACTGTGACCTACTGCAAGCTGGCGCCGCGGTGCGCGAGCGTGCGGTGGCCCTCGAATCTCGCCGGCAGAAGGCCGTGGAGAATAACTATCCTGTCCATGACAAAGAGTTACTTGTGATGAAGTACGCGCTCGTCAAGTTCAGGGCCCTCCTGTTGGGCTCTCAGCCGTTCGTGATTTACACGGATCATGTGTCGTTACGCACTGAGACTCAGTCGCCTCACCTCTCGCAAAGGATGGCCCGTTGGATGTCCTTCTTTGCGGAGTACAAGTTCGAGGTGAAGTACAAGCCTGGCAGGCAGAATGTCCCTGCGGACGCGCTGTCGCGCAGGCCGGATTATTAACTGGCTCATGTGTACAAGTGGACGAGCACTTATGTGCGCACGTGCGAGACGTGTCAGCGAGTGAAGTCGTCACCTGATGCCGCAGCGCCGTTGGCGAGTTTGCCTGTCCCTGCAGGCTGCTGGCAATCCATGAGTATTGACTTTGTATTTGGTCTGCCGGCGGATGCGGCGGGCAATACAGGAGTCGTGGTCTTCGTTGACCGACTGAGCAAGATGGCTCACATTGCAGCTGTGCCGGATACCATCGATGGTAAAGGTACAGCAATGCTGTTCTTGGACCGAGTGTTTCGACAACACGGACTCCCTGAGTCGATTGTCTCGGACCGAGACCCCCGCTTCACGGGCAACTTCTGGAGCGCGGTCTTTGCGGTGCTTGGCACCAAGCTGGACATGTCCTCGGCGGACCATTCGCAGACCGATGGTCAGACCGAGCGCGTTAATCGCGTCGTCGAGGACGTGCTCCGCAGCATTTGCGCCGAGACGCCGAAGCGCCATGTTGCCACTCGTTGAGTTTGTGTTGAACAACGCCGTGCACGCCTCAACAGGCTACACGCCGTTCTACGTGAACAGTTTGTCTCATCCCGCGTCCCACTGACGCCGCCACGTGGTGGCCTCGGGCTTGATGGGGGAGGGGGGGGGGTCGATTTAGCTGATCGGCTAGCCGATATCAGCCCAGCTACTGTTCGTAAACAGGTTGACGCTTTCTTGTCGACGCGTCTGAGTGTCTTGCGACATATCCGTGACGCGATGGCTGAGAGCCAAGATAAGCAAAACGAACATGCAGATGCCAGGGGCAGAAGCAATGTTGAAAGTTATGAGGTCGGTGACCTGGTGCTGCTTAATGCTAGAAACCTACCTACAGATGCAGTGTCAGCCGTCTTTAAGACAAAGTTGCTCCCGCGCTTCATCGGACCTTTCAAGGTTGTGGCCAAGAAGGGCCTTGCGTACACGCTCAATCTTCCGAGAAAGATGCGGACGCACCCCGTCTTCTACATGGGCTTGCTCAAGCCGTACCAGGACCCGATGCAGGTGCGGATGGAGGCACCGAGGGTGACCAGGTCACAGGCGCGGAGGTCGCGGTCGTCGAGGACGCAGTCGCAGGCGCCGAAGACGCGACCATCGACGCGGGCACCGCAGGTACAGGCGGAAGGGTCGACGCCGGAGGTGCCGCACGCACAGGGCCCACAGCCGAAGGTGCACAAGAGGCGCAGCAACCGGCGCGCGAGGCGCAGCAACCGGCGCGCGAGGCGCAGCAACCGGCGCGCGAGGCGCAGCAGGCGGGGCCTGCATGCGGGCCAGGAGTTCGATCTGGCCTTTAAGTACAGCCTGATCACGCTGTAGAACCAAGAACTCTCGAGCGTGTCGCTCTTCGCGATCGCGAAAGTAGTTCCCCACCCGTTCAGACGGACGAAGCCCCCCCCAAGGTTCCAAGCCGGTCCCAGACCTCGCGAGGTACACCAGGCCCATCCACCCGCTCCGCGAGCTCGTCGAGACCAGTCGCACAACGTGTCAGACGCGCGTCGATGTCGTGGACGTGGTCCCGAAGGCGGATCGCCTGCTGTCGCGTCTCAAGGTGCTCACCTTTAGTCGCAACGGGCCCCACACCGGTTCTGCTCGATGACCATGGGGATCTGCATTACCATGTGGAGCGCCTCCTGGCAAAGCGGCGGTGCCGGGGTCAAAACCAGTATCTGGTGAAATGGCGAGGGTACCCTCACTCCGACAACTCATGGGAGTTTGAGGTGTCCCTCCGCCAAGACTGCCCAGACGTCGTGAACGCTTTTGATCGGCTTGATCACCAGCGCCCCATGGGATCAAGGCCGGCACGCCGGCCGTCCCGCGCTTCCCGGCAATAAGCTGGTGGGTCAGCCACATTGCTCCGAGGCTGACCCTGAGCCACAGCGCTCACTCCCTTGCGGAGAGGAGCGCCTGGAGTGCTCGAAGGAGCGAAGCGTGCAGCGCTAAACTGGGGCTGCGGTTGGGAGATCGCCGAAAGGCTGCGCATGGCTCGGACCTTCGCGAATGCGAAGCGGAGCTTACGTTCGATACGAACATCCACTTCGCTGAAGCTGGCTGTGACGAGGTCGGTGAAACCTTTTACGCCCAGGTGTATAGCGGTAGCCCAGAAAGGTGTTACGAGTAAACCGTTTTGGGGAGGTAAACTCTAAACGCAGATTTCCTTGAACGCAGGTTCTGGGGAAAATGCGGCCAGGGTGGCGTGGCACCTTATGAATCCCTATCGGTGTCGTTTATCTTCGGGGAGCCTGGATCGATCACCAGGTGAGTTGTCTGTGTGGTTGAAAGCCTTGAGTTCGCCGAGCATAACGTTCACTTGTCTGAACGCACTTCTCCCAAATGGCTGAAGTTCGAAAAGTGGGTGAAGAATCAGGGTTACTACCACGAGTTAGAACCCCAGAAATACACACCACTTTCAGGTAACCAATACAAATGCAGACTTATGCACAAATACACAGCCGCTAGTTGTTCTTAGACCCTCGGCCGGTGGGACGTATACCAGTCAACTAATCTGCGATCAAGGTACTGGTCAACCTTGAACGCACTTTCATACGCGCACCACCCTCAGATAAGGGAAATATACAGACCAAATGCAATCCGATCCTAAACGCAGTCAATCAAACTATTCCCGGGGGCGACTGCTACCGAACCACCCGAGATATCAATCGTTAACATAAAATGGGACACCACCCTCACCTCCATGCAGGGCCCAGCTGGGAAATGGAATACGTGGATCACTTCAGCAGCCGGAGCAAACTGATCCCCACGTAACTGGATTTGAATGTGTGTGGAGAGCTCCGCACTGCCCTTGTCCTTAAAGACAGCGGACCCGATCCCTCGACGACTTGCGCAGTAGGGGGTAAAACGAACTCTCTGATTGTTATCTGCTAGACTATCGCTAGGCTTTGTGTAAAGATATCTCTCTCGTAGCGTTCTTCTGTGTTATTCGCCACGCGTCTGGTGAATATCTTGACTTTAGTATACTGGAACGGTTGAATTAGACACTTTCTACCGGATTCTTCCCCAGCTCTAACCCGTGTCTTTGTGCATGACTGGCTTTTGGGAAACCTTGGCCGCATGCGACCAAGGTTCCCTTGAACCCGCATCCTTGAAACCGGGTTTCAGAGTCGGCAGGCCTGAACGCAGTGCGTCCAAGGTCTGCGGCCAAAGGCAACTTGTGCCCAAGGCTGAAACCATACCCAAGTCATTGTGGCCAAGGGTAGGTTGACTCTTCACTTAGTCGTGGGGCACTTGGCGGGACTTCTTCCGGGTGGTCAGCGGTCTGGACACCATGGACACGACTTCACTGGGGTGGCTGAGCTCCGGGTACACGAATTCTATGTGCGTTCAGGGCGAGGCGGGACACCATACACGATACGTTCGTGCAGGTGTTTTTGACGGCCTCAATGTGTCAACCCGCTTAAGGACGGGGGCGGCCTGGACGGATCGAGTGCATTCAGGGTTTCTCGTCTGAACGCAGACTTCCAGGCCTGAAGGGTCCATCCTAGGCTTGAGCGCACTTCGCTCCGCGGAACACAGCCGATTCTCAGCTCAGATCGTGTCGCTCGGTGCGCAGCCGGGTCCGGGTTCAGTCTTGGCCAATCCGAATGTCGGATTCAGTCGGGTCAGTAGACAGGTGATGACCAGTTGAGGCAAAACCTCGTTCAGTCTCGTCACATGGCTCGGAGAGCTTCCATGGAGCTGAGCTTCCGGCTGTTCTCGCCCAGCGTTCAAACTGAGCGTCGTACTCGATCGAGTCCTCTCTCGGGTTGAGTGCCACCGGGTGCGTCCGCATGGCGGGCACGGACTTTTGCTGGGTTTGCAGCCGAAACCGCTCGCGATACTCCGCGACAGTCGTAGGCTGTGGAGTGAGGAGTCGCTGTCGCAGAGACGTACCCAGTGCGAGCTCCTCCGGAGTACGGGCCGCGGGCCCAATCGGGTCCAGCGCGAGGGACCGCTGGCCGGAAGCCATAGTCGGCAACGCTGGGGTTCAGCAGAGACCACAGTTCAGGGCGCTGGGAGTGCATGGGAGCCGTCTGCGCCGCGACCTGCTCGGACTGAGCTTCTTCCAAGCGGTTGGAGACGACAGGGCCCAGGGGCCCGTCTTCACCACGAGGCGGTGAATATCGTGGCTCAGTGAGCGCGCGCATCTCGTAGAGACCAGAGGAGCGTTGAGGGAACGGATTCGGAGTCCTCAGCGGTGGTCGCGGCTCCACCCTCGGCGGCGCAGCGCGCTCTGCAGGAGGACGGCTCGGCGGGCGCACAGGAGCCGTGAGCGCGGGGCGGTCTGGATCGCGACGGCTCGGAGAGCGAACTGGGACCGGCGCGTCCCATTCACGACGCGTCGGGGATGTGGGTGAAGCGTCGCCGCGACTCGGGGAGCGTCACGTGAGTGGGGACGCATCTCCTCATCTCCTCGGTTTGGAGAACCCTCCATGGACTCGTCCACCTCGCCCTCTTCACCAAAGAGTTCCCTAGGATCCATGATCTGGTGGTTTGGTGCTCGAGGACAGCTGGGGCTTGCGCGCTGCGAGCTGCGCTTCAGGCGTTGCGCCGTGAAGTACTCGGACACCGAGAGCCTGGAAGGCGTCGAGGGTGTGCGCGCGGGCGCTGGCGTTCGCGGAGGTGCGGAGGCACGCAGTGCAGCAGCACGAGAGGGACGAGGTTCCGAGGCGGGTCTCGCGAGGGGCTGTCTGCGGTCGAAAGTCCAAAAGGCTTTATGACTTGAAGTCACGTGAGGGCACGTTGCGCCGAGAAGTTCTCAGACAAGTCCACGCGACGTGGATTGACTTGTTCGAGAAGGAGGCTTGACGGAACAAGACCCGGTGGTTGACCGTTCAGCGTGAACACCCGTGTCCACGGTTTGGTGGGGGAGGGTGTAACGGGGTTACACGAGAGTTACCTGAAGGGTTGCGAAGTGGGTACACACTGTCTAACCTAAATCAGTGAGAGATCCAGCACATGGCTTCAGAGCCACTAATGGTGCATATGACTTGGGTTCACTATGCTAGATAGTGAACCGGATACATTTACACCGTAGGCGGCTTGGCCGCGCTAAAGAGAAATACCGTATAATCGTAGTCCTAAGGGTCACCCCTTAAACAAATTTGCAAATCCTAGGCATCATCATATTAGAGCAAATCACATTTTAATCTTGAACAGTACTGCGATTTAGCTCATCGACCGAGCTCCAAAAGAAGAAGTGAACTTCGTGCGTATCGAGAGTAGCAATGGAGGAGATCGAAAGCTGTGAGCCGGCGCACGACCCTGCAGGTGAATTCGGGGGAGGAGGATACTCAACTGTTTCTTGCTGTCTTGATAACGTACTTACAATCTAGCGGGTGCCGCCGCTCGCACCTGCGTTCCACCAGTATATGTGAAGGACGACTGCCGTTGTTCAGATAGATGATCATGGTCAGGCACGTACAGCGTCCACGCGGGCGTCGAAAATGGTGAAGATATAGGGTCCCGGAATGCCTTATCATTCCTGGCGTCCGCGTGACCGTGCCCATGTACTTATTTAGAGCGGATACGTTGAAGCCGATCATGCTTACATTTTTTAGCTTGTCGAACAACTTGCCTTGGCTGTGTCGACCACGTTGAACACCTCGCAGTACTACGCGCCAATATTGATAAACGAGTTGAACACTTCGTCGACTAGGGGTTGGCCAGGCCAGCCTGATACCGTGCGTCACGGGCACGCCGAGCTCGGCCGGGATAAGGACCTGCTGCCAGGCTCGAAGACCTTAACGTTCTAGGCCTTCCTTCGATCTGCGAGTTTGCTGCCACTCGTAGGCTTGGTCAGCAGCCTACAGGTTTGCGGAACTTGCCGGCCCGCACGCCTGCGTCGACGGTTCGAGCTCCTGTGTCCAGTGGCCCACACTCCTAGTTATACCTCTTTTTAGCACAACAAAAACCTTAAAATAGCGATGCAGTAATTTGCCACCTGTTTCGGAATACACGTCACTCGTTGGCTACTGACTAACTGACCCTTAGAACTATACGACGCTTAGGACTACGCGTATACGGTACATGCGGTTTGAGATTCACACAGTTAAGAGTTAAGGGTTGACTCCTGGAGTCCGTACGGTGTACGGACTCGTACGTTCTGGTTACGGGCTATCTTAAGCTGATACTGTGAGTCGGTTACCACGCAATACGTCTTGCCGAGATCTTCCCGAATCCACCCTCTTTTCTCAATTTAAGTTGGAATTGAAAATCTTTTTCAAAACTGGGGGATTGATTATCAAGGGTGCACGACTATTAGGGAGTTTCAATGTGAGCATCGATGAGGATTATTGTTTGGCAACAATGAGGATTTGCCCTGGCCAAAGATGCGTCTCGGGAGACGCATCGTTTTGGCTGATTCTTCACCGGGCACATTTGTTGCGTCCGTTTATCTCCTCGGATCGATCACCTTGGGAGTGCCCTCATTACCGGGCCGATATACAAAAAGGAAGTGAGGGTCTAATGCACTACGTGTACTCAAACGATAGAGGAAATTCAGGGCGATCTAGCCATGGTTTCAGCAAGCCCATTGAGAGGTTTGGTGCTGAAGAAGAAGAGCGCAAACATCACCATTTTGTCAAGGAGGCCCGGTCGGGAGGCTATGAGTGACACCAGATTTTGAGTGAAGTTTCAAATCTGCCAGGGTGGATTTGCACGCACATAGCCCCGACTAAACTTGATAGAAAAATAATCCTCATTAATGGTTACATTAAAAAACCCTGTTGAGGTCGCAGGACCAATTAGGGTGAAGCTGTAGGGACAGCCAAATTATATACGCACCCAACAAATCAATAGTTTAAACCAATGGTTGTGCTTTTGGTGTCAAACCGCTGCTCACGCTTCGTCTAAAATCGATAGAAATCAGATGCAACAATCAGAATTGTAAAAATATCCGTTGATTTGCAGTGGACGAAAAAGCAATTGTGGTCGGGTCAAAATTATAACGACACTCGATAAGGTGTCGGTAAGATTGGTAGCTAACTTATGGAAGGCCGTTTCTCGGGTAATAAATGAGACCGTGTCAAACAAAAGGGGAACTTGTGTTTTTGGTCCGTTATTTTAAAATAATTCCGAATCGGATCCGTACTTTTCGAATCAAACGTTCATTTCGTTTTTTAAGCCTAGGTACCCTGTATCCAAAGTGTACCCTGTACCTATTTCACATCTATTACCATCGGTACCATGTAGACCAATTGCAAATCTTACGGTCCCTTTTTTCTTAATGCACTTAAAAAGTCATGTTCAATGCTAAAACAATAATTGTTTATGCACAAGATAAGATTTCACTGCTTGCAAACAAGTGATAAAAAGTTTCTTTTATATTTCAGAGAATATAACCAACACACTCTATTTTTGATTATAAACGCTAAAACTAGTTTCAGCGTTACCGTTTTGCGCTATACTACAAGTAAATACATTAAACGCGTTGAATTACGTATAAGCATGCCAGAAAACTGCATTTAACATTCGTACATGAATATGTAGACTGGTAAAAGTAGTGTACAAGAATAAGATTTTTTAATGAAGAAATCGTTATTGTTGTAGTCCTACGTTTTGACGTATTCATTTCTTAAACGACTGTGTTAAGTGTTTACTTTATATAATAAAGCATTTTCTACAGTGGAAATATACTTAATATTTCATGTCTCGTGGTACAACTTTAGAACAGGGAAGAGTTTGATAACAGGATCCACTTTGGGTACGCTTTTTAATTCTAATGTATATCATAAAAACGTTCGGTTCGAACAAAATGGACCCGATTCGGAATTATTTTAAAATAACGGACCCAAAACACAACTTCCCCCAAACAAAATCATGCTTACGAACCATTAGGGGTGTCAGAATTGACAAAAATCACTCCGAAATCGCATATTATTTGGGTGGCAAATAACGTGTTATTTCCGGGTTTGGTCGAGGGCGTCTCAGAATTCATGGGGGTACGACTAGTGATTCTTCGAGTATGCCCAAGACCAGCGGCCGCCAGATGGTCATTGCCGAGGTGATCGACCTCCTCTCCCTTGCGGTCCTCGAAGATGAGCTTGACGAAGACGCTGGAGGCTCCTCTCCGTTTGATGACTGGGCCGAGTGCTTTTCGGTGGAGTCGACGGTAGATGAGCTGCACGAGATTCTTCTACAGCTACCGTCTCGACGGTATATGACTGCAAGAGTTAGCCAAGAAGCCACGAGTTCGCGAGGCAGTACTTCCTTAAACCTCGACGATGATGACTTTCGATAGCTGACTCGCACTACCAGGGAGTCGTTTGAGCTCATCTCCAACAAGATTAAGGACCACCGCGTGTTTCAGAATAACAGCGACCACCCTCAAGTCCCAATATGGCTGCGGCTAGCGGTCACACTCGATCGTCTAGGTACGACTGCAAATGGGTCGTCATTGGGCCGTACGACGAAGATCTGAGGAGTTGGCACGGGTACGCTAGACGTCTTTACGGCTCGCATTACGATTGCGTTGATCGACATGTCCGATGAATACATCAAGTGGCCGAGTCCAGACGAGCGAAGCCAAACAGCGCGTCGAATGAGGCGAGAAGGCTTCCCGGGGTGCGTCGGGTTTATTGACGGGACAACGTTCCCTTTTGTGCAGAAGCCAGGGGTTGATGGCCAGTGCTTTTGTAATAGAAAGCATCGGTACAGCTTAAATGGGCAAGTTGTTTGTGATGTCCACCGTCGCATCATCGCATTCTACAGCGGATGGCCCGGTTCATGTGCTGATAGCACTGTGTATCGCGAGATGGCGTTGCCCAATTACGGCTACAAGCGCCAGTTCTTTAGCGAAGGCTAGTACTTGTTGGCCGACTCGGCCTATCCTGCGGACAAGACCTACAACGCGTTGGTTCCGACGTACAAGAAAAATTAAGCCGGCACTGACAACGAGGCCTTTAACATGTGCGGGTTGTCAATGAGCACACTATTGCCGTTCTCAAGAGTCGATGGTCGTCCCTGAGAGAGCCGCGAGTCCAGATCAAGATAAAAGGAGATATCGAGCGAGTGCTGCGCTGGATAAATGCCTGTGTAGTGCTGCACAACCTGCTGATCGATATCGCAGATGACTGGAGTTCGTCTGGAGAAGAATCGTCAAGTTCTGATGAAGACGACCTGGAATGGGATGACGACGACACGTTTCCATTCCGCGGCAGACTGAAAGCGCATTCCCTGACACGGGGTCGCGAGGAGGGAGTTATCCAATGGTATCGAGGCAAGTAGGAATAAGGGTTTCTTCTCTACCTAACACAATCGTAGTAGATGAGATCAGCAGTAGCCATGTATACGTTTTTATTGATGGTGTTGCACGACAAGCAACGGAAAACCTTACGCAAAAATAAATAAATAGCAATGCATCAAAACGATCCCGAATCATCCAGCGCTACTAACTCTCCAAACCCAGCGCAAGCGGGTCCGTCGGTCGCCCTAAACTTGGTTATCTTAAACTTGAAGAAGCTCCTTAATCTCGCTCGGCGTCTTGCCTTGGATGATCAGTGCATAGAAGACTTGGTGCCGCTCCGTTGCTTTGCGTGCCTTCGCTTCCTCTTCGCATCTGTCACAATCTATCTGCAGCTGTTGCAGCATGGCCGACTTTTTCTCGGTCCACTTCTTCTTGTTGAACTTAAGCTGCTCGCGGAGATAGTCCTGCTGCACCTCCTGCTTCTTCAGGCTGGCTTCCAGGTGGGCTTCTGCAAGGGACACGTTTTTCTGGTGCGCCGAAGTTCTTGTCTTCTTAGATCCGTTCTTTTTTGCCGTCGTGCCGGACTCGCAGGGCTTCCGCTTAGTGCAGGATCGTTTGGTCATAGTCGTCCGGCGGCTTGAAGCTTGTTCAGAACCGCATTTGTCAAACCCATCCCGGTCTAGCGGAGACTCATA
This sequence comes from Phytophthora sojae, assembly GCF_000149755.1. Classification (NCBI taxonomy): domain Eukaryota; phylum Oomycota; class Peronosporomycetes; order Peronosporales; family Peronosporaceae; genus Phytophthora; species Phytophthora sojae. The sequence continues at coordinate 5,115,884 of NW_009258119.1, forward strand.
TCGAGAGTTTCTCTGAACTTCGTGATGTATGTCCTCCAACGGCTCTGGAGTTGTGCTCCCCCTAGGTGCGGCGTCCCTCGTGCGTGGATTTGAGGAATAAATGTTCAGCCCATGTCTTGGAACACCGAGAGCTTGCTTTGCTTGGGTGGGCCCCCGACTTTGGGTTTCTTGTCTGTCCCATAGATGGCCTTGAAGTTGTCTTCCTTTGAAATCCAGTCCACGAGTATCTTGTAGTCAGCCGCAGTTTGATGAACCTTGGAGCCATCAGCTGCGCCTTTGTGATTCCCTGCCATCCCTTGTACGGCGTTAGCACTGTAAACAGCTTAGCAGAAGCAAAAACACGTACTGTTAGCGTGAGGCGACCGCCCCTTTGTGTTGGCGCCCGGGGCCTTGACGAGGGGCAGAGTGCTTTAAGCCACGAGGAGTGTGTCGGGAAGGGGGGATAGAGAGAGCGGTACCAAGTCTTTTGATGATGCTGTCACTGCAAGGGTAGGCGACGCCAGGCCCTTTTGCGATTTTTCCTCTTCAGTGAGAAAAAGAAGAGTGAGAGGGCGCGCCCTTTGGCGGATCGCACCACCTCGTCAAATGCACGTTTCATTTGGAAATCACCCACCTCCAGAGGTGGAGATTTCAAAATGGCGGGAAATGGAATGCTATTTCGGCGCAAAATAACATACTATATTGTGACGAAATCGCAAGTCAAGTTTGACAATTCTGACACCCACTATTTGGAGGTTTTGAGATAATCGCGTTTGAATTCGACTAATCAAATTTCGTACCTAACCGGACATCAAAAATTAAAAAGTTAAAATTACTCGTAGAAAGCGGAAAACACTGCAATTAGCTTGCTGTTAGCAGGACCTTTCCGGTAATGTACAGCACGAAAATAAATTCGTAGTTCATATAATGAACTACCGGTAAATTGACTAACCCCAGTCGGGGAGGACAAAATCGTTTTTAACTTGATTTCAGAAAACAGTTACCACAATTTTAGTCCTAGACGGACCGCTAGGACGGACGGTATACTGTCCCGTGAATTTCGGAGTTGACCCACCATTTTTCTTGTTTGTCCTAGCAAAGTGCCCGACTGGGGTTAACTGTAAGCAACTCGAAACGTATTTTTAGGTGCGCAAGTGTGTGAAAACTAGTGGTAGGTAACTCGGTTTCTAAGATTCAGTGGAGACACTTAGCATTTGTATGCTAGTAGTAGTAGAAGCGATGTGTTTGAAACCCCCTATCAGGGGGTTTCAAAGTAGGATTTTGCCAAACATTGCCCTGAAGACATGAAAATTTCCAGACTTCCTGATTGGCTGTTTCAAAAGTTACTTTGAACCCCCTTTTCCCGAGCTCGACAAGTCAGCAAGCAAACATAAGCCCCGAAGCGGCTGTGCAGTTCCGCCAAGTGTACGAAGGTCAAGTCGAGCACCTGCAACCAGGCCAAGTGCAAGTCCACAACAGTACAAGACGAGCGACGTTGTCTAGGGTAAGTACAAATGCACTGGCGTCGTGATTCAGGCCAACAGGAGACACGAGCGCGTCGAGGGCAAGTACGCGTGGCAACACATAAAGCAGAAGAAGGTCAAGGTCAGCAACAGCAGCTTCTGCATCAAGTCTAGCACCAGCCGTGAGGCTTGGACCAAGCTCAGCGGCCGGACGGATATTGGCTGCACCAGCGCGGCGTGCCATCTTTCACGCAGCCAACGCGCATTGGTGTGTGCTTGACGCTATGGGCGCTAGCGCTGGAGCCGCAGTTGGCGCCTTCGCGGGGCGCGCGCTACTGGCGGAATAGGCCTTTGAGATGGCTAGATTAGTCGTCGCAATAGGCTCTTAGGTCGTTTGGACTCGATTTTGGCGTCAGTAAAACATGACATAACGGCAAAACCGCAGCGCGATCTGATTGGCTGAAAAGCTGTTTATGTTCTTGTGTCTATAGGCTCAGCCCAACTTTGAAACCCCCTAATGTGGAGAGGCCTAGAAATGTACTTAAGTATGTTGAGTCTGTAGTAGTATTTTCCAAGCTGCCACTCGCACCTTTCGTTTCATTCATACAAAGCAAGACAATCTACTTCTCTGTCCCACGAATTTATGGGTATTTGAATTTGGTGTACACAACACTAACGTGTTAATACCATCGTATTGGTCAAAATTAATCGAGGTTAAACTTAATATTTCGATTGTAAAATGGATGGTTACAGACGCTAATTTGCTACCACAACTCCATTTGCTCCGAAGCTGTCAAGTACCAGTCCGACGCCCTTCATCATGCCTCGCACAACCGGCGCCACGGCCATCTCGCCCGAGACTCGTGTTGCGGTGGCGGTTTTCCTTACTACTCTTAGTAGGGAAGGCCGCCTCCGCCATGGCACAATTGCCCGCGCCAAGCAGCTCTTTAGGCTGAGTCGCACGGCGATCAAAGGGATTTGGAGCCTCCGTGACGACCCAGCCGCGCTGGTCATGCCTCGCAAGGCGTACCCCCCTCGCGCAACCCGGCTCAGCGCCGAGGAAGTTGCCGAGCGCGTCGCGGCAGTGCCGCTCTGTCAGCGGCAGACGCTGCGCGCTTTAGAAGCTGCCTCAGGAATCCCAAGATCGACACTACAGCGGCATTTGAATCGCAAGGTACAACGCCGCTTCATTTGCAGGGTCAAGCCAGCGCTCTCGGACTCGCATAAGCTGGAGAGGTTGACGTGGGCTCTGGCACACGTACATCGCCCGATTGGTACGCATTCTTTTGTATTTATCCTAATTAATGGAAATGTTTAAAAACTAATTTATTCCATTAGGTCGGAATTTGTATCGTTTTCATTCTATGTATGATGTAGTTCATATTGATGAAAAATGGTTAAATATGTACAAGACTTCATCGCTACTCAAGGATAAAGTGTTTCCAGCAATCCGTGAAAAATGACCGGGTAAGTTTTTTTTCTAGGGGTATTTGACTTGGATATTATTAACGACTTGTATGATTTATTTTAGGTCGGAAAACTACGGTTGTAAGAGTGCAACAAGACAACGCTGGGCCCCATGTAGACGAAAACCACGGCGAGGTGGTGGATGCTGGACGCGAACAAGGCTGGAAGATAAACATGGTTTGCCAACCGCCTCGTTCCCCCGATTGTATTTTGGATTTGGGTATTTTTAATTGTATCCAGTCTATCCAGTACCGGCAGCCTACGAACCAGATCGACGGTCTTATTGACGCAGTAGAGAGTGCCTTTGATAGTGTTCAATATCAGACCATCGAAAAATGCTTCCTCACCTTACAAAAGGTGATGGAATGCATTATCATTGACGAGGGGGGAAACAATTTCAAACTCCCTCGCCTGCGCAAGGTGCTCAACGGTGGTGTTAATACCTCCATGACTGTGGCATGTGACGTTGTCGAAAATGGCTACAAAGTTCTCACGTCACAGATTCTTAATCAATAAACATCTGGTTTCGAATATTTCCTAATCTGTGTGAGTTTATTGGTAAATCCGTATTTAAATCTGTACTGAATGGTGATTGGCTGTAATACCACTTGATATGATGCATTTCGTTCTAACGAGGAATAGAACCTCAGCTTATTCAAAGCTCAATTATTGTGCTTTGCACGAACTTTGGCATGCGATTAAGGGCTCTAAACCAACGAGCAAATCCTTCCCGGTGATCATATCTCGCAGCCTAACTCTAAGTTAAAGTTAAGCTAATCAACTGCCAGTACCAAGCACAACGCAGAGCAAGGACGGAGCGGTTGCCACTGCAAGAATAAATCGGTTGTCGCTGCAAGAAAACAAACTGATAAGGTCCCCGATAGAATGGCGCCAACTCCTTGCGTAATAGTAAGCACCGATTTCGGCGGGGACGTTTTCTTTCGCTCTCTTCGTCGTGGCCTTGCGCGTTAAACCAAGCTCGAATTTCAGAGCACGACATATAGTAGCAGTATAAAATTGCTACTAAGAAATGTTTGGTAGTGCAGGAAACGCTGACTTTAAAGCTGCTTGCAGCTCCTCGATATAAAAACAGGAATGTTCTTCAATATTGTAGACGTAGTTTAATGCGATAGATCGCCAACGCATGTTAATCATCGGCTAGAAAGCAATCAAACAAAGCGAGCGAGTTAGAATTAGAATGTCAGGGCCGTAGTATTGTCGGATTTACTCCAGCCATTCAACGAAAGTGAGCATAACTCAACGTTAACTCGTTGTCTTAGCAGCTATTCTATCTTAAATCGACGAGTTAGCCTCCTAACTCAATGATGGGCTAATCACCGTGATTTGCTAAAACAACGAATTACGTCGTTGTTTAGACAGAGAGCATGCAAGGCACAATACTAGTCTTGGGCGTATTTTCAGGTAGATTTGCTTTGTCGCCAGTGGCTTTACATCATAATCGATGCTCTGTAAAAGTCCGGTTAATTATCGCTAAATATGAGCAGAGTTACGACATAAAATGGTTTTGACATCGAATTCGGGCCCGCGAGCCCGTTGTTATTTGATCAGTCACTCATGTTAACAAACTTTAAAAAATACACGGGAACGCGCAACAGCATAAGCTTTACGGCAAGGGTGCGTCTCTAAATTCGATGTGTGCGCTAAGTAACAACGGAAAATGCTAACTACCCATAAATTCGTGGGACAGAGAAGTAAAAAGCAAAATGTCATGACTCGGTCATGACGCAGTGACCTGATATCCGGGGATAACAGCCGCTTTTTTGCGTGTTACCTCGAGATACCAGTTGGTGGGTCATGACCCAAATACTACGATTTGATTGGCAGTATTAATTACAAATTTGGGGCGAACCTTCTCCGAGCGCCATTAACACATCTCATGGTTGCCATTGCCCGTCGCTCGTACCCCGTGCCGTCGGGCATCTTGGCGCTCGAGTGCCCGCGTCTGCCCACCCTGCCTGTCGAGCACCCTGCCCGCCGAGCACGCTGCCTGCCGAGCACGCGTCGGTACGTACTGTTGGTCGTCGTGAACATGGTCATCGTACACACGACGCCGCTAATTGTGACTCTGTGGTGGTGGCTCTAGTAGCAGGTCATGCACATCTAGGGCAGCTACTACGATATTTGGAGCACTACAACGCCTACAGGGTGACGCTGAGCCTCGTCGTCAGCATGACGGTACCTTTGTGAGGATCCCCTTCTTCCTGTTGCTCAAGACGTGCTGTGCGCAGCGGCACGATCTGGGTATGGCCATCGAGCACTGCAGCTCTGTTGGCATCTTCATACCCGACCAGTCGAGCAACCGCACTATGGAGCTACAAGACGCGTGTTGAAGGCAGCGATATGTGCGCGCTCATCATCGCTTTCATATCGGGACTGAAACGAGTTATGGCAACTAATTTAATGATGTAAATGTTGGTATTGCAGTTCAGATAATGAGGTCAATTAGACTGTCGAATGCATTACACTGATGATGTAAGTCATCGTGCTGTTTGCTGCGAAGCCATTTTGAATAACTGTCGATGCTCTTGTTCCCCCTCTCAGTATCAGCTCTTTCAATCGCATCGTCGACATAGAGACCGCCATTCACGAAGCTACGTACGTGATTGATGACACATCGACGCCTGGAAAAGAATTTCGCTTCTTTTGATGACGCTCTCCATTTTGTGCCAAATGTTTCCTCCAGGTATTCGATCGAAGGCTGACTAGCCAGGCCATGGTGCCACTCTGTCCAAAGCTCTCGTACGGTTGAAACTCGTCGGCTCATGTTGTACTGGGGAACTGTGACTGGTTCTAACTGAGGTGAATGTTGCTGTAGCGTCGCGTTTACCGAGGTTGACACAGGAGTGCTGTCACGTAGAGGAAGCTGGCTTGGATCAGCTCCAGCTGCGTTGTTAGATAAGGGAAGAAGTCGGTAAAGGACGTCACCGTGGAGAAATGAAGCAAGCTGATCTTGGGATTGCTTCACCATGTCAACGAGAGCCAAGTGCTGAGATTCTAACCGCTGCATAGTTGCTGCGTGCTGCGTACTAATTTGTTGCTACAGGACTGGCATGGCAAGCTGAAGCTGCATTTCCACCGGGTGCTGCGTCGCCTGAGCGCTAGCAAGTGCTTGAGCGCGGAATTGTTGAAACGGTCCACCGAAGATCGGATGGCGGCGAAGTCGAGCAGGAAGGACGTCAACTAAAATGCAGCGTCTTGAAGCAACACGGTGCGTAAGAATTCCAACAATTCAATGAACCCTCGAGCGGCGAGGTTGCATTCCCACTCACCATCTAATAGCTTCTGTTTGTTACTTTCAAGCCCAGGGAAAATCTGTTGCTTGAGGCCATTGGGTGGGTCCACAATGGCGCGTTCCAAATAATAAAGACGTGCGCGTGGGGGGGTGTCCTGACAGAGCACGAATCGCTTCTCGCGCCAGAGGAGCGGAATATACTGCTTCCACGGTGTAAAGGCCCCATCGGCCATGTCGGCGAGTTTGGGAGATGTCGACATCACCGCCTTCCAGTTGTCGTACGCCCTGTTGGCGGTTGATATGAGTCTTTTTATTGAACGTAAGGCCGAGGTGATCAAAAACAGTCTCGTAGCTTTTCTTGTGAGTGTTGTAGGATATAGTTTAATTTCGATCTCGGCCACTTAGGAACTTGATGTCATACCAGTCCTCCGATCTCCGAAAGGAGGGAAATGGTTCACTATTGAGATGAAAGCGCTCAAACAAGTAGAAAGCAACCGCTCCAACAGGGCATAAATGAACAGCCTTATTGCGCATGAAGCCGACATGCTGACGTTTTCCAAACGTATTCGTTTTCCCATGTTGGATTAGCAGGACCAACGAAATGCACTGCTGAAAACCCTCCTTGTCAAGTTCCTGGGAAAACATATCAGCCAGCTCCAGATCACGAATGTGTTCGCCTCGTAGTAAGCCAAAATGCGATGCCAAAAACGCAGCCCTCCCCATGAGATCATCCAAAACGAAAAAAGTATCACGAATCTGAGTGAATTGAGCCTCGGACTGATAGCCGTCCAGCAGCGATCCCACGCCGCGATCTGTGTAGTTTTTCTTTCGTGTCGACGTAGGTTCTGCCTGGACAGTCGACAACAGTTGCTTCACCTTATACGTGCGAGGATGATCGTTAGCGTTCATCTTGTTGGCGACCTGATGATTGTATAGGTCTACAATAGCGTTGACGTAGCCGTACACCGTTGAGGCGCCAATGACTTTACCCTTCTTCTTCTTCGACTCTCTGCCTACGACTTGGGTGTCCAAAAAGAGATGAAGCTTGCTACCAGTGACCGTAACACCATCGCTAAATCCCATCGATTGGCTCCACTCTGCAAACTCCTTTTGATAGCCCTCGTACTTCCGTTTTGTATTAATTGGTCGACTGTCGATAGCCTTCTGAAGGGTGGCTTGCTCTCGCTCTTCCATGAGCATTTGAAGTGCACTATCATTTTGACGTGAAAGGCGTGCTTCCTGCCGAACAGGGGTCTGTGTCTCGCGCCGTGCTGTCACTGAAGATGCTGCAGCATAAGCGCGGATGGAGATACCTGCCTTCTTCTTCTTCGCCATGGTGCTCTTGTGAAAATGTGGTTTCGATACCAAAAATAAATATTGCGTTTAGGTCACAAGTGTGATAATGACTCGGGTCCGGACCCATCCTAAGAAGCGCTGTCCGTCCGTCACAAAATCGTCACGTTTATTCACTAAGTACGATTCCTACTAATTCCGATTAGCTGCCGAGCGCACCTCCATCTCCGAAGGCGACCCCCTCATACGATATTGCGGGGCCGCAGGACCCGCCCCGGCCTCTGTAGTACTAACCTAACATTGAGAGTAGTGCAGCGAGCCGACGAGGCGAGCGGAACGGGTCCGCCCTGCCGTAGCGAAACGTAGGCAGTCTGCTCCAATAGCGGAGCGAGCATAGCGAGTGAAGCGCCAACTAACTAAAAATCCCCGCCGCGTAGCGGCGGCGCTCGGCTAGTATAATCAAGCAGATGATACTCATTAAGTATCGCTTGTGATCACTCGAAAAATTACGACTGCATCGTAGTGGGAGCGCAAAGGGTTTAAATTAAATATGCGCAAACGACAAAAAACTTGGCTTCCTGCTGCTGCGGGGTCTAGCGCTTCTTGCTAGCTACTTGCAGAGTTTGGTCGAGCGAAGAAGCGCAACTTAGCGTTGGACCAGCTGAGCTGAATTGAAGTGAACTGCGCGAGACGTGCTGCCTTGTTATGCACATGGCAGATAGGTGGGCTTTCTCGACAGCGCCAGCAGCACCATCAGCAACGCTTGGCTTCTCGATCGGTAGACGACTGACTTGGTTACGAAGACGATATCTTGGTGAGGCGGTAGAAGACGTACTTGTCCTGGAAAGTAGAGACGGCCGTAGCGATCGGCTCGATCAGACCCTCGTCCAGGAGCGCCTGACCGATAAGCACGGCGTCGATAAGAGAGGAGGCGATGCGCATCTCTCGCATCACGTTGACCGCTTCCGCGCCCAAGAAGCAGCCCACGAAGCCCTTGTAGAACAAAAGTTTGTTCTTGCGTTCGAAAACTTTGTGCAGCACCTTGGCCAGAACCTGCAAGGCCTCTTCAGTCACGAGTGCGTGGACTTCATCCGTGGCTGTAGCAAAGTCGTACTCAACCATGTCCGATGACTCATTCGACAGCACGGATTCTCGGTAGTTGTTGGCGTTGATAGACGTACGTCTCCGCGTAGCCGAGTCCGAGGCGAAAGCTTCCGACGTGTCGTCATAATCCAGCACCTTGGTGAATCGGTAGAAGTTGTCCTTGGAGTTGTGGAGCTGGTCGTCGGTGCGGGACACGTGTTCAATAAACCCAAGTCGCACCAACACGTTTCCATATCTCGTAGCTGTCTGGTGGTCCTCAGCAAAGCCACTGATCAGCATCTCGCGGACGGCGTCTCCTCCCGTAAAGGCCTCCTTGTAGAAGTTAAACCTCGAGTGTCGGGTCTTGACTTCCAGCGCCGAATTGAGGAAGCGGCACAGTGACTGGAAGAATTCCTTGGGCAGTCCCTCGTGGAACGAAATATTGATACTCTTGAGTCTGTCCAGTCGCGCCTCCTTCAAAGGTGCCAAGTCTTCGACGGTTGAGATGGAGCTGGCGATGGAGTGGCTGGTAGGGTCGTCATTAAACGTGTCTCCGTCTTCAACCTCCTCCAAGTCGTGATCGTGCTGGTCATCGGTGCCTGACCTCTTTGAGTCCATCAAGTCCTCTCGTTCCCTGTCCACGTCGTGCTCGCCGTCATCGTCCACCGAGCCCGACGAATGGGTGGTGGAGTTCGTGGACCTGTCCGTCCCTAGCGGGTCCTCCGAGAGAGATGACGCCTCTGTGCTGCGGTAACTCGAGGCGGGCGTGGACCGGCCAGCGTGCTCCCCTCCTAGCTCTGCGATGCTGGAGCTGACGCGCGAGGGGCGCGACGGCCGCTGTGCCTTCTTCTCGAACTGCTTAAAGTCCACGAGGTCCTCCATGGACTCGCGGATGCTCACGATCTTGTCCAGCGCCTGCGTGGTGCGCGCCAGCAGCGCGCGGATCTCGTCCTGCGACGTGCGGCGGCTGCGGATCATGTTCTGGAAGCTGTCGTCGCGCGCCAGCATCGGGGGCGGCGAGGGGGCGGGCGGCAGTCCCGCCATGGCCTTGATGGGCTCGAGCTTGGGGGCGTCCGCGTGCAGCGGCGACGGCGACGGCGACAGCGACGGCGGCGGCTTGGGCGCCGGGGGGAGCTTGGGGTCGTGCTGGAGCTGCTGTTCGCCGCGGGACGAGGCACGAGAGAACTTGCGCATATGGACGACGAGGCGAGGGCTCCGCAGCCGCGAGACCGTCCTCGGCAATGGAGCGATTGACACTGAGGAGAGTGGCAAAAGGACTGGCTTTCTACGAGCCAGAAAAACCTGCGGTAATCTATATACGAATACATCGGTTTACCAGATGGAATCGTTATAAAGAGGTGATTTGAAATTGGTTTGTATTAGATTATTATAACGGTTCTCAACAATAATATCGAAGTAAAGAACTAGGATGGCGTCTCGTAAGGAGCCACGATTTGGTTCTCAGGGGAGACCAGAAGGATCAGAGAGGAAGGGCAAAGGGCACAGGGCGTAGAGCGCCCAGACGATCGGCGATAAACGCTGCGGCCGCTGCGCGAGTGGACAGCTAGCTGTCTGCTGAGCCTCGACTTCCCGATGCAAGAGAGAAGCTGGTGTGGCGGCACCGTGCAAGGCCGCGAGCCGCCATCAACTGTCGTCAATTGACTCGCTCGTCTTGTCTGCGCAGGTGTGTGATCCTTCCGCCCTCGGCTCGAGTGTCTCGAGACGGTTGAGTTTCCCTTTTGGGGCAGGCAACACCGCAGCTTTCATCATGCAAATATCCTACAACGCACCACTCGTATTTTTCGATGCGCGAACCGCGATGCGTTCTGCAATGCAGCACGCACGTTACCGCCGGATTCCACTTCAGCTCTGAAGTTCAGACTCGGCAATGCAGGCTTGGTGTGGCTCCCATACACAGGCGCGCTAGCAACGCAAGTTGTAAGCAGAAAATCCAGCCGAAGCCAGCGCCAAGGCCGTGTTTGGTCGTGGCAGCATTTCTTGTTGGGTTTGGCTTTGGCTTTGTTGAGCCCGAACGTGGAGGAGGAAACGTCCGTCGCTGGTTTCACGGGAAATGAGCTGCCGCCAGTTCAGTGAGTCAATGTGTAACAGGTGCTGAAGCCGCAGCACTTGGTGGGTGGGTGTGGATGTCGCCCGCTCGCTCGAAGCAACAAGTCGGTGCAACTCATGGTCGACTGGCGGAAAGGCCAGCCCAAACCACCGAATTTATCATGCCCAATCTAGTGTTTTTCAAACCAAAACCCAAAATACCCTCAGCCAATCACAGTGCGTGATAACGTTCTCGGAATGTAGCCATGTCGGGAATCGGCGCCATCTATGCGCAACCACCGCCGGCACTCTCCTCACCAACGCTCGAGTTCATCCGCTAGACCTCCTCTGTCCAGGCCTCTGCCAACGCATCTCTGCTGCCAGCCCTCGCACTTCAACCCTTTTGATCGCACCGTAATCAGGTCCTTGAAGTTGCCGACCATCACTCTCGCCGTCTTCTCCGCAGTCTGGGATACTCCTCGGCATTGCAGCAACAGCCCACTCAAGCCAAATGACGTCCGAGCACACGGCCGTCGCCATCTCCGAGGACGGTGGCGCCGGCGAGCGCCTGCGCATCGGCGCCGCCATGTTCGACATCACGGGCCCCGCCGCCGAGGCCGGCATGTTCGGCTACGCCAAGGTGGGGCAGCTCACCTCGGGCATCCACATGCGACTGCGCGCTCGAGCCTTCGCCTTCCACGACCCCGAGTCCGGCAACCACTCGGCGTTTGTATGCGCCGAGCTCGGCCTCGTGTCCGAGTGGGTCACGCAGACGGTCGTGGCGCGGCTCGAGACGCACCCGGAGCTGCCGCGGGGCGCGTACAGCCGCCAGAACGTCATGATCAGCGCCACCCACACGCACTGCTCGCCCGGCGGTCTGTCGCACTACTTCATCTACAGCGTCCACCCGCCGCTGCACGGCGCCGACAGACAGAACTTCGAGTGTGTCGTCTCCGGCATAGTGGAGGCGGTAGTGAGAGCGCACAGGAACCTCCAGCCAGCGGTGATCAGAGTAGCCACAGGAATCTGTCTTGGGGCATCGGTGAACCGGTCCACAGACGCCTACATGGCCAACCCAGAGCACGAACGAGCTCAGTATGAGCACGACACGGACAAGACCATGACGCTGTGGAGGTTCGACGCTCTGGACGGGTACCCCATTGGGATGATCAACTGGTTCGCGGTGCATCCCACGAGTATGGGCAACTGGTACACGCTGATCACGGGGGATAATAAAGGATACGCGGCCTACGAGTTCGAGCGTGAGCAGGGCACTAAGCACTTGATGGACCGCCCCAGAGCGTTCGTCGCGGCGTTCGCTCAGAGTAACGAAGGAGATGTGAGCCCCAATATTTGTGGACCGAGGAACCCGTGCACGGAACACAAGGACTTTGAGCGGATGGTGACAGTTGCGAATGCGCAGCTTGACTGCGCCAGGAAATTGTATGCTGAAGCGTTGGAGACGCCCGCGATTGCGGGTGGTATCAAGTTCGCGCATCAATACGTGGATTACTGCAGTATTCAGCTCCAGAAACGCTGGCAATTGAACGCCGAGTGCCCCACATCAACGTCATCAGGATGTATTGGGGTATCGATGGTCAGTGGCACTGAGTTCGACGGACGAGGCGTGCCTGCAGTCAAAGAAGGGATCCGGTGGGGAACGTACCCGAAGTGGACAACGCTGCCGGAACTCCAGTCGCTGCAGAAGGAGAAGCCGATCATCTTCCCTACAGCGCGCTACGGCATGTCCCCGAAAGTACTGCCGCTGCAAATGTTTTCCATCGCTGACTGCCTGCACATCGCAGCAGTTCCGTTCGAGATGACTACAATGGCTGGGAGGCGCCTACGAGCTTCGTTGGCTTTATCGCTTCACGAGTTGCTGCCTGGCATCAAGAGCATCCACGAGCCGGTGATCGCTGGACTTAGTAACGCTTACTGCGGCTACATGACAACGCGAGAGGAATACGCCGTACAGAGATACGAAGGTGCTTCAACACACTTCGGACCCAACCAGCTCGTTGCTACGTGTCAGCAATTCGAATTGCTCGCGACGGCCATGCACGACAAGCCTTCAAACAAGTCAGAAGAGCAGACACTTGCCGTGGATGGTAGTTTACCGCCCCCAAGCATCAAGGGGATGGGGGTGCTAGACTACAATATCCCAGTGATTCACGACGGCGTGTTGGCTGGCGTGTCATTTGGTACTGTGGTTGCTGGCTTTGATGCCTTGAACGCGTATGGATGGGGATCCACGGTGAAAGTGTGTTTCCACGCAGCTCACCCAAAGAATAATCTGCGAACTCAAGGCACATTTTTAGAGGTGCAGCGGTGGATGTCGGACAGCAGTCGCGGTGACTCTGGAGGGGTCTGGGTTATCCATGCCGACGACGGTGACACCAACACCACTTTCAAATGGGAGCGACAGGGTACCTTCCGATCCGTGGTAACCATCGAGTGGCTCATTCCTGAAACCACACCCAAGGGAAAATATCGTATCAAAGTGAATGGTGACTGCAAACACTTCGTCTGGAGAACCGTCACCCCGTATTCGGGCGTGTCGTCGGCGTTCCAGGTTGTTGGTCCCGGTGCACCTGCCTAACAACACTTGAAAAGCCGAATGCATTGCACGTTTAGATTTTGGAGATCAGTGCCATCATCGATGCACGGGTTTTTCATTTGCAGAGAATAATAGTGCAGCAGATCCCGCAGATGAAGCGTGGTGAACACTGATGTTTCAGCTTGTGTTTCCCTCGAAATAGTCGGCAGGAGCACCATGCACAAATAGCACCTGGACATGAAACGCCTCCGCGGGGGCTCGCGAAGTTATAGCGACGCGTTCAATCGCTTTGGCTGGGAGCGTGGCGAATCGTTGTTGCTGAGTGAGCAGTAAGCTGAACAGGACTTTGGCGTCGGGATGGAAGAACCTGTTCCTGCTGACGAGGACAGCCAGCAGCAGAGTGAAGTAGGTGCCGAAGGAAGCCTGAATCCTGACAGCAAGACTGCTTTGAGTTCTCCAGAGACAGACAACGATGGGTTCGACGCAGATATGTTTGCGTCTATGATGAAGCAAGAGCTTATTGCTTACAGTGTTTCCTGGGATCCTCTAATGAAAGTACTGCAAGCTCTCGGTGCGTTCATGGCTAAGCAGCAGCGAACGCAGCAGGGCAACGATGCTGCCATGAAGAAGATGGAGGACCAGGTCGCTGCCCTTCGCGGTGATCTGGCACGTGCTGAAGATGAAAAGAAGGAGGCTGCAGCAGCGATGGAAGCGATGCAAAATCAAGTCGGCGAGATGCAGAACCAATTGGAAGAAATTCAAGGACTAGCGCCGATAGAGGACCAAGAAGAGCAGCAGGGGCAGCAGGGCGCTACCGATGACCAGGATAAATCTTCGGTAGAAGGGCCAGGTGGTGAAAAGGATGGATCGGGTGGAGTTTCTCCGACTGTAAAGTCTCCACGTTCTCCGCGAGCGAGCAGTATAGGTAGACAGCCATTCGTGACGGCAAAGGAGCTGGATGAAGCCAAAAAGGAACTGCAAAAGGAAATGAAGAGGGCTTTGGCTCACGCATTTGGCCAAGATTTCATCGATGAGGGTGACGAGAACGAAGACGGAGAATATACCCTGGACGGGAATGGAACTGAGGGCGAGCCTGATGCAGCTGGTGGATCAACCGATGGATCGCCTCGAGGTCTTCAATCCCGTCGAGCGACTGGGAAATTTCAGCTTCCAGGCGCACCATTTGCGTCCGCGGCGGAACTACAACAAGAAGTTGAAAAGCTGCAGGGGCTACAAGATGCGCTTAACGCCAAAGTGGCTGAGCATGATCAGCTGCTAGAAGCGTTGAATGGTCGAATGGGTCAACTGAATGCGCCGTCATCAGGTCTAGACCCTGAAAAAGGTGCCATGGGGGCCACCGGTGTGAATGAGGCGCAGAAGAATGAAAAGAATGTGAAGCAGGAAGATTTTGCAGCAACCACGAACGACATTTTGAACGAGTTGAAAGAGCTGAAGGCTGTGCAGGATGAACACGACCAGAAACTACGAGATCACGACGAGGCGGTTGAAAAACACACAGCAGATATCAAGGCTCTTGCCGATAGTCTGGATGATTTGAGTGTGCAGCAGCAGACTGTTGCGTCAATGTATGCGACTGGTGGATCTGTGAGTGGGGGAACAGAAGATGGAAGTGCGAAGGAAAATGCATCGACCGAGGGTTCCGGAAAATCTGACAAAAATGAAAGACAAGCTGGTAAACCTGTCGAGGCCATCTCCCAACCGCACTTGGATCTCTCGCTTGTTTTCACGAAGCTAGCGGACCTACGGCGGTCCACTGACGCATCGCTAAACTCGCTACAGCAAAGTATAAAGGGGGTTTCAGGGACCACCCAGAGCCAGCAAGAGCAGTTGGATGCACTGCGCAACAACGTGGTATTCAATGAGCACCTGCAGGCTCACTTGGTGGAAGCTCGCTTGACAATGCAGAAGGAGCTCCTGGCACGAAACCAAACATTCCAGGATCGCATCAAGCCGCAGCTTGTTGAGTGGCGCAAGGCTCTTGAACTGACGGAGGACAAACTCTTACAGGGAAACTGCGACGACGAAACACTGCACGCGCTGCAGCAGATGCAGCGCTGCTACCACCGAACGCTACTTTCAATAGCCCCGCTCGTCAACTCCCCGTTGAGTATTGCGGAGACACTGCAGACGCTCTCAGACGAAGTAAAGCAGCTTCAAAATGCAGTTCGTTTGGGGGTGGTCCCGTTGCGGGTTACCGATTACAATAACGCTAACGAGAATTCCGAGGGTGAGCCTAACAAGGAAGACCGTGAAGAGGAATACACACGCAAACTGCGGTACCTGGATGAAGAGATCGACGCGACTCTGCAGGTAAATATCACGACGGAGAAGAAGAATGACCCGCTGATCAAGGGGCTCGATGCGATGCGCGAAAAGGTTTGTCATTTGTACATTGTTACGCTGTTTGTCTTTGATTCTCAACCCAGAGCTAATGAGGCTGTGTTGGCGCTCCCTACTGCAGCTTGAACTATTGTGGTCAATGTGGCACCGGAACTTCAACGCTGAGCGTGGTCAACCCAGTGGTGGTTCACCTGCAAGTGGTGACTTAAGCGCTAGTGCCAATGCTGGTGCTGACACCCATGCTGCACACGACGAACGTCGACACAGCTTCCACCAGCGTAACCCCGAAAGTTTACGAGAGATGGAGCTTCGCCTCAGCGGTGCAGTCCGACGCCTTGCGATGGTCGAAGAAGACATTGAGCGATTGAACTCTTTGACTGCTCACCTCAATGCATCGGACACAAGCTTTAGCAACGCTGGTACAGACGGAACCGCACCTGTTGTCAGTCGGCGCGCGCCTTCCACCAACAACTTGCGGACAGAGCTTGTCGTGGAGGAAATCGAGAAGTTGCGCAAGGAAATGTACGCGGAGATTGCCAAACTCTCGACACAATCGCTCGGCGATGGCAACGGAGGCAGCCTCAATAACAGCATCAGCAGCAGCAGTCTCGTCTCCGTGGACCGACGTAGCATGGTAGAGGCTGCAGCCAAGCAGGGCGACGTGCTAACGGATCTCTACTCGCAAATGACGGGACGCGAGCTCGACACCAGACTCTACAACTCAGCCGAAGGCCAGAAGCAGTTTTATGACAACTTCATCAAGGAAGTTACCAAGAAGGTGTCCGCGATCATCAATGCCGACAAGGGCGGACCGCGCGGGCCTGGCATCGGCGGCGCGGCCAACGCCAATGTCAACTATCGATTGCTGTTGGACAACTTTGCGCAGAAGGTGGACGATCGGCTTGAGGACGCTCGTGAGTTTACAACCGAAGAGTTGGCTCGACTCAGAAGAGAGTTGATGGAACAGCTGAAGATTCGCTTTGAGGTGGCACTGCGTGACATTCGTGGCGAACTCATGCTCTTACAGCCGACGGATGGGGACTCGACAGCTATGGGCACAAAGCCCGTCATGTGTGTGGCTTGTAGCCGGCCAGTACCTGTGTCAACAGTCATCCGCGAAGCTGGAGCACTCCCCGGAGATGTCGTCAATCCCGAGCCGATCAATCCGACCCTGCCAGCAGAATTCGTAAGTCTTCGTCGCAAAGATCGTCATAATTGTTGTTTGCATATTTTGCGGAATACTAACCAAAATAATTTTGACGAGCAGGACTACGAACGCCCAGACGACGAGTTTGTGTTCCGTGCTGGGTTCAAGATGCCCGCAAACGACAGGTTCGTGCCTGTTGAAAAGCTAGGATATGTATCCTGGAGCTGCGTTCGTGCTAACCAGCCTGAAAAATCTTTCCCGATGCAGGAAAATATTAACTCTACCCTTCCTGACGACTGCCATGCGCAACAAAATGGTGCTCAACAAACCGGAGGGGAAAAGGAAGCGGCCACCGCGTCAAAGTCATCTCAACCGTGTCGATAACGTTGTCCGAGAGGTAAGAGATTGCAACCGAACATTTTCGAGCCACATAGGTCCATCGCAGATGGCCCGTTGGATTGCGGCTCAGCATCCTCGCGCCGATAGCGAGCACTTCGTATTCTTGATGCTGATTGCGTGTTTGCTATGTGCTTGCCTTGCTTGGGGAGACAGGCTATGGAACTCGATCGCGCTTCTCGAGGACGCGCCTACGACGCGCAGTAGTGAGTACAGTACCCAACGAGCATCAAAAGAAAAATACACATGCATACGAAACGACATTCTGTCCTTGTTGTTGTCGCGTGGACATTCTGGACATTCTACCACTGTACTCTGCGATCAGCATCCAACATGAACTACAAAGCGATGTTGCCGCCGTGTTGCACGACGATGCTGTCGCGAACTGACACCGTCGAGCGCTGAGCGTGACAACTTGAAGAGCCGGCGGCATGGAGAACATCCTCAGCTGACGCTTGCAATTTCAAGGACATCAAGTAAGCCTACAGCTGGCGGAGAGCCATCAGAGATCCATCAAGCGTACGCTTTCCAGCTGCCGGATGTGTGCCAGCTTTTAGCTTTCCTAGTCTTGCTCTCTTCGCTGGCTTTACCGCTGGGCTTACAGTATGTACATGATAGTTCTCATACATGTACTATCGGTAAAAAAGATTGACTACGATTCGTGTACTGCAGCGTGTACTGAAGCAGTGAAGTCAAGAAAGAAAATGTAGACTCGAAAAGCTAGAGCACATCCGGCATATTCTAGAGCGCTGTACTGTAGCCAATGCCATCCACTGCCGTCCAGCGTAACTACAGTGGAGCAATTTGCAAGTCGAGCAGATGACGAGGTGCGGAGAAACTGGTAAACTCTGGTATGCTTTGTTACTGTACACAACATGTGCAACCGACGATCGAACTGTAGCCTCCTCGCCACCAGCGGAAAACGTACAAACCTCCGTCCATGGTCGCTTGCAAATTTTCATGGCCGCAATCGGCAAGATCGTCATGTGTGTAAGGTAATACATGTACAGTGTTACCTGCACTTCGGTGGCGCCAAGTGCATGCACGCCAGTGTAGGTCTCCCACTGGCGCGAGGATCGAGCTTCAAGCGCGCGGCCAGCTTCGTCACACGTGTGTCGGAAAGCGGTGAAGCAAGCAACCGGGCTGTCCAAGAGTATTGATACGCTGAGCGTGAGTCACGAGCGCGGCGGCACTGCCGCGTTGGGCCCTGCTGTACGCCGTGCAGCAGGGCCCAACGCGTGCAGTGCACGCGAGGTAAGGGTCGACACTTGAAAACCACCTGGAATCGCGGCTCGGACAACCAAACGGCGAGCCAGCGCTGTACGTTCTCACGAAGATGACTGCCGCTGACGCATGTCCGGCGTGTTGCTTTCCGCCTTCGTTCTGTGCATTTATGCTGCTCGTCCGAGTCTCGAGTCCGCATCTTCGGGGCCGGACCGAAAGCGCTGAAAGGCACCACCAGGATTAGTGCGGGAACTAATGAGGTCACTCCCGCAAGATGCAGTTCCCAATGTCGGGTACGGTGCACTATGATACCACCACTTGCGGGCGGGTAATTCTTGCGTACACTACGCAGCATTGGTATTGTCCTCCGGAGTGGGCCATTCAACGGGCAAGCATTTCCACTGACTCGCGTCCAACGTAGCGCGTCAAACGATTTCGGTACATCTATCGATCGGATACATGTACCGCCGCGTTGTGTGTGCGCGGGACAGCGGGTGTTGTACTCAGCACGCTTTGCGGCATAACAGAGTTTGCATCGATACAACACTGCACTGTAGTGACCGCGCACCGAATTGGGACGTGCAACGTGAGCCCAGCCTTTTCCAAGACGAACCATGTCCTCCTGCGCGCTCAATGATGGCGTCGAGGGCGGAGCTTGTCGCCAAGCGTTTGCTTGTCCGAGGGATCACTCGCGTTGGCAACAAGTCGTTGCTGGTAGAGAAACAGTGCTCGCTTCAAGTCTCCGGTCGATCTAGGTCGCCAGCTGGAGGCTCGGCACCAAGTCTTCGCGGATTTGTCACCCTGCGCTCTGTACCGCCTGAACGCGATAACCCGGCAGATGCGAGCCGCTGCAAATCTCGCGTGGTCTCTGCGCTCTCTCGCTCCATTTGGTTCCGTGCGCCAGTGCGCTTGACCGACTTTGTGCACCGCCGCCCCGCCCCGAGGGGAGCCCTTCAGTTTGCGTTTTCGGCCCGAATCGAGACAGCTCGTTTGTCAGTCGAACGGAGTCTTGCTAGCCGCGCGCGGAGTGTGTGCGGTGCAGCCAGCGACACAATGAACACGATGATGGCCCCCAACTTGAGCCGCGCGGACGCGCACGCGATCGCGAGGCGCAACGAGGCGCCCAAGCAGCAGCTGCCTCTCCGACGAGGCCACTTCGGCCGCGTGCGCATGACCCGGGACGACATGCACAAGTACGTGGCCACAGCCAAGAGTCTGCTGGATGACGCGTTGAACAAGGCAGGGGAGGACCGACAGGCGGGCAACGCCAGCCTCCGCACGTGGAAGCAGCTCGGCTCGCACGCCGGATTCAAGCGCTGTACCAAGTTCGGGGACAACGGCAGGGACCTGCACTACCGTCTGCAGGGCACGGTGCGCGCGTCGCTCAACGACCTCATGGGCATCATGTATGCCGACTCGACGGCGCAGGTGGTCGAGCGCCGCGAGATGCTGTACCACGACAGCCTGGACGCGCAGACGCTGTGCGTGCTCAAGGAGCGCAGCGCCGAGAACATGCAGGAGCACATTTCCATCCGCTGGGAGGCCATCAACCTGAGCAACAACAGCCCCATCTACCAGCGGGACATGTGCTTCCTCGAGTACACGGGCGTGACCTCGGACGCGGACGGGATCCCCGTCGGTTTCATGATCAAGCACTCGGTGGACCGCAAGGAGTGCGTCTCGCTCAAGGAGTCCCACGGTCTGGCGCGTCTTGACTTAACGGAAGTTGTCCTCCTGAGGCCGACGCAGGAGGCCAGCCACACGGAGCTCATCATGGACGGAGTGGTACGACACCCCGAAAACCTGCCCGGGTGGCTCGTGAGCTCCTTCCTGGGTAACGTGGCGACGATGCTGAGCAAGCTGCCGATCATTGTGCAGGAGCGGTTGCTGGCCAGGCTGCCCATGATCAGCGACTGGCAGTTCGTGCCGCACTCGTCGCGCAAGAACTGCCAGGTGTGTATGAGCAAGTTCAGCATGCTGTCCAAGAAGATCAACTGCCGCAGCTGCGGCGAGGTGGCGTGCAAGTCCTGCATCGTGACGCGGACCGTGGGCGAGACGACCAAGTTCTGCACCAAGTGCATCCTCATGGTGTCGAGCCAGAGCGAAGCCATCCCGATGTCCGAGTACGGCTCGGCCTCCTTCATTACATCCTCGTCCTCCGATCGCAGTCGCAGTCGCCGCGACTCGGAGACCTCGGTATCAACGACGTCCTCGATGCACGGCAAGGGCGGAGCTCTGGTGGTTCCTAGGATGCGCGTCGATATGAAGCTTCTAGAGGACGCCAAGGCCAGCCGCAACAACTGCAGCGTCTCGAGCACCGCCAGCGAGACGAGCTTCAGCAGCTCCAACTCCATCAGCATGGACCGCCGCAGCAGCGACGCACCCCGTTATGGCTCACTGGATGAGGAGATTGTCACTGTGGACACCACGGAGATGACGCGCTCCAACCGGAGTATGCCGCCGACGCTGGTCAGCGCGAATGGCCAGCCGGTGCCTACTGTCGAGGCTGTGGAGGACTCGATCGCGCACCAGCGGTTCCTCCTGCAGGAGATGCTGTCCCAGGCGAAGACCTACCAGCAGCAGTCACGGGCCTAAGAAGTGCTTCTGGATCTGCTTTCCGATTGAAGAAAAGCACGACGGCTGCGGCGCACGATGAAAATGTGCGCCGCCAAGCCAGCTTTAGTTAATTGCGTGTGATAGCAGTGAGAGTGGATCAGTAGGAGGCCTTGAGTAGTTTGTCGTGAGTATTTATGCAATAATGAACTCTATGACTTCGTTGGTGTCGAACGTCTTCGCTTTTCTTTCAAAGTGCATGCACAGCCTTCTGCGCGAACGAAAAGCGCTAATAGTCCGACGTCAACTGCAATAGAGGCTTCAATGTTCAAGAGCATTGGATAGCCTTCCGGCTGGCATTCTTCGTCATACACTACAACGAAGTCGAGGAATGATAGCAAACAAATATAGCTGCGGTTTAGGGAACTGGAGGCTTGGGACCTTATTCCCGTCGTTCTGGTTGAAATGTACCCGCGAAGCGGTTAGACTCGGAGGAGGAACCTTCGACGCGAGGACGGCCACGAGGCCTCCGAGACTCTTGCTCTGAAGAAGGTTGGGTGTTTTAGGAAGTCTGGTAACATGCTCCAGCACAACAAAAAGAGCGCTTCGGACAACAGCAGACGCACGTGTAGTTGACTGGAGGGAAGCGGGAGCCACACTTGTGGTCGGCGTACACGTCGCGAAGGGGGCAGCATCAACTTTTATCCGCTACAACTACAGGCGTGATGGCGTACTGTGGATCCGTCGGTAGCGTCAATGTGCTGGCAATTATGAGCACGGACCTGTTTGACGAGTCTCAAGAAAACCCGTTCCTTCTCCAACAGCGGTCTACGTCGCCATCGAAGCTGAAGTCGGACAGCTCACGGTCACCGCAGCGAGCGTCCTTCATCAAGGGAGGTGAACTACCTCTGGACGACCCGTCAGGCACCTACGGATATCGAGACCAACACGGAGGCTTTTCTCCATTCAAGTCGTCGCAGTCAGCTCCAGTATCACCCCAATACGCTCCAGGTCGCACAGTATCCTTCGCAGCCCCTGCATCTGTCCCTCGAGGCATTTTGAAGCGGCAGTCCAGCTATGAATCGGATGCGTCGACGGTTCCTTCAGTTCGAGATCAACAGCAGTCGATGAACCCGCTCGTTACAGATTCCGAGCTACACAAGCTCTTGTATTCTCTAAACCGTTTCGGGCTGGCGAATGAATCCGGTACTGCTAACGACCCGGCCAGCTCTCCACAAGACCGGCCACTTGGATCCAATCCATTGTGGTTTCGAGGTAATGCAGCATCTACCGGTGGAGAATCGGAAGGACCAGACAGCGGTGATGAATTTAGTGAGCTCCGGGCATCGCGAGCTGGCACGACGCAGCGGAGACGCTCAAGCAAGAAGAAGTCGTGCGTGCTGCGCCAAGATCCAATGGGTCGATCGCGAGGATCCGTCACGTTCGCGACGGTGAAGAATTTACTGCGCGGCGGTGGCCTTGCGGGGCGTACGGCTCTCAAGAATACACCCGAGGTGCAGCGCAAGAAGAGTATGGGCACCATCTCATCACGGATGAAGATCAAGCAGAAGTTCGTGCGGCCGACGATCCTCACGGACGCCTATCACCGAGTGTACGTCTACCTAGCCTTCCTCCAATCCTGAAACTTGCTCTAACAGTGCTATGTTTTGCTGCATACAGGAGCGACATGAAGCTAGGCACAAGACCGCTGAGCGTGTGTATCAAGCACGTTGCTTTTCCCGAGAGGTGGGAAGACGATCTTTGTGACCGCGAGGAAGCCGACCCAGGCATGCCGCCCCCGAAGGGCCAGCTCAAGCGCAACTCCTTCATTTCCCTCGAGACGCTGGACAAAATCGGCACTCGAGCAGCGTGCCCCGTGCACCTGATCGACGACGAGAAACCGGATTATTCGCGTGTAAGCGCTCGCGTCGACAGCTACAACCACGTTCGCAGTCCCAAACGCGGTCTTCGCCGCCCATCGACTTGGCTCGCTGGCGCTGCGCTTGATGCGCGCGTAGCTTACTACGAAGATCACTAAAGGGCTCGTAACGTATTGGTGGCTGTGTTGAACCCCTTCCTCTACAGATAAAGATAATATAAGCGTGTACCTGATCCCCCTGAGTCGGGCGCAAGCATTCATCTACATGTCCAGTACCTGACGTTCCGCGATTAAAATTTTAATCAGGTGGTGCAGCTTTTCCGGTGATCAAGGCCCAGCGTCAAGTTGAAGTAGACCAGACTCATCAGCGTTGGCATGCATCTTGGCTCCGACAGACCTCGTGGTCGCACTCGTGTTTCCAACCGAAACAGACAGAACTTTAAAGAGTAATGTATACAAGTGAACAATGCGACGCTACGTCTCGTCGGTCATTTGCCGGACTACCAACAGTTAATCAAGCAGACCGCCCACTTCATTCGTGGGCTTGATGCTTGCTCCCTCAATAGTGCGAGGGGAGACCTCGCTGCCTTCATCAATCTCCTCGTTTGGTACTGCTGGCTCATGCGCCCCAGTCGATTCGCTGGCAAAAACCTCCTGGCTCCTCGATCGTGGTAAACAGTGTGCGCTTTGCCCTCGCGCTCACACTCAGGTCTGCTGGACCACGGCTTCCTGCTGCTCCATCCGGTGCTGCCGACCACGGTAGCTGTTGCCGTACTTACCTTCGCTGTGCGCCATGCACATGCCGTTGCGCTGCGCCCACTTGGAGCAGCCACTGGGGTGGCCACAGCGACGACCACCGCCGTGCGAGCGGCAGAAGCCGTCGCCCTGCGAGCTCTTGGAGCATCCTTCCACACGGCAGCGAACACCTCCACCGTGAGCCTTGCACATACCGCGCGACTGCGCCGCCTTCACACAGCCATCGACAGTGCAGCGCTTGCCTCCTCCGTGGGTAATGCACAGACTGCCGCTCTGGCTAGCGCGCGAGCAGCCCTCAACACTGCAGCGGCGGCCTCCTCCGTGCGCCTTGCACAGTCCTCGCGAGCGCGACAAGTTCTGGCAGCCTTCAGCCGTGCACATCTTCCGTCGCTTGCCCTTGGTTCCTGATCCAGCCGTCGGCGTACTGGCGACTCCCATGGACGACACACTGCTGAGAGCTGCAGCCGCCGCGAGCACCTTGGCTTGACTGTCTCCGTCGTCCGAGTAGGCGCTGCTGATGCTTTCCTCCCGAGCACGCAGCGGCCTTGCCGGCAGCGTCGTGTACTTGGTTTCCATCTGTCCACTAGACGACGGCAGCATTCCCTTATTAGCGGCCGAAAGATCCTGCGAGTTCAAATCACGGCACAAGGACGCGATGTCCTCGAGCAGCGGGCGAGGCCCACGTGTTGTCACGTACGCCGAGTTCTTGGGGTGTTGGCGTTGGTCGTGGACGTCCGGCGGCGGGGTGGGCAGCAGCGCGTCCTGCAGCCGCCGCATGTCCATGCTGTTGGTGTCCATGGGCGTCGGGGTGTCCTTGTTAAAGTCGTAGGGCGACGGCAAGAGCGCCACGTCGGGCGTCGGCGTCCGGAGCTGGCTCATCCACTCCTCCATCACGGACGAAAAGGGCGCGGAGGGCGCGGCCGCGGGGCCGACGGGAGGCTGAGCCGGGCTCAGTAAGTTCTGCCCCTGAGGTAGGGCCTGAGTCTGAGCCTGGGCGCTGCGCGGCGGACGCAACGGACGGATCGTGTCGACCACCGGACTGCGTCCTACCGGGGTGGGCGTGACTCCCACCGCGGGGGTCAGCGGCGTCAGCATGCCGGGGGACGGCAGCGACGATAGCGCCGGGGACGGAGCGGAGCGGAAGGAGCTGGAGGCCACTGCGGCGGACGGCACCAGGTCCGGACTGGGGAAAGCGGCCTCGCGCGCCGCGGCCTCGTAGTCCAGAGGCGACGGGAGCGTGACGGAGGGCGCCGCAGGCGCGGCGGCGGAGCCGGGCGTGAGGCGCTCATACTGCACGACGGGCGCCGGCTGCGCGGCCGGCGTGATGCGCTCGTACTTGACGGCGGGGTAGAAGCTGCTGCTACTGCTACTGCTGCTGGCGTGGTGGCTGTGGCTGCTGTGGCTGTGCGTGTACCCGGAGGTGGCGGCGCCCGTGGCGTTCGCGTACGCGCGCGCGTCGGCGCCGCTCATGCGGTGGTGGCTGCTGTCGGGCTCGTCCTTGCGTTTGCGGCCGATGAGCGACAGCATCTCAAAGGGGCGGCCCAGCTTCTCTCCTAACGGCATCGTCGCGGCTTAACGTGTGTCTAGGCGTGTGTGCGTGAGTGTGTACGAGGGCTTGGCTTGACTTGAGGCTCCGCGCGGTGCTGGTGCTGGTTCTCACGAACTAAACGGAGTGCTCCGGGCGGCGTGCTTCGCGCTTTTCGGAGGCCTTCTGAACGGAAACTGAGGCAGCGTCTGTGATTGGAGGAGCGGATGGGGAGAACATCAGGCGTTCCAGATACTAAATCCGCGTGTACAGATTCTAAATCGACGAAAAGGGCAACTTTTTGCGTCGTGGTGGCCGGCCGCAGTGGTTGACGACAGAATGACTACGTTGCTGCGTGGTTGAGTTGTTGCTGTTGTTGATGGTGGTGGACACGCTCGCTAGTTTGCGGAAGTGTCGTGCATACCTACAGCCGTAGATCACTTCGTTGAGTGGAGGAGATTTTCGATTAAGCCCGACTTTCGTGTTGGTCGGTGCCTCCGTCTCAACTGGAACAGAGACTTTTGTCAGGCAAAAGGTTGATTTGCACCAGCCTCACGATTTCCTGCCGTACATGACTTGCGGTGATGAATCCCAACGCAAGCCCTTGTTTAACGAACAATCATCTTGTCGAGGTGTAGGCGTCCTGCTGGACGCGCTCACAACTTGCCGCGCACTATCCTCGCTGGTGGATAGAAGCACTTCGGCAGGCGTCGAAAGCGTTCTGTCCGTCAAAGTTGCTGGTGCGCAAATCTTGTCGATCGACCTGTCTTTGCGGGTGCATCTGGCTCGCTGGCCATGGGTCTGCCCGCGAGCACCGCCGCCGGCTTTGCAGTCAAGTCAAGTTCCTACTAGGAACACATTTGGAATTCCAGCCCGCCACGGTGTTGTAAATGCTCGCATGAGACATGCCGAGAAAGCGAAAACTGCAACTCGACCATCACGTCGGCGGAGTTTCCGTCGTAGGAAACGCTCTTCGTCACGCTGCGACTTTGCCTGTAGTGGGATGGAGCCGGCAGTAGTAGTTAGGCAAGCATGACTGCTTCGGTGAGGCGCTGCGTTGGTTTATCGTAGCGCTTCTCCGACCCTCGTTTACCATGTTGCACTTACCGGCCTCGAGGCATCACCCAACCCTTAATCGGTGCTTCCCAGATTGTAGGACCTGCTGTCTCTACGAGAGGTCCGACCTTAATTCTAAATCTGTATTGTTCTAAACTCGAGCACGTGTTTTCGAGTATTACTTGCAGACAATCCTGCTACTAACGGATACCTGACAAATCGGATATATTGCTATATCGGATACGAAGTCAATCCACCGACTTGGTAGTTAAGACAAATGTATGGAGCAGTGATACTACTACTAATATTCTACTCAGAGCCGATAACATTAACACTACTATTAGTATTCGAAGAATGTCAAAAGTAGATACCACTACTAATAGCACTACTATAGCACTACTATAGTACTGCAATTCCCACTATCGGCGGCTATCCTGCGCGCGAGTAAAAGACGTCTGTGCCGCATTGTAAATGGTCTGCCTACTCGATATTTGTAATTTTTGAAGTAACCAGCCGGAACACACGTTCTAGGAACGCTGTTGAACAACCACGCCCCAGCTAAACTTGAGCAAGTTTAGCAGCTGACAAGTAACGCCGACAAAGGACATCACCATATAAGTAAGTCTCATAAATTCACAACCTATACAATGAGATTCAGCAGCTTTGAGCACAACAGCAAGTCAAACACGCATCAGGATCACCACACGAAAATTGCATTTGTATCCCTGAAGTCAGCACGAGAATGAGCACGTCTCCCGGTTCACACAGCAGAAAATATGCATACATACCTGCTCCTTGTAGTTCGGCGAGCTTCCACACCATGGATGATGCGGTCGGAGATGCTGTTATCTATAGTGACTCTGCTCCTCCGGCAATCCCAAGGTTCTTGAGCTCCCGCGTCGCTGTCAGTTTTAATGAGCTTGCTGGGGCGCGAGCGGCTGCAGAACCTGTTGGTAGAAGTATTAGCCAAGTAAGATAATGTGTGCTGGCAGCTGTACCGTTTTGAGAAGTCGACGGACTACTCGAACGGTACTGCACGATGAAGACTTTGCTTCCTTCCACGAAGGACAGCACTCCTAGCGCGCTTTAACTGCTTGTTCCCCCGCCCGAGTTTCGAGAAATGAACGAGGGAGCGCAAAGCGCGGGGGCTGAGAACCACCAATTTTACGAAGATCTGACGTGGGTTGAAGTTCGGATATTATCACTACTACTGATACTACTAGTGATTTATCTCGCTACTATAGCAATATCACTACTATGACGCCCTGACCCAGTGCTATAGTAGTAGTGGTAATATCACTACTATAGCTACTACTCTGCTGACTACTACCAAACCCTGGTATGGAGTAAATCTGATAACTGCCAAATGCGATACTTCTCCGGTCCGGAAAAGAATTTACAGTTCATATAATCGACCATAATTCACGTTCTACTACGCCAACAGAGCTGTAATTGGCCTTGGCGTAAAGCCCTTTGTCTGCTGTATCGCACTGATTGTTTTTTTTAAATGCGTTTTCCCGCCATTGCGGTCTGTATCGGCCAGTTTAAATGGTCGAATTTTAGGTGTGCTAGGTTTAAATTCGCAGCGTTATCAAAAATGATCAGATTTGAACGTAAAAATACTCTTTAGAAAGCTGAAAGAGGTCTTATGTCGTCATAACCAATCGAATCTTCCAACGCCTGATAAACAGCCAATCATGTTTGAGTTTTTTTCCATACAAATCACCAATCATAAATCGATTGTTTCGAGGTTTTTTATGAAAAAACCTAGCTGTTAATTCTTTTCCGGACCGGAGAAGTATCCGATACAAGATTGGACCAATCTGATAAGAGTCTAGCAAGCTACAAAGAAGCTTTTAATCGAAGTTTGCGTGGTCTTCTTCTCTTTCTCGCGACGTATTTGCTCCTGCACCCGTGTCTGCAGCTTGCGGAGGTCCTGTAGGAACTTTTCGTCAAGGTCGGGATGCTCAGACAGCATTGAAATAACATTCCGAACTCTTGTCGCATGCTTGCTCGTGGTTAGCAACGGCATCTCACCCTCTGTGCCAATGCTGTCATCGTCTGCTGCCTGAACGCGCGGCCTACTGCACCGCCCCAAGCCGGACCAGCACGTACATGCAGAGCTACTGACAATAGAAGTGGTTGCGTTCTGCAGGTGGGTGTTGTTACGCATTCAAGAAAGATTACTCATTGATTGATGGATAGTAGCACATACCCACAGTTACGTGCTCAATCGCTCTAGCGTGCACCCTCAGGCTCCAGCGAAGGTTTCCCCAGCTTTAGGTATTCGCCATTTTCTAGCAAAACCTCGACTTCGTCACTTGCTGACATATGTTATATTGACTACTGCTAACCATAAAATCTGTTATGACTTCAAATTGAGTGCTTTCGGCATTGAGTTGAAACACTGTCCAGTTGCTCTCCATTGAAGCTTTCAACGAGTAATTACTGCTTCAGGTCTTCATCGAAATCCTGCGTCTTTGGAACCAAAACAAACTGCCAACTGCTTGTAAAACATCAACTTGAGTCGTCGGCCTCGTACGAGTGGCAGACGTGCAACAGCGGCGGCGCCGTGCCCAGTATAAGCGGTGTGACGGGGTCCTCGCATGGGTTTCCCTTCATGGTGTTCACGACACCACTGTAGTCGTCCGCCTTGCTGCCCAGCGCCAGATTGTCGAAGGTGTGCGTGGATCCGAGCTCGTACTTCTCGGCGCCGAGCGGCGTGTGCTTCGTCAGTCTGCGTTGCTCCTCGCCCTCCCGAAGTCGGCGATGGTGGCAGCTCCCCCTCTTCATGAACTAATTCACAGACTGGAACAGTGGGAACGCCACGACCCGCAGCTCGTCCGAGTTGTCGCTGCTGTACCCCGAGCTGCCGAATCTGAAGCTCACGCGGTCCACAATCCTGTAACGACCACCGCTACGCTGCACGTGAACACGTAGGATGCTGCCCGCCGGCAGTCCCTCGCCCACGTTGACGGGTCCGCGCGGCGACCTGTTGAAGCCCCCTGCACCTGAATCCAGAACATGTGGCGCTTACCGGCGATCAGCGCCGCGTAGCTCGAGCTGCGTGTAACGAGGAAGAGCGTGCGCTCCGCCAGCAGATCCGCCTCAAAGGCGATGGGTGTGCGCGAGTTCATATCCATGTCCTCGCGCTGGCGGGCCTGCAGCTGCTCCTTATCGTCGTCTTCGCTGTGCTGCTCCTGGTCCTGGTCGCGCTCTTGCTGGAGTAGTGAGTCGTCGGGCGCGAGCAACAGCAGCTCGTTGTTACGAGACTTCAACGGCAGGACAAACAAGTTTGGTGGCTGATAGGCCGTTGGTACCAGTTAGATGCTAATGAATAAGAAGAGCTCTAGTTGTGAGTGGTTGTGACTATGAAGGAATCCTGGAAAGTCTCTGCGGAGCTTTCTGAGATTGGATTGCGGCCACCGTTGGTCCTCCTTCGCTTACAAGGTAAGCCGCAGTAGTCACTGAGTACCGAAAGGGGGTGTTTCGGCAAGCGTGCTACTGAGTGCGGTGCGCGCCTCATGTCCGATGTCTGCTACGTTGGCATTCAGACGCCGGGGAGGGCCAAGTACTAGTCTCTCGTAGGTTATGAGCCCAAGACGTGTTGTTCGGGCATCTTCTTCTGGACGTGGTGTGCAGTGATCGGAGCAGTGAAGGCGAGTGCAGTCGGCGTCTACGACGATGGTTGAGACTCCACCTCCGGGTGGCCAGGCTAGCCAGCAGCAGCCAGCTGGTCAGCCGCAGCAAGTGGGTCAGCAGCATCAACAGCAAGCGGCAAACGGTGGAGCGAGGACGAGACGCGCATGTGGCTCGAAGCCACCGAAGTACACCGAAGATGGAGGCTTCGACCTCTACCACGCTCAGATCGAGGTATATCTGTTGCAACACGAGTGTTGGGATGTAGTTGGTGGAAACGCTGTGGCTAATGTGAATGACCCGCACTGGGTGGAGAAGAAACAATTTGCTCGCTATGCACTGCTATTTGGTATGCTGCCGAAGGACTCCAAGAAGGTGTGTAAGATGGTTGCAGCTCGTGAAATGTGGACCTCTTTCGAGCAGGATAAGACGAAATGAGCTTATGCCAGCGACACTCGCCTGCGTCGTGACCTGTATGTGGCGAAGTACACGCCCGGTGAAGACATGAAGAAGTACCTTGATCGACTCGACGATATGCGACGCCGGCTCGAGAACATGAATGAAGTTGTCACCTATGAGGAAATGGTGAAGGTGATCTTGCAAGGCGTCGTAGTTTCACATCGCAATGTAGTTCGCATGTTCGATCGCAACAATGGTGGTGCTGCGCCAGATCTGGCTACTGTGAGGAATGTCTTGCTTGGTGAAGCTGAGACGGACAAAGCGTGTCCTACCGAAGCTGCCAAAGAGGAAGTCGTGAAGGCTACGAAGCTGGTGGCTCAACGTCCTGTTGCTGAGAACCTGAAAAAGAAGTTCAAGAAAGGAAAGAACAAGAAGGTGAGCGGTGACCAGGAGACCCGAAAGTGTTTCTTTTGCAAGAAGAAGGGGCACTTGCGAGCTGAGTGTTTTGGATGGAAGGCACTGTAGAAGAAGAAGGGTAATGAGCCTGGGGAGCTGAACGATGACGGTAATGGCAGCAAGAACGCGGCTCCAATGCGGTTGGTGTGGACGGGCGAGTTTGGAGACTCTAATAACCCGCCGGTGCCGATCCGCATGGTCAAGAACCAGGCTGAGGTACCAACGGCAGCCTCGGCCCATGACTGGTTGCTGGATAGCGGGGCAGGAGCTCATGCCTACGTGCATGGAGGCTCGTTCGTGCGAATGGTCAAGGATCCACTTGTGACTCTCGATTGGCAGGGAGGTGTGGACACGAACGAGTACTCGGGTCTGGTCCGTTTGGAAGTGCAGCCTGGCAAGTTCATGCAGTTCGGTATGCACCTGGAGGGACAGTCAATTTGGTCAGTCAGAGGCTGCTTGAACAGAAGAGCTGGAAGCCTTCATACTCTGACACGGACAATGAGCGCTTGCGGTGTAAGTACTTCGACAAGGGTGGAGTTCGTCTCGAGTTTAAGAAGAAAGGAGGCGGCTTCTATTGGATGAAGGCAATCCCCGTACTGACAGCTTCTATGATGGTTGTTCGCTCGGTGGAGACCCTCGAGGACAATATCGTGATGAAGTGGCACCTAAAACTTGCGCATCTGAATGAAGCGGCCATGAAGAAGATGGAGTTAGACGGTTTGGCTGAGGGCATGAACGGACTTACCATGGACGACTTCAAGAAGACAGCACTCAAGTGCATGGCGTGCGAGGAAGCAAAGGCGAAGAGGGTGGCGTTCAAGCGTCAAGTCGGCAAGCGTGCTACTGAGTGCGGTGCGCGCCTCATGTCCGATGTCTGCTACGTTGGCATTCAGACGCGGGGGAGGACCAAGTACTTCCAGCTGATCCAGGACGAGGCCTCCCGCTACAAATGGGTCTATTTGCTCAACAAGAAGAGTGAAGCTGCCGACAATGAGATGACGTTGATTCTTCAACTTGAGAACGACTATCCCGTGAAGATGTTTTCCTGTGATCAAGGACGAGAGTTTTTGAACCACCGACTGGCTACGTTCTTTTGTGAGCATGGTGTCAAGCCCTTCACCACCAACGCGTATACCCCAGAGGAGAACTGTTTGGTGGAGCAGCTCAATGGAAAGCTGCTGAGTAAGGTCCGTGCTATTCGAGAAGCCGCCAATTTGCCTGTATGTCTTTGGGGTGAGATCCTGAACTACGTCGTGCACATCGACAACATGAGTGCAACCAAGGCTCTGACGGACATGACGCCGTATGAGAAGTTGAATGATCGCAAACCA
The DNA here is from genome assembly GCF_000149755.1 of Phytophthora sojae. Classification (NCBI taxonomy): domain Eukaryota; phylum Oomycota; class Peronosporomycetes; order Peronosporales; family Peronosporaceae; genus Phytophthora; species Phytophthora sojae. Next base: position 5,147,747 of record NW_009258119.1, read on the forward strand.
GACATGAAGAACGTGAAGGTGTGTGAGTGCGCGGCCTACTACCATGTCCCGAAGGAGAAGCAAGCAAACAAATTGGAGATGCGTGCTAAACCTGCGCTCTTCTTGGGCATGGCAGAGTCGACACTTGGGTATCGTGACACGAGGCGGTCCCCAGAAAATTGCCGACGACGTGCCGTCACCTCTGTGACCTGGAGTTTGTATGGATGCTGATTGGTGGATGACTTGGATACGGCGCGGCTGTACCCGTGTGACATGGATGGCGACTGTGGGAGAGAAATGATTTCTCGGGATGAATCCAGCGTCTGACCGCAGATGGGCCCAACTGGCTGGAAGTGTGAATCCTGGGAGTGCACGCCCAGAATTTCAGAGAACACTCAGTCCAGCCGTGGGCTTCCCTTACGATGAGTACCTAAAGTCTGGCGGAAAGTGTCTCTGGAGAATGTATCCCAGAGTACACCTCATCTTGCTGTGGCTCAGAGTGCCCCAGAGGATCAAATTACCCTGAGAATCAACCCACTACCACCGTGATCATGCGCAGGAGGCCGCTAAACCCGCTAAAAGTGTGGCTTTGTGGAGATGCACGCAGGCCTGCAATGTAGCAGACTTGTTACCCAGAGTGCTGCACGGAAACCCAGAGTGCCGCACGATGACCCAGAGTTCACCTCCCTGAGTACAGGTGACCCAGAGTTCCAAAGATGATTCTCTGGGTTTGGACCATAAATCCAGACTCTATACTGAACTTAAGTGTTTCCCGAGCCAACACCCAAGAATCCCTACAGTTCCCCAAGATTCCTCAGAGTTCCCAGGATTTCAGAAGATGACCCTGAGTGTCACCTGATTCTCAGGGATTCGAGTCAGTTCGCAGTCAGTCTGCAATCAAAGTGATGCGTGACCTTGAAGAACCGTTGTGGATGCAAAGACTGGATACTTTCGAGGAGTCGAGAGGGAGTCCTGCACCATACTAAACCAAGTCTAAGGACCCACTATTGGCACTTTCGGCGCCGTGCGACAATGGATTCGCAAGCCGATCGCAAGTTTGGACCGCTGATCCCAAGGTATACTCAAGACAAGACATTTTGACCCCAAACATAGTGAACAGAAGATATTTGCCCGAAGAAGAGAGAGAGAGAAGTAGCTGATAAAAACCAAACAGAGTTCCTTTTACCCTGTACTGCGCAAGTGACTTCGGCCAAGCCTGCCGACAGAAATCCGGAGGACCCGAGACTACGACCGCGGGACGCTAAGGGCACATCAACGGCGAAGGACAGCCGTCTGTGTGGGCTCCATCAAACTCAAGTCCAGTTAGGTGGGGATCAGCGACGGCCTTGAGCTTCCTGGGGTGATCCATCTATTCCATATCCTAGTTGGGTCACTTGCTGTGCTCGTGGTAGCCCATTTCATATTACTCCAGAGGGTATTCTGGGGTGCTAGGTAGTCGCCTCCAGGATTTTGTATTGACTGCTTGTGTGAAGGGAAGGTAACTGATAGTGATTGTATTTTCCTCCTTTATTGGAGGTGGTGCGCGTTTGTGTGAGTCTCAGGGGAGCTAGGCCCCTGAATTGCAGACTCGAGTGAGCCTAGTGTGTGTGTGACCCACCGTCCAAGGGTCCAAAAGAATAAGTGACGGCTAGTTGTAGTGTTTGTATACTCTGTATTTGTTGGTTTTATCGAGCTAGGAGGGCGTTTGGGTAAGGTGTCTTCTGAGTTCCAAGTCCCAGAGTTGACTGAAATCCTGGACCCTGAATTCGTGATATTCTGGGTTTCAGGGGATCTGATTCTCTGGGTTTGCCTTTTGTGTGGAGGTGCGTTCTGAAGTAGACGTGCGCTCCCGCACTTCTTCGAGGCTACATTTTCAACCGGTGGAGTGCCGTTCCGTCGAAGACAAACGAGCCGACAGGGATTACACAAGGTACCCACGCCAACCAAGGAGTGTGATTCTCAGGGTTTAAAGCTTTGCGGCTGCGAATCTCTGGGGTCTATCTTCTTGCTGTTGACTCTCAAGTCGATTCTCTGGGTCTACCCCTGGGGAACAGTCTTGGGCTGCGCTATACGAACCCCCCTGGGCGATAAAGGTTTCATCGGCCTCGCCTCAGCTGGTGCGCGTGCCCGGATTCGATTGTCGAGGATTTCACCGGAATCAAGTGTTGAAGAAGTGCTGAGTGCCCGTCAACTTCAAGCTACCAAGATGCCTGGAGGGCGAGGGGCGAAGAAGAGTGGACGCGGTGACGGAGGACGCGGTGAGGCGTCACGCCAGTCGCGTCGTGTTCAAGATATGGAGCCTGAGGAGCACAAGGACCTGGAAACAGTCGTCCGCGACGCTCGGAAGGCGAAGAAGGCTGCTCGCGAGAGCGAGGCAGTACAAGGTGGGGACGTCGAGGCGTCTGCAGTCCAAGGTCAGCCTGCTGCTGGATCGCAAACTCAGGAGGAAGAAGTTTCCCCTGGGCTCCAAGGTTTGACGGAGGTGAATTCTGGGTCGCGGATTCCTGAAGTCCCAGAGGAGCACACCCGCGAGGGTGGTGCTCAGGCGTCTGAGGGAGGCGCCAATGCAGTTGAGCCCCCGGAGGTGATTGACTTGGTCTCATCTTCGGATGAGTCTGTTGTGGAAGTGAAGTCGGAGCCCGTGCGAGCGAAGGAGAAGGCGAAGACTCAGAGTTCCAAGGTGAATTCTGGGTTCGCACCACCTGAACCCAGAGTTTCAGCGCCAAGTTCGCAAGCGGCACCCAGGAAAACGCCTGAAAGCGACATCCGGGAAGTTGCTGCGCCTGCTCCGGAATCGGGAGCAGCGGCGTTGGACGCCGGGAGCATGGTGCTGTACGTTCGACGTGAAGTTCGACGCTGGGAAGAGGTGAATCCTGGGAAGGTGACGCCGCCAAGTGTCGTTTATGAGTGGCCGACTCCGAAACCAGATGCCAACTCGTACTTCGCGGCCGCGTACGCAACGGGAAACTACCTCAAGTGGCGTTTGTCTCTGGAGAATCAAGATGAAGCCTGGATCTCTGAGTTTCACCTCGCCCGGTGGGGTGTCGGAACTGCTCAGGATCGCATGGCGACTACGATTCCCCAGAGTATCATGACCACCCGCGAGTGCGTCGCCATTCTGCAGACTCTGTTCTTCGAAGCCGGATTTGAGTTTGTCAATTTGATCCCTGGCTGGTCTTCGACGCGTGCTTCCAGGATTCCAGAAAGTCTGGTGCGTTCTGTCATGGAGGAACCCAGAATTTTATCGCTGTGGAACTGGTCGAGTGGAGATTGGTGATAGCTGGTGTGCCTTTCAAGGTAAACTCTGAAGATCACGCCGCACCAAGCGCCCAAGAGCAAGCACCAAGATTGGACTACCACAAGGAAGATGGAGACGGTGATCTATTGATGACGGACTACGATGCGGATCTACTGGGCCGACAGTTTGTCCTGAGATTCAGAGTCACTGGACTCAGGATTTCACGGAGCCCACGAGGGTCGAGTGATGGTGAGCCACGATCCAAGCGTACTCAGCATGGACCGCCTCGGCCACAAGTCCCGTCAACGCCATCCGCGCTGTCTACACCGTCGCTGTCCTCTCTTCCAGCGTACAAGTCTTCGACTGGTGCATCGCTTCAGAATTCCACTCCCCTGAATTCCATGTCCAATGGACGTGATTCTCTGGAGGCGGAAGCCAAGGACGCTACCCCAGGCGCGGTGCCAAGTGTCATCGGTACCTCGCGCGCTTCGGATGAGAGTACTGCCTCGGGCGTTCAAACGTCTTATGGTAGCTCTTCGTCTTCGTCGATGATGTCGCTTGGACAACGAGTTGGAGCTCTAGCGCTTGTGGCCCAGAGTGCCGGTGGCTTTGCAGCTGGCGGTGGTCTTGGATTTCAGGTCACCCGGACAGTCATCCCGTCGCGTATTGTGTCAGTCGACCAAGATGACGTTGAGATGGCATCGTCGGTGCACTCTGACCCAGAGATCGCACCCAGGAAGGCCGGTCTCTCCAGGATTTCAGCCACGACTTCCGAGCCGAAACTCAGGGTTTCTGCCCCGATTGCTGGATTTGGTGGTCCAAGGGATGTCAGCGCCGATGAGCGGAGTCAACACCAGAGATCTAAGAGCGAGGTGCGCTCTCGACGCTCGACAAAATCCAGAAAATCATCTGCGTCGAGCCGCTCGAGTGGATCCAGGAATCTTGGATCAGTTTCGTCCGTGTCCGCGAGGTCTGGGCCCGCCCAAATCGAGCTGAACGTCTTGCGACAACAGCAGGAGTGGCAGGCCCGCATGGAACAGGAGCAACGCGAGTTTCTCGCCAGAGAACGCCTGGATGCCTTGGAGCGCGAGCGCCTCAGGGAACAGCGTGACCTGGACGCGCGTCGCCAGATCCAGGAATTTACGGATCGCTTGGTCCACGCTGAGATCGCCCGAGGAGAAGCGGAACGGCGGGCGCAGGACGTGGAGGATCGTCAGACCCAGAGTTCCACTGAAACTCAGGGGATGACCCAGAGTATCACGGAAGCTGTACGTCTTGAGCGTGAGCGCCTGGATGCCGCCTACGCCGAGCGCTGGCAACAGCACGAAGCCGAAGCCGACTCGGAGCGCGCGCGCTAGGTTTCCGAGACCTACGCCGGTTGGAAGGAACAAATGTCAACCATGGAGCAGAAGGTCCAAGAACTTGATGCGGAGAAAGAGCGAGAGCGGGAGTCTTCCGAGAATATCCAGCGCTTCCACGCCGGCCAAGTGCGCGACCTTCGTGCAACATTGGCCCAAGTTCAAGCGCGTCGCGCAACCGTCACCCCTGATTTGGCAACAAATGTGAGGTCGTCAGTGGCTCAGAACCCTGAAGTTGCAACCCGACCCCAAGAATCCAGTGGCGTAATCAACGGAAACGCAAGTGTCACAGGCCAGAGACGGGAGACAGCTGATCCGAAGAACACGCCCGAAGTCGCCGCCTCCCAGCTGAGAGCGACCCTCGCGCAGAATCGCGCGCGTCAAGCGGGGACATGGCGCTACGGAGACCAAGGTGACGCAGAGTGTCAAGCTCGAGCCTGTGTCTCTCGGGAAGACGTCGGATCCCAGGAGAACAGCGACCTCTAAGGCCTCGCAGGACTCTAAAGCAGACTCCAAGCGCTCTGCACCCAAGAAACACCGGTAGAAGAAGAAGGAAGAAGAAGCGTCAGGATGTCAATCCACCCTCGGACTCAGACCCAAGCTCCGATTCCAGTGATGATGACTCGTCCTCTGAGAGTTCGGATGACAGTTCGGACGGGAACTCTGGGGTTAACCTGACGACGGCCTCTACGGCTCAAGCTGGCACTACGCTCCTGACGTTCAGACCGTACATCAACTCGAATACTCTGGGTGAGTATACTCTGGGTGAGTTCGATACTAAGGCGTCACTCAGGGAACGCGTGCATTGGTGGGAGCGTTTTGCGAACATGGCGGCTCAGGGAGGTTGGTCTAGGTTGGTCTACGAAGATGCGAATTCAGGAACTCAAGTTGAAACTCTCGGGAGCTGCGCGTGACTGGTTCAACCAGTTGCCCAAACACACTCAGCGTGACTGGAAGGAGTTGGCGTCTGCATTCAGGAAGAAGTACTGCACAGCGCGCTCGTCGTACTCTGAACGTTACTTCACGATGGAGATGAAGAATTCAGAGAGCGCCCTGGATTTCTTTCATCGTCTGAATTCCGCCGCTGGGATGGCTGACATTGACTTTCGCAAGTCTTCGAAGCGCCTGGAGAAACATATCCGGAGGTTCATCACGAAACTCAGGGACACGCGCCTCAAGACGTCGCTGCAGGGCCAGAGATTCTGGAGTATCGCTGATCTAGAGTACGCTCTGGAACAGGACGAAGATGTCTGGAGCCGCAGCGACCATGATGCTCCGCCACCCAGAGTTCGTGACTTTCGTGCCGACAACATTCCTCAGGGACGTTTCAAGCCGAAGCGACAAGGACGTGCGTATGTGACTAGGGGCGATGTCTCTGACTCTGAGTCGGACGAAGACCCTGAAATTCACGCGCGTTTCCAGGAAATCACGGACGAACCCAGAGCTTCAGCCCGAAGTGCGAGCGCGAATTCAGGGTCAACTCGTGAGATCTCGGGAGAAGAAGCTTCTACACCTAGCGCTGGGAGTCTGGCGAGTATGAAGGGTGCCGAGTGGACTCAGACGCTGACGAACGAGGTCTATCGCGTGATGGATAACATGGGATGGCGTCCACCGAACGCCCAACCAGGACCGAACGCGAAATCTGGATTCCGTTCCCCTCGCCGCGAAAACCGAATTGGGACAAGTTCTGCGAGAAGTGCGGCAAGGGGGGGCACCCAGAGGAAAACTGCTGGAAAGACGTGAAGTGTGATCGCTGCCTGGAAGTGGGTCATCCGACTCACTTGTGTCGCGCGCAACCGTGCGAGAACTGTGGCAAACTGCATCTCGGGAAACCGTGTGAAGACTGGAAGACACTGGAAGCTGTGAAGAAACTCACCCGCCAAGGTGCACTGAAGGACATGCCGAGTCAAATCCTGGATAAACTCCTGGATGGCGAAGCAAACTCTGAGAGGCCGTCAAACTAATAAGCCCGCTGGGTGGGGACCCAGTACGCGCCGGGCTGAAGAAGGCCTCAGAGTTATGTATGTTGGCCCGGAGCTGAGAACATGAACCCAAGATAACCAACAATGCATGACTACTCTGACTCAGGATTTCATGACTTCCCCTGAAAATCAGCATCCTGAACAAGCGAACTCTAGGTCGGTGAACTCTGAAGAAATTGTGGAGTACAAGCGGACGAGAGTTCTCCTGGATACCGGTGCGACTGTGAATATTGTGAGCTTCGACTTAGCGCGTAAGCTCGGACTCACACTCAAGTCGCACAAGCAAACCAAGGTGTCTGGCATGGGAGGCGTTCCGACGTACATCGGTGCCAGTGCTCCGGTGAAGATTACTCTCGGTTCGAGGGTGATATATCTCCTGGATGTCTGGATTGCTAACATCGGCGAAGGGATCGAAGTTCTTCTGGGTATGAGTTTCATGTTTGCAGCTGGAGTGAGGATCAGTGTTCGCGAAGGTCTCGTGACATTTCCGGATGAAGAGGCGATCATGATGTGTGGATGGACTCCAGAGGATCGCCTGGGTGTCGACATGCCCGTGGAAACCACAGGTAGTTGGTATCTGGCCCCTGGGGAATCCAACGTGGTGAAGATTTCGTATGGACTGACGAACCCACAGCGTGAGGTTGTGTGGGCAGGACGAGGTGACCGCTGGGTAACGCACCTGATTTACGCTGCGAGATCCTGGCCGGTCGCCGTGAAGGTGGTCAACATCTCGGACAAGGACGTCTGGATTCACAACAGAACGCCAGTCGCCCGAATTGTGGAGTACGGCTTCTTCCCACGTGCCGGACGCTTTGTGCGCCCTGGTTCGTTTGCGTATCGGGAGTGGCAGACGCTTATTCTGGAGAGTGTTCAGTCGCGTGAGGGCAGACTTCGGGCGGAACGCCTGGCTGCGCTTGAGCCATCCTGTGTCGAGACCCCAGAGTATCAGTGGCCTACGAAGATTCTGCCGCGACCTGCAAAGGGCCCCGACATGGCACTGCTTGCCTCGATTCTCAGGAAACCGAAGCCTCGTCGCGTGCGCTTCGCTGAAGACGCTGCAACTCAGACTGAAGGAGTGCCTCCTGAAGACCCTCCTGAACTCCGACACGTTGCTGTTGATACGAGTGACTAGGGTGACGTTCTGAAGGAGGCGGTGACCGATGTTGCCTCGCAGACTGTCGGAACCTCAGAGGGCATGAGTCCTGAAGGTGATACGGGCGCTGAAACCCTGAGTTTACAGGTTGAAGTTGGCAGTGATTCTCAGGGTCAGTGGTGCGACGAAGGTGATTCTCTGGGATTCGATGTGAATGACGACGATTCTCAGGGTGCTGTTGAAGACTTTACTGGGATATCCCGATCTCAGGGATGCCGGGAACTCCGTTGGAGAAGCTGAAGCAGGAATATGAGCGCTGCATGCGGCTTTCGACAGAGGACCTCGACTACGAGCCTGCGGTCTACATACGTGAAGGAAGTGAGTTGCTCTCTCAGTTGCGTGACCAGTTGGTTATGCTTCCTGAGATGCGTGACTTGACCCCTGAGTGCAAGATCGAGGAGGCATCCCTGGGAAAACGACGCCCGAGATGGAAGACCAAGTGAGGCGAATTCTGGAATATCATCGGAAGATCTTCTTGGGAGACGGCAATGCAGCTCCCCCACCTGCCCGTGGAGTGGTTTGTAACCTGGATGTAGGCGACGCTAAACCTGTTGCCCAGCGTCCAAGGTCCATTGCACCACACCTGTGGACTAAGGTGTATGAACTTCTGAAGAAGCTTCTGGAGAACGGGCTGATCGAGACTTCTACGTCCCCCTGGGCATCTCCGATCGTGATCGTCCTCAAGAAGAATGGCGTCGACATCCGGATGTGCATCGACTACCGCGTGGTGAATGGCTTCATCAAGCTCTCACACTATCCGCTGGCGTTTATTGATGATCTTTTGATTGGCTTTGAGTCGGCGATGTGATTTATGAGCTTAGACATGGCGAGTGGTTTCTGGGCTATCAAGATGACCGAGAGAGCCAAGTTGATCTCTGCGTTCGTCTGTCCCTATGGGCACTACCAGTGGGTCAGGATGCCGTTTGGCCTCAAGAACACGCCGCTGATCTACCAGGCAGTTCTCAATAACTGTCTGTGGGGATTTCGGCGGCTTTCCCCTGAGGAAGAAGCTGAGGTCGACCAAGATGTCTTGGACTTTTTGGGGTTGAACTCTGGGGAACCCAGAGTTTCAGGTGAAAATGCACCGCGACTTTCAGTGTTGACGGATGAGATGACTGTTTTTCAGCGTAACATCCCGGCTCCCTCTCAGATGGGCCCTGTCCTGGGTCGAAGCTCGTATATCGACGACATCGCCCACGGTGCGCCCACTTGGGAGCAGCTGTGCCAGGATCTGAACGCGCTGCTCTTCCGACTACGTTACTGAAATGTCTCTGTGAGTCTTCCCAACAGCGAATTCGGGAAGTTGTCCATTCCGTACCTCTCTCACGAGATTAGTGCTGAGGGCATCCGAGCGACCCCTAAAATCGCGAAGGGGGTCCAAAACTTGCAGTTCCCGACGACACTGAAAGGCGTCCAGAGTTTCATGGGGAGTCTGAATTACTACAACAAGTTCATTGAAGATCTACCCGTGATCGCGGCCGTTCTGTACGAGCTGACTGAGGAACAAGTGAAATCCAGGAGAGACCTGTCGAGAGCCCAGGAAGCCTTTGAAATCCTGAAGCGCAAGATCGTTTCGACTCCGTTGCTCAGACATCCAGATCGTTCAAGGCCCTTCGTGATTATTCCCCACGCGAACCCGTGGGCAGCATCCGCTGTGTTGGGCCAGGAGTACGACGGGATTGTGCACCCGGTTCGATTCACAGGTCGCGTCTTGAATGACGCTGAGCTGCCGTATCACATTGCGGAAAAGGAGGTGATTGCTCTCCTGAGAGTCCTGGAGGTGTTTCGCACTGTGGTTGAAGGCAGCCCTAAGATCGTCGTCTACACGCGATATTCTGTGTTGAAGTGGTTGCTGACCTCGCAGTCGGCAGACGGTCGAACGGTGAAGTGGGGTCTGAAGTTGTCCCACTGGAACCTGGAGATACGCAGAGTTCAACGGGATGAAGACGGCTTGGCTGCAATTCTGGGTGCGGGTATTACCCCCAGAGAACACTTGGATGAGATCGCTGAAAACCTGATCCCAGCTAAGGGGCGCGTTAAACCTCCAGTGCCTATCAGTATGGAAATGCTGGAAACGGACTACGAGGGGTGTATTCTGAGTTTCGATGGCGCCGCTAAGACTTCCACGCGACAGGGGAGCTGCGGCTGCATCCTATGGCATGTTCCCGGGTGGGAAATCCTGGATGCCCAGGGATTCACCCTGGAGGACGTGACTGTGAACGACGCTGAGTATCATGGACTTCTGAAGGGCCTCACTCTGGCGATTGAGCGTGGAATTCAGGACATCGTTGTAGTTGGGGACTCCAGGATTGCCATCCAGCAAGCCCAGGGTCTCATCAACTGCAATCAGCCAAATCTCCAGAGGAAGCTGGCCGAGTATGAAGTGCTGAAGACGAAGTTCAAGTCTGTGCGGCTGGTGCATGTCAAGCGAGAGTTTAACCAGGCCGCAGACTACCTGACGTCTAAGACCCTCGCGCTTGGTGAATCCTGGAAGGTGGAGGATGCTGACGAACGAACATATCTGCAGTTGGTGTCCAAGATTCATGAGAAGTTGGTAAGACCAAAGGTGTTATTGAACGTTGGAATTCAGGGGAGTGATTCTCAGGGTGTCGAAACTCTGGGTATCCCTGGACCTGAGTGCGCTCCGTTGCCTGTGGCGGCCAAAGTGTTTGCAGTAATGACTCGGGCGCGAACTCAGGAGATCGAAGCCCAAAGCGAACCCATGGGACCTCTGGAGTACCAGGCGGAACGTTGGCGACGCATCAAAGTGCACCAGGGCAAAGATGATCACCTGCTGCAACTCAAGGATTTCCTGAAAGGAGACACGACGAAGCTGTCGCACGCTCAAGCCAGGAAACTCGCGAAGGTCGCTGATGATTTCGTGTTGGATTCCAGAGAAGTCCTGTACCGCTTGAGTCGGGCTACCAGAGATCGACCCCGAGACATGGTTGACGAACTCAGACTCGTGGTGCCGAAAGCTCTGCGACCGGATATCCTGCATTACGCTCACGAAGATTTTCAGGGTGGGCACCAGGGGATCACGAAGACGTACGAGAAGCTGCGCTCTGAGTTCTACTGGCACGGCATGTACGCTGATGTGGAAGTTTTCGTCAAAGAGTGTGTGGATTGCGCCAGCGGCAAGGGGCGCCCTCAGAATCCAGGGCCTTCCCCTGGGAACATCGAACCGAGGCGCCCTTTTGAAGTTGTGTCTATGGATTTCGCGACACACTTGCCTAAGTCGGACCGTGGGAACACGTTCTTGCTGCTTTTTCAGGATGCGTTCTCAGGATTCGTCATGTGTAAACCCATGAGTTCCACCACGGCGCAAGATGTCGCTGAAGTGTACGAAGAGCAGGTCTTCAGGAGATTCGGCGCGAGCTCGATGCTGAGGCACGACCAAGACCCAAGGTTCATGAGTGAGGTGTTCACGCGCTTCCGTGAACTTTTGGGTAGCAAGCAGCGAGCCACTCTAGCGTATCGCCCCCTGGCGAACGGACAACAGGAGCGTTCGGTGCAGACTGTCGTGCGCAGCATTCGAGCGTACATTGCTGAGGCGGACCAGAGTGACTGGGACGACCATGCTGAGTGCCTGATGTTTGCCCTGAATACATCGTTCGATGCCACTCGCCTGGACACTCCGTTTTTCTGGTGCACGGCTGGGACGCACACGGCACGGTGTCTGCAATGTTAGGACCCAGGCCCTCGAGTATCCAGGAGCGCACTGCGTACGAATGGCGCAGGAAGCTACAGCGTGACTATAGTTATGCACAAGCTTGCGCTGAGGAGCTTCAGAAGGCCAAGCGCGTGCGCCCTGCCGAACAAACCAGGAAGTGGAGAGAGCCGTCCGAACGACTGAAGGCAGGATTTGCAGCCGGTGATGTTGTGTGGCTGTATATACCCAAAGTGCAGCCCGGGCTGAGCCGCAAACTGGCTCACATGTGGCATGGCCCCTTCAGAATTCAGGAAATCCATGACAACTTCCGCGTGAAACTCAGGGTCGAGAACACAGGATATCGCGTAGATCCCTGGGTACACGTGAGCCGTTTGAAACCCAGAGCACTATTCCCGAAGCGGCCCACTGTGGAGATCGACGTGGACGGGGATGATGACTTTGATGCGGCGCTGTTGCCTGAAGACAGTTGGGAGCCCGACGCTGCGAACGATGAGTACGAAGTTGAGCGAATCCTGGATTTGCGATGGACTAAACGGACTCGGACAGCGAGACGAATTCGTGAGTACCTTGTGAAGTGGAAGGGGTATGATGAGACCGAGTGGCTGCCTGTGTCGAAGCTCAACTGTGGTGCCCGGCTCTACGAATTCAATCAAGGCGCAAGAGCGCGGGCCCGTTTCCAGGCCATGCAGGCTGGAGATGATCACCCAGGATTCTAGCACTCTGGGGTGACAATGACCCAGAGTTACACGTGATATTCAGGGGAAACTCTGGGTGACACTGTGAAACTCTGGGGAAAATCGACGGAATGTGTGAATATTGGAGACGGAAAACGTGAATGTGATTTGACTTGATTTGATTATGGAAAAGGTGATACTGCTGAGGCTTTGGCAGTGTGTGAGAAGGAAGATGAAGGCGGCGAGCTTTACAAGGACATGGAGACAGTAAACGAAGTTGGATGACCCAGAGAACAAGTCAGAAAAATGATGAATTTCTGGGGAAGACATTGAAATCGAGATGAAGTCCTGGGTATTATGGAGAGTTACGCTACGACATGTGAAATTCAGATGGTTCTCGGGATTTGG